>NW_026061101.1:905811-1207748 GCF_929443795.1 Astur gentilis | reverse complement strand
ATGTGGTAACATCTGACCCCAGTTCTGCTGCAGGACGTGTGCCCATCATGGTACCATCTGGACCTGGTTCTGCTGCAGGATGTGTGCTCCTCAGGCTATCATCCAGACCAAAATCTGCTAAAGCAGCTGTGCTCCATGTGGTACCATCGGCGTCCAGTTCTGCTGAAGGACGTGCATACGGTGTGGCACCACTGGGACCAGGTTCTGCTGTGGGATGTGCACTCCACATGGTATCATCCAGACCTGTTTCTGCTGAAGAATGTGTGCTCTGCATCGTACCATCTGGACCTAGTTTCACTGGAGGATGTTTGCTCCTCATGGTACCTTCAGGAACTGGTTCTGGTAGAGAATGCGTGCTCCATATGGTACCATCTGGAACCAGTTCCACTGGAGGATGTGTGCTCCTCATGGTACCTTCTGGACCTGGTTCAGCTGCAGGATGTGTGCTTGTCATGGTAACTTCAGGGCCTGGTTCTGCTGCAAGATGTGTACTACTCATGGTACCTGCTGGACCTGGTTCTGCTGCAGGTTGTGTGCTCCTCATGGAACCTTCAGGACCTGGCTGTGGTGGAGAATGTGTGGTACCATCTGGAATCAGTTCCACTGGAGGATATGTGCTCCTCATGGAACCTTCAGGACCTGGTTTGGCTGCAGGATGTGCGCTCCATGTGATACCTTCTAGATCTGGTTCTGCTGTAGGACGTGTACTACTCATGGTACCTTCAGGACCTGGTTCAGCTGCAGGTTGTGTGCTCCATGTGGTACTTTCTGGACTTGGTTTGGCTGCAGGATGTGTGCTCAATGGGGTACCATCTAGGTCCCGTTTCGCTGAAAGATGCGTACTACTCATGGTACCTTCAGGACCTGGTTCTGCTGCAGGACGTGTACTCCATGTGGTACCTTCTGGACCTGATTTGGCTGCAGGATGTGTGCTCCATGTGGTACCTTGTAGATTTGGTTCTGCTGCAGGATGTGTACTACTCACAGTACCTTTAAGATCTTGTTCTGCTGCAGGACGTCTGCTCCACGTAGTATCACCTGGGTCCCATTCCACTGAAGGACGTGTACTACTCATGGTACCTCCAGGACCTGGTTCAGCTGCAGGATGTGTGCTCCATGTGGTACCTTCAGGACCTCGTTCAGTTGCAGGATGTGTGCTCCATGTAGTATCATCTGCGTCCCATTCCACTGAAGGACGTGTACTACTCGTGGTACCTTCAGGACCTGGTTCAGCTGCAGGTTGTGTGCGCCATGTGGTACCTTCTAGATCTGGTTCCGCTGCAGGACGTGTACTACTCATGGTACCTTCAGGACCCTGTTCTGCTGCAGGACGCATGCTCCTCATGGTACCTTCTAGATCTGGTTCTGCTGTAGGACGTGTGCTCCATGTAGTATCATCTAGGTCCCGTTCCACTGAAGGACGTGTACTCATGGTACCTTCAGGACCTGGTTTGGCTGCAGGATGTGCGGTCCATGTGGTACCTTCTAGATCTGGTTCTGCTATAGGATGTGTACTACTCATGGTACCTTCAAGATCTTGCTCTGCTGCAGGACGTCTGCTCCATGTGGTACCTTCAGGACCTCGTTCAGTTGCAGGACGTGTGCTCCATGTAGTATCATCTGCGTCCCATTCCACTGAAGGACGTGTACTACTCGTGGTACCTTCAGGACCTGGTTCAGCTGCAGGTTGTGTGCGCCATGTGGTACCTTCTAGATCTGGTTCCACTGCAGGACGTGTACTACTCATGGTACCTTCAGGACCCTGTTCTGCTGCAGGACGCGTGCTCCTCATGGTACCTTCTAGATCTGGTTCTGCTGTAGGACGTGTGCTCCATGTAGTATCATCTAGGTCCCGTTCCACTGAAGGACGTGTACTCATGGTACCTTCAGGACCTGGTTTGGCTGCAGGATGTGCGGTCCATGTGGTACCTTCTAGATCTGGTTCTGCTGTAGGACGTGTACTACTCATGGTACTTTCAGGACCTGGTTTGGCTGCAGGATGTGCAGTCCATATGGTACCTTCTAGATCTGGTTCTGCTGTAGGACGTGTACTACTTGTGGTACTTTCAAGACCTGGTTTGGCTGCAGGATGTGTGCTCAATGGGGTACCATCTGGGTCCCATTTCACTGCAAGATGTGTACTACTCATGGTACCTTCAGGACCTGGTTCTGCTGAAGGACTTGTGCTACTCAGGGTATCATCTAGACCAAAATCTACTGAAGAACGTGTTGTCCATTTGGTACCATCTGCATCCACTTCTGCTGGTGGATGTGTGCTCTTCAGGGTACCTTCGGGACCGGGTTCTCCCATGTTCTGGTTGCTCCACATGGTATCACCTGCTGGGACCACCATGGTGGGGGCCAAGTCCTGCCTCGCTTTGGGCCTGGTGCCTTGTGTGTTACCAATCAGATCCTGCCCCACTTTGACTTGAGTGGCATCAATGGGATCCTGTCCTGTTGGTCGTTGGGTGAACTGGATGGCAACTGCCATATCTTGCCCTGTTTGCGGCTGGGTGGCATCAACTGGATCCCGCCCTGCCTTGGGCTTGGTACCTTGCATGGTCCCAGCCAAACCCCGTCCTGGTGGTTCCCTGGTGGTCTGGTTGGCACCTGCCAGGACCTGTCCAGCTTTGGGCCGGGTGATCCATACGGTACTGGTTGGATCCCGCCCTGCTTTGGGCTGGGTGACGTGGATGGTACTGACTGGATCCCGTCCTGACTTGGACCTGTTGGTGCCAGCTGGATCCCATCCTGCCCTGGACCTGTTAGTGCCAGCTGGATGCCACCCTGCCTTGGACCTGTTGGTGCCAGCTGGATCCCGTCCTGCCTTGGACCTGTTGGTGCCAGCTGGATGCCACCCTGCCTTGGACCTGTTGGTTCCCAATGGATCCCATCCTGCCTTGGACCTGTTGGTGCCAGCTGGATGCCACCCTGCCTTAGACCTGTTGGTGCCAGCTGGGTGCCACCCTGCCTTGGACCTGTTGGTGCCAGCTGGATGCCACCCTGCCTTGGACCTGTTAGTTCCCAATGGATCCCATCCTGCCTTGGACCTGTTGGTTCCCAATGGATCCCATCCTGCCTTGGACCTGTTGGTGCCAGCTGGATGCCACCCTGCCTTAGACCTGTTGGTTCGCAATGGATCCAATCCTGCCTTGGACCTGTTGGCTCCCAATGGATCCAATCCTGCCTTGGACCTGCTGGTGCCAGCTGGATCCCGTCCTGCCTTGGACCTGTTGGTTCGCAATGGATCCCATCCTGCCTTGGACCTGTTGGTGCCAGCTGGATCCCATCCTGCCTTGGACCTGTTGGTGCCAGCTGGATGCCACCCTGCCTTGGAGCTGTTGGTTCCTGCTGGATCCCATCCCGCCTTGGACCTGTTGGTGCCAGCTGGATGCCACCCTGCCTTGGACCTGTTGGTTCCTGCTGGATCCCATCCCGCCTTGGACCTGTTGGTGCCAGCTGGATGCCACCCTGCATTAGACCTGTTGGTTCCCAATGGATCCAATCCTGCCTTGGACCTGTTGGTTCCCGATGGATCCAATCCTGCCTTGGACCTGTTGGTGCCAGCTGGATGCCACCCTGCCTTGGACCTGTTGGTGCCAGCTGGATGCCACCCTGCCTTGGACCTGTTGGTTCCTACTGGATCCCATCCCACTTTGGACCTGTTGGTGCCAGCTGGATGCCACCCTGTCTTGGACCTGTTGGTTCCTGCTGGATCCCATCCTGCCTTGGACCTGTTGGTGCCAGCTGGATGCCACCCTGCCTTGGACCTGTTGGCGCCAGCTGGATGCCACCCTGCCTTGGACCTGTTGGTGCCAGCTGGATCCCGTCCTGCCTTGGACCTGCTGGTTCCCACTGGATACCGTCCTTCCTTGGACCTGTTGGTGCCAGCTGTATCCCATCCCACCTTGGACCTGGTGGTATCAGCCGGATCTCGTCCCACTTTAGACCTGGTGGCACCAGCTGGGTTCTGTCCTGCCTTGGGCTTGGTGCTCTGGATGATGCGGGCTGGATACTGTTCTGCTTTGAGTCGGGTAATCCTGATGATACGAATGGGATCTCGCCCTGCTTTGGCTTGGGTGGCACCAATTTGACCCTGTCCTGCAGGGTGCTGGGTGGTGGCGGTGGCACCAGTTACATCCCATCGTGTGGGGTGCTGGGTGGCAGGGGTGGTGCTGGCCAGACCCTGTCCTGTGGGGCGCTGGGTGGTGGCGGTGGCACCAGTTACATCCCATTGTGTGGGGTGCCGGGTGGCAGGAGTGGTGCTGGCCAGACCCTGTCCTGTGGGGTGCTGGGTGCTGGTGGTGGCACCAGTTACATCCCATCGTGTGGGGTGCTGGGTGGCAGGAGTGGTGCTGGCCAGACCCTGTCCTGCAGGGTGCTGGGTGCTGGTGGTGGCAGCAGTTGCATCCCATTGTGTAGGGTGCTGGGTAGCAGGGGTGGTGCTGGCCAGACCCTGTCCTGCAGCATGCTGGGTGCTGCTGGTTAGCAGAGAGGTCCTCGTCGGTGACAGCAGGTCCCCTTGCCCTGCAGCAACGAGAGGGTCACTCAGCTCTGGGGGGGCACCCAGGGCCAGAGGTGGGGACATCCCTTGGGAACAGGGTCTCTGGAACATGAGAAGGGGCCCCAGCAGGCAGGGTCGGTCCAAATCTCCTCTGGCCCCCAGCCCTGCAGCCAGGCTAGGGTAGCAAAACTTGGGGTCCCACATTGTGACCAGCCACCCGTCGGCTCCCTGGGACCTTGCAGAGGGGGATGGGGACCCCCATTCCGGTTCCTCCTACCCTTGCGGGTTGTCCTTGCGGTGGGCTGGCTGGCTGCGGTGCTCCGGGGAGAGCTGGGGACGCGGGGACGTGCGGAAGGGGGCACCCGGGCTGGTTTCATCTGTGGCTGGTGGGGAGTGGGCTCTGCAGGGCGGACATCCAGGTTGGCCAGCTCATCTGCGGGCAGAGGAGAGCAGCATGAGCCCTGCAGTGCATGCACTGCACATGTGCTGCGCCCTGCACACACATGCATGGCACACGCACTGCGCCCTGCGTGCGCACACACTGCACAGACCCTGTGTCCCCACGCACCACACACACGCACTGCACACGTGCTACACCCTGTGCACACGCACTGCACGCATGCACTGCGCCCTGCACGCACACACGCTGCACAGCCCCTGTGTCCCCGCACACACACACTGCACACATGCACTGCGCCCTGCACACACACACACTGCACAGCCCCTGTGTCCCCGTGCACTGCACACACGCACTGCACCCTTCGCAGGCACACACTGCACAGACACGCTGCTCCCTGCCCACACACGCACTGCACACATGCACTGCACGCATGCACTGCACACATGTGCTGCACAAATGCTCTGCGCCCTGCCCACACACGCACTGCACAGACTCTGTGTCCCTGTGCACTGCACACACACACTGCACGCATGTGATGCACCCTGCCCACGCACGCAATGCACCCTGCCCACGCACGTGATGCACCCTGCCCACGCATGCGCTGCACACGTGCGAGCACTGCACAGGTGTACACTGCACAGACTTGGTGTCCCTGCGCACCGCGCACACGCGCTGCGCCCTGCCCACACACACTGCACATGCACTGCTCGCTCACCGCTGCTGCTTGCAGCATGGCTACGCTGCGCCCTGCAGGCTGCACACCCACGGAGTTTGCAATTCAGCTGCGGTGTCCCCGTGCTCACCCGCTGCCCCAGGACCACCGCACGGGTATGGGGACCATGTGCCCACTGCATCACCCCTGCGGAGTCACGGCCCCCCAGCTCCCAGCATCGCGGGTACCTGCGCAGACAACGGCCGCATCCTCCCGGTGCTGGCAGTTGGTGACACCCCAGGGAGAAGCCGGGCACCCCAGCAGGGACGATTCGTTCCCTTGGCACCTCACATCATCCAGCCAGATGGGCCCAGTGCCCTCGCCAAAAAAAGCTGCCCGGGGTGCGTCGAGGGCGGCCCCACAGCCCAGTTGCCGGCAGACCACCGCTGCGTCCTGCAGCCCCCACAGATCATCGCAGACTGTGCCCCAGTGGCCGGCGTGGAAGATCTCCAGCCGGCCGGCGCAGCGCCCCGTGGCCCCCACCAGCCGCACGGTTGGACCCCCTGTGGCTGAGAGAGGCTGGGGTCAGCGTCGGGGGGGGGGGGGTACCTGTGCACACCATAGCTGTGCCCACCATACCCGTGCACGCTGTGCCCGTGCACACCATGACTGTGCATACTGTACCTGTGCACACCTTGCCTGTGCACATCACTGTGCACGCCATACTTGTGCACGCTGTGCCTGTGCACAGCGTACCTGTGCATGCTGTGCCCATACACACCTTGCCCGTGCACAGTGTAGCTGTTCACGCCGTGCCTGTGCACACCTTGCCGGTGCACACGTAGCTCTTCACACCATACCTTTGCGTGCTGTGCCTGTGCGCACCATGACTGTGCACACCTTGCTGGTGCACACCGTACCTGTGCACGCTGTGACCGTGCACAGCGTACCCGTGTCCATGCACACCTTGCTGGTGCACAGCATATCCATGCATGCTGTGCCAGCGCACACCATGACTGCACACTGTACCTGTGCATGCTGTGCCAGTGCATACCTTGCCTGTGCACACCATAGCTGTGCATGCCATGCCTGTGCACACCTTGCCGGTGCACACGTAGCTGTTCACAATGTACCTGTGCATGCTGTGACTGTGCACACTCTACCTGTGCATGCTGTGCCCCTGCACACCTTGCCCGCGCACAGTGTACCTGTTCACACCGTCCCAGTGCAGGCTGTGCCCATGCACACTGTGACTGTTCACACTGTATCTGTGCACACCTTGCCCATGCACTCGTAGCTGTGCACACCGTACCTGTGCGTGCTGCACCCGTGCACACCATATCCATGCACGCTTTGCCCATGCACACCTTGCCCATGCACAGTGTACCCGTGCAGCTGTGACTGTGCACACCGTACCTGTGCATGCCTGTGCCCGTGCACACCATGCCTGGGCATGCTGTACTTGCACATGCTGCATCTGTGCATGCTCTATCTGTGCACAGCATCCCCCTGCACCAGCGCATGCCGTAACCTGCCTGCGCTGTACTTGCACACATTATTGCTGTGCATGCTCTACCTGTGCACACCGTACCTGTGCATGCTTTACCCGTGCACACCGCACCGGTGCAGGCTGCACCTGTGCATGCCGTAACGGGTGGTTGGGTGTCGGTGGGCGGCAGTGTGGGAGTCCAGGGGTGCTCGTTGGTGCCGAGGGGCTGGAAACGGTGAGCTGTGGGGAGCGGCGGTCAGGCAGAGGGGTCCCCAGCTCTGCCTCCCTGCTCACCCACCCACCCACCCACCCGCCCGCCGCAGCCCACCTGAGCAGACGGCGCTGGCATCCTCTTCGTGGGCGCAGACGTGGGGACGCCAACCCCGGTGCCGGCACAGGACCAGGCGTTCCTCCGTGCCCCGGCACCGTAACCCGTTGAGCCAGATGGGACCCAAGCCCTCTCCAAACCAAGCTCCCGGCGGGGCGGCCAAGGCGTCCCCGCAGCCCAGCTGCCTGCAGACCACCGCCGCGTCCGGCAGCCCCCAGTCGTCGTCACAGATGGTGCCCCACTGCCCGCCGTGCTGCACCTCCACCCGCCCGGCGCAGCGCCCAGGGCCACCGGCCAGACGAACTGGGAAAGGACCTGGGGACAGACTGCGGTCAGGGACCAGGGCCAACAGCACCTGCCAGCACCCACCAGGACACACTGGGACCCCCTGGGAGCCCTGCATGCACTGGGACCTATCGGGACGTACTGGGAGCCCTGTGCGCACTGGGACCTACTGGGATGTAGTGGGAACCCTGCACACACTGGGACCTAGCGGGAGGTACTGGGAGCCCTCCACACACTGGGACCTATCAGGAAGTACTGGGAGCCCTGCACATACTGGGACCTATAGGGACGTACCGGGACCCTGGCACACACTGGGACCTACGGGGATGTAGTGGGCCCCCTGCACAGACTGGGACCTATTGGGAGGTACTGGGAGCCATGCACAGACTGGGACCTATCGGGACGTACTGGGAGCCCTGTGAGCACTGTGACCTACTGGGATGTAGTGGGAGCCCTGCACACACTGGGACCTATCGGGATGTACCGGGAGCCCTGCATGCATTGGGACGTACCGGGATGTACTGGGAGCCCTGCACACACTGGGACCTAATGGGACATACTGGGACCCCTGCATGCACTGGGACCTATTGGGACGTACTGGGAGCCCTGCACACACTGGGACCTAATGGGACATACTGGGACCCCTGCATGCACTGGGACCTATCGGGACGTACTGGGAGCCCTGCACACACTGGGACCTATCGGGATGTACTAGGAGCCCTGCACGCACTGGGACCTAATGGGACATACTGGGACCTCTGCACACACTGGGACGTAATGGGACATACTGGGACCCCCGCACACACTGGGACCTATCAGGATGTAGCGGGAGCCCTGCACGCACTGGGACCTATTGGGATCTACTGAGAGCCCTGCACACACTGGGACGTACCAGGATGTACTGGGAGCCCTGCATGCACTGGGACCTATCGGGATGTACTGGAAGCCCTGCACAGACTGGGACCTATTGGGATGTACTAGGAGCCCTGCACGCACTGGCATGTATTGGGATGTACTGGGAGCCCTGCACACACTGGGACCTACTGGGACATACTGGGAGCCCCACACACCCTGGGACCTATCGGGATGTACTGGGAGCTCTGCACGCACTGGGACCTATTTGGATGTACTGTGAGCCCTGCACATACTGGGACCTATCGGGACGTACTGGGAGCCCTGCACACACCGGGACCTGTCTGGTTGTACTGGGAGCCCCGTAGACACTGGGACCTATCGGGGTGTACTGGGAGCCCCGTAGACACTGGGACCTATTGGGGTGTACTGGGAGCCCTGCACATACTGGGGCCTATCGGCACGTACTGGGACCCCTGCATGCACTGGGACCTATTGGGATGTACTAGGAGCCCTGCACACACTGGGACCCACTGGGATCTTTTGCATTCACTGGGACCCCTGGGAGCTCCCCCTCACTGGGACTCACTGGGATCCATTGAACAAACTGGGACCTACTGGGCTCCTTGCACATGCTGGGGCCTGCTGGGAGCTATCAGGACCCACTGGAATCCCCTGGGACCCCTGTACACACTGGGACCTGCTGGGACCCCTGCATGCTCCATGGACCCCTACCCACAATGGGACCCACTGGGATCCTTTGCAGTCACTGGGACCCCCTGGGAGCTCCCCCTCACTGGGAGGCACTGGGCCAGCCCCCTTTCCCACCTCCCCCTCCTGCCCCACCTCCCTTCCCCCCCACCCCAGTACCTGTGCTGTGGGGTCCCAGCAGCCCCACTGGAAACCGAGGAGAGAGGATGAGTGGGGGCACCCAGGCATCCAGGCACCCCAACCCTGTCCCAGGATCCCCGAGGGCCGGGGGTCCCTGGGGTACTCAGCAGCGGGGACCAGTGCCCTTCCCAGTGCCCCATGACCAGCAACCAGTGCCCTGTGACCAGTTACCAGTGCCCTTTCAAGTGCCCAGTACCCCACGACCAGTATGCAGTGCCCTTCCCAGTGTGCTGCGCAGTGCCCAGTGCCCCATGCCCAGTGCCCTTCCCAGTCCCCCATGTCCAGCAACCGGTGCCCTTCCCCACACCCAGTGCACAGTGCTCAGTATCCAGATACCAGTACCAGTGCCCAGTGCCCTTCCCAGTGCCCAGCCTTCTGACCAGAGACCACTGCCCAGTGCCCCATGCCCAGTGTCCTGTGCCCTTCCCAGTCCCCAGTTCCTCCCACGCCCACTGCCCATGACAGCCCACCCTACCCAGTTCCCCTCCCATTGACCAGTGCCCAGGACAGCCCAGAACATCCAGTGCCCTGCCCAGTGCCTCACAGTTTTCCCAGTATCCCACACAGCCCAGTGCCCAGTTACCAGCCCAGCCTTTAGTGCCCCACATCCAGTGCCCAGTTCCCAGTGCCCAGCATGGTCCACAGCGCCCAGTGCAATTCCCAGTACCCTTCCCCATGCCCAGTTCCCAGTGCCCAGCATGGTCCACAGCGCCCAGTGCAATTCCCAGTGCCCTTCCCCATGCCCAGTTCCCAGTGCCCCATGCCCACTTCCCAGTGCCCAGCATGGTCCACAGCACCCAGTGCAATTCCCAGTGCCCTTCTCCATGCCCAGTTCCCAGTGCCCAGCATGGTCCACAGCGCCCAGTGCAATTCCCAGTGCCCTTCCCCATGCCCACTTCCCAGTGCCCAGCGTGGTCCACAGCGCCCAGTGCAATTCCCAGTGCCCTTCCCCATGCCCACTTCCCAGTGCCCCATGCCCACTTCCCAGTGCCCAGCATGGTCCACAGAGCCCAGTGCAATTCCTAGTGCCCTTCTCCATGCCCAGTTCCCAGTGCCCAGCATGGTCCACAGCGCCCAGCATGGTCCACAGCGCCCAGTGCAATTCCCAGTGCCCTTCCCCATGCCCAGTTCCCAGTGCCCCATGCCCACTTCCCAGTGCCCATCATGGTCCACAGCGCCCAGTGCAATTCCCAGTGCCCAGTTCCCAGTGCCCTATGCCCTGCCCAGTGCCCAGCACCACCCATAGTGCCCAGTGCCCAGCACCTGCCCCCCCTACCCCCGCAGTGTCCCACAGCCCCAGCTGGGTGCAGTGTCCCATGCAGCGCCCAGTATCCCCTGCAGCACCCAGTGCTGTGCTCAGCCCCTTTGCAGCGTCCTGCCCAGTGCCCTCCCCCAGCAGTGTCCTTCCCTTCCAGTGCCCAGTGCAGCACCCAGTACTCTGCAGTGCCCAGGACAGTGCCCAGACGACCCCCCCCCCCATGCAGTGCCCGTGCAGTGCTAGTGCCACGTCCAGCACTGTGCCCACGCAGTGCAGTGCCAGTGCAGCGCCCAACGCTGTATTCAGCCTCCGCTCCCAGCCCCCACACCATATGCATGCCATAGCTGTGCCATACATGCACCCAACCCTGCGCAGTGCCAATGCCAGTGCAGCGCAGTGCCAGTGCAGTGCCCAGCGGCATATCCAGCCTCTCCCTCCCAGCCCCCCCCCATGCTCCAGCTGTACCCGTGCCATGCACAAGCTGACCTCATGCAGTGCCCATGCAGTGCCAGTGCCGCTGCAGTGCCCATGCAGCGTAGTGCCAGCGCAGTGCCCAGTGCTATATTCAACCTCCCCTCCCAGCAGCCACAACCATAGCTATACCATAACTGTGCCATATGCACGCCAACCCCACGCAGTGCCTGTGCCAGTGCCTCTGCAGTGCCCATGCAGTGCAGTGCCAGCGCAGTGCCCAGTGCCGTATTCAACCCCTCTCCCAGCACCCACAACCATACCCGTGCCATACGCACACTAACCTCGTGCGGCGCCCGTGCCAGTGCCAGCGCAGTGCCACTGCGGTGCCCGTGCCAGTGCAGCCCCCATGCTCGTGTGGTGCCCAGCGCTGCGCTCAACTTTCCACCCAGCACCCACACCATACCCGCGCCATACGCATGCCAACCCGGTGCAGTGCCGTGCCAGCGCCAGTGCCCGTTCCAGTGTGGCGCCAGTGCTTGTGCAGCCCCCAGTGCTGTATTCAACCCACCCCCCCCCACCACCCCCCCCACCACCACCACCCAGCACCCACGCCATACCCGCGCCATACGCACGCCAACCCCGTGCAGCACCCGTGCCAGTGCCAGCGCAGCGCCAGTGCAGCGCAGCGCCCGCGCAGCGCCGGCGGTGCCGCTGGGCTCACCCAGGAGCAGGAGGGCGAGGGCCATGGCGGGCGGTGGTGGTGGCGGTGGGGCCGGCCGGCGGGAGGGGAGGACGAGATGGGGCTGCTGGGCCAAGGATGACTCAGTCCGTCCATCCGTCCGTCCAGCCAGCCGTCCAGGGGACTGGGGGGGGCTGGGCTGGGCTGGGGGAAGAGAGGGCGACCCTGGGACTGGGGGGCAGAGGGGTGGGTGGGCAGGGTGTCCTCCTTGTTTTGTGTGTGTGTGTCCGTGTCCCCCCCCAAGCCGGTGGGGCTTGGGTCAGGGCAGGTGGGGGTTAACGCCAGAGCCACGCGGCGCCCAGGGGACACACGTGCAGCGCCCACACGTCTGCACGCGGCCTCCCGCCGCCCCGACACACGTGTGCAAGTGGCCTCCCGCCACCCTGACACGTGTGTGCACGGGGGCCTCCGACCACCTCGACACGCATGTGCGTGGGGCTTCCCACCACGTGTGGTGCACACAATTTTCTGTCACCTTGCCACGTGTGTGCACGCGGCCTCCTGCCACCCCGACACGTGTGTGTGCAAGTGGCGTCCCGCATGCCCCGACATGCGTGTGCCACAGAGATGGGCGCACACGTGGGCGCACTCACTCGCAAACACACGCACGCATGTACTCACGCACCTATGCACCGACATCCACACTCATGCACAGACGTGCATGCTCACGCACGTGTGCACATGCACACATATGCACACATGCAGATATACTTACGCATGCGCACGCACACGCACGCTGAGATGCACAAATGTGCACGCATGCACACACGTGTACAAATGCACACATGTGCCCACATACACCCACACATGCACACATAGGCACAAGCACACACATAATATGAACACATGTGCACACACCGGCACGCATGCAAGCACATACTTGTGCATGCACACATGCACTCAGATGCACAAATGCACACACATGCACACATCTGCAGACACATGCACGTACACTCACACATGCATGTGCACACATGCACACGTGTGCAGATTGACACACATGTGCAAAAAACATGCACACACGTATACACATGCACACACGTACACCCACACACGTGTGCACACACATGTACAAATGCACACAGGCACACGTGTGTGCACACACCTGCACCCGTGCACACATGCACACCTGCACACATGGGCGCACGCAAACACATACTGGGAGTCAGTGGGGCCATACTGGGAGGGATATTGGGGCCATACGGGGGGGGGGGGGGTACTGGGGGCCATACTGGCGGGGGTACTGGGGGTCATACTGGGGGGTCAGTGGGGCCACATTGGGGGGGGATACTGGGGTGATAGTGGGTGCCAGCAGGGCCATACTGGGGGTCAGCTGGGCTGTACTGGGGGGGGATGCCACAGGCCCACTAGGCTGGGGGGGGGCAGGATTTGGGGTACCCCTGTCCCCCCCAGACTCCTGTTCCCCCAATTGTCCCCAAATGTCCCTCACAGACCCACCCCCCCGCCTCCCATTGCCTCCCTTCCCCCCCCACCCCACCTCTCCAGTGATACCAGTAACCCCCCCACCCCCCCCCGCCGCAGTGCTCCCCCATGGTCCCTCCCGCGCCCCCCCTCCCTCCGCCCATGGACCCGCCCAGGCCACGCTGCATCGCAGAGGCCACGCCCCTGGCCACGCCCCCTCCATGACCACCTGGCAACAACCCCGCCCCTAACCACCGACCCCCGCCCCTAGCAACGTCCCGCCCCTAGCGACGACACCTTCCCAAAGCGACAGCTCCGCCCCCAGCGACGGCTCCGCCCCTCAGTGCCCCTCCCCCCAGCCCAGTAAGGAAGAGCCGTACGGCGCGGGGCGGGGCACCGTTTATTGACCACGCCCATGGCGGACCAGGCATCGGGGGGGGGGCCGACCCTCCCCCCTCCCCGGGACTCCAAGGCTACGACCCACCCCCCCCAGCACCGGCTCCACAGGGGTGGCTGGGGGGGCCACAGGGCATCCTGGGTGGGGGGTCCTGGGTGCCTTTGGGGGGGCCCTGAGGGGTCCTGTGGCATCCTGGGGGTCCCGGGGGTCCGGCCCCCTCCCCCCATAAGATGTGCATCAGTGAGACCCCCAGGCTGAGCGCCCCCCCCCAGCTCTGACTCTGCAGGAGGGGGGTCTTGGGGGGGTCCCAGGGGTTCCTCCCCCCCTTCAGAAGGTGTGAACCAGAGGGACATTGGGCAGCTCCGGGGCAGGGGGTCCCGTCCCTGTCCCCCCCCCACTACTGCCACCCCCGGGCACACCCCGGGCTGGGGTGGGGGGCTGCCCCCCACCGCTGCTCGTCGGCACTGGGTCACCCCGGACCAGGAGGATTCGGGGGGGGCCGGGGGAGGGCAGTTGGGCCAGAGCCTGCAGGCAGAGGCGAGCAGGTCCCCCCCCACTCCCCCGTAGCAGCAGTACGGGGGGCAGCCCCCCGGCTGCCCCCACCACCGTCAGCTGCGGGGACGGGGAGGGGGACTGATCCCCCCCCGCCACAAGCACCTCGGGGGGCTGCGGCTGGACGTTGGGCACCTCTGCGGCCTGGAGATGGACATTGGTCACTTCCGTGGGCTTGAGTTGGACGTTGGGCACCTCCAAGGTCTTGAGTTGGACGTTGGGTACCTCCTCCGTGGTCTTGAGATGCATGTTAGGCCCCTCTGTGGTCTTGAGTTGGACGCTGGGCACCTCCAACATTTGGTGACAGGCGCTGGGCACCTCAGTGGCCTGGAGATGGACGTTTGTCACCTCCATCGTCTTCAGTTGGATGTTGGGCACCTCTGTGATCTTGAGATGGATGTTGGGCACCTCCATCATTTGGTGATGGACACTGGACACCTCGGTGTCTTGGAGATGGACATTGGTCATCTCCGTGGTCTGGAGATGGACACTGGGCACCTCTGTGACTTGGAGATGGACACTGGGCACCTCAGTGGTTTGGTGACACACATTGGGCACCTCTGCAGCCTGGAGATGGACATTTGTCACCTCTGTGGTTTGGGGATGGATGCTGGGCACCTCAGTGGCTTGCAGCTGGACAGTGGTTACCTCTGCATCCTGGACATGGACGCTGGGCACCTCTGCGGCCTGGAGATGGACACTGGGCACCTCCACGGTTTGGTGATGGACGTTGGGCACCTCAGTGGCCTGCAGGTGGACATTGGTCACCTTTGTGGCTTCAAGATGGACGTCGGGCACCTCAGTGGTTTCGAGATGGACATCGGGCACCTCACTGGTGTCAAGATGGACATTGGGCACCTCTGTGGTCTGCAGCTGGATGTTGGCCACCTCCATGGCCTGTAGCTGGATGTCGGGCACCTCTGTGGCTTGGAGATGGATGCTGGGCAACTCCGTAGCCGGGAGATGGATGTCAGGCACCTCTGTGGCCTCGAGATGGACACTGGGGACTTCCGTGGTTTGGAGAGGGACACTGGGGACCTCAGCGGCTTGGAGAGGGACATTGGACATCTCTGTGGCTTGGAGATGGATGTCGGGTACCTTGGTGGTCTGCAGCTGGACGTTGGGCACCTCCGTGGCCTGGAGATGGACATCTGTCACCTCCGTGGCCTGGAGATGGACACTGGGCACCTCCGTGGCCTGGAGATGGATGCCGGGCAGCTCTGAGGGCTGTGGCAGGGCTTGGAGCTGGATGTTGGTGATCTCAGAGGGCTGTGGCAGGGCTTGGAGCTGGACATTTGTGACCTCGGTGGCCTGCAGCTGGATGTTGGTGACATCCAAGGGTTGTGGCAGGGCTTGCAGCTGGATGTTGGTCACCTTGGAGGATTGTGGCAGGGCTTGGAGCTGGACATTTGTCACCTCAGTGGCCTGCAGCTGGATGTTGGTGACCTCAGAGGGTTGTGGCAGGGCTCGGAGCTGGATATTGGTGACATCCAAGGGTTGTGGCAGGGCTTGCAGCTGGACATTTGTCACCTCTGCGGCCTGCAGTTGGATGTTGGTGACGTCCGAGGGTTGTGGCAGAGCTTGGAGCTGGATGTTGGTGACATCCGAGGGTTGTGGCAGAGCACGGAGCTGGATGTTGGCCACCTTGGAGGGCTGTGGCAGGGCTTGCAGCTGGACATTTGTCACCTCACCGGCTTGGAGCTGGATGTTGGTGACATCCAAGGGCTGCGGCAGGGCTTGGAGCTGGACGTTGGTCACCTCAGCAGCTTGGAGCTGGATGTTGGTGATGTCCAAGGGCTGCGGCAGGGCTTGGAGCTGGACGTTGGTCACCTCACTGGCTTGGAGCTGGATGTTGGTCACCTTGGGGGCCTGCGGCAGGGCTTGGAGCTGGACATTCGTCATCTCGGCAGCTTGGAGCTGGATGTTGGCGACATCCAAGGGCTGCGGCAGGGCTTGGAGCTGGACACTCGTCACCTCCGTGGCTTGGAGCTGGACATTTGCCACCTCGGTGGCTTGGAGCTGGATATTGGTGACCTCCAAAGGTTGCGGCAGGGCTTGGAGCTGGACGTTGGTCACCTCGGCCGCCTGCAGCTGGACGCCAGTGACCTCAGGGGCCTGCGGTCCCCGCGGCGGGAGGACACCACCAACGCCACCTCTCAGGACGATGACGCTGGCCCCCGCCGGGGTCCCCGCCACTGCCTGGAGCTGGACGCTGGGCAGCGCCTGCCCCGTGCTGGGTACCAACAGGATGCTCTGCCCGGCAGTGGGGGACCCCGATGCCCGGGGACCCTTCCCCGTCCGGGATGGGGGACCCTCGGCAGGCAGGAGGGTGAAAGCAGGGGGCTCGGCCGGGGGGCTGGGTAGCAGGAGGAGCTTCCGCGGGGGGGCCGGGGGGCTGGGGATGAGCTGCAGGCCCTGCGGGGTCTGCACCAGCAGGAAGGTCTGGGCTTCAGAAGGGGTCGGAGGGGGTCGGCGGGGGGTCCCGCGGGGGCCGGGAGCGTGGGTGCGGAGGTGACGCTGGAGGTAGGAAGCCATGACGAAGGCCTTGGGACACAGCGGGCAGCGGTAGGGGCGGGCGGCAGAGTGGGTACGGCGGTGGAGCTGGAGGTTGGAGGAGTGAGTGAAGGTCTTGCCGCACTGGGGGCAGGCATAGGGCCGCTCGCCGGTGTGGACCCGCTGGTGTTGCCGGAGGTTGGAGGTTTGGGCGAAGGCTTTGCCGCAGACGGGGCAGGCATGGGGCCGCTCGCCGGTGTGGAGCTGGCGATGGCGGCGGAGGCAGGAGGTGTTCTTGAAGGCTTTGGGGCAGTCGGGGCAGCGGTAGGGCCGCTCGCCGGTGTGTTGTCGGAGGTGGTACTGGTAGTGGGATGCCCACTTGAAGGTGAGACCGCACTGGGCGCACTCGAAAGCCCGCAGCCCCGTGTGAACCCGCTGGTGAATCTGGAGGAGGGAAGAACGCTTGAAGGCCTTGCCGCACTCGCGGCAGGCGTAGGGTCGCTCGCCCGTGTGGTCCCGCATGTGGTAACGCAGCCCCGAGGAGCCCTTGAAGGCTTTGCCGCACTCAGTGCATTGGTAAGGGCGCTCCGGGGAAGGCTGGGGCACCGCCGGGGGGTGAGGATCCTCGGAGGGGGGACGAGGTGGGACAGCAGCGGGGTGGCTGCGTTGGTGGCCCAGCAGCCCGGCCAGTTGGGTGAAGGTCTTGGGGCAGACGGCGCACTTGAAGGGCCGCTCGGCAGCGTGGCCGTGCCGGTGCCGGGCCAGCCCCGAGCTGTTCTTGAAGGTCTTGCCACAGGTGGGGCAGCGGTGGGATGCAGCCGGGGGGGTCACCGCTGTCACCGAGTGGCTGCCTTGGTGACCCAGCAGCTCCTCCTCGCTGGTGAAGCTCAGCGGGCAGGCGGAGCACCTCCAGAGCGTCTCCGGCGCTGCGACGGGAGCCGGGAGGAGCGGCGGCATGGCAGCATGGCCGGCATGGCTCTGGAGGTGTTTCTGCAAGCAGGCGTCGGAGACGAAGGCCTTGGCGCAGGTCGGGCACTCGTGGGGCCGGGTGCCGGTGTGGGTACGGCGGTGGAGGAGGAGGTTGGAAGAGTGGGTGAAGGTCTTACCACACTGGGAGCAGGCGTAGGGCCGCTCACCGGTGTGGACCCGCTGGTGTTGCCGGAGGTTGGTGGCTTGGGCGAAGGCTTTGCCGCAGACGGGGCAGGCATGGGGCCGCTCGCCGGTGTGGGTGTGACGGTGACGGCGGAGGCTGGAAGAGTTCTTGAAGGCCTTGGGGCAAGCGGGGCAGCGGTAGGGCCGCTCGCCGGTGTGTTGTCGGAGGTGGTACTGGTAGTGGGATGCCCACTTGAAGGTGAGACCGCACTGGGCGCACTCGAAAGCCCGCAGCCCCGTGTGAACCCGCTGGTGCGTCTGGAGGAGGGAGGAACGCTTGAAGGCCTTGCCACACTGGGGGCAGGCGTAGGGTCGCTCACCCGTATGGCCCCGCTGGTGGTAGAGGAGGGCGGAGGAGCCCTTGAAGGCCTTGGGGCACTCGGGGCACTTGTAGGGCCGTTCGCCGGTGTGGCTGCGTTGGTGGTGGGCCAGGCGGGATGACCACCTGAAGGCCTTCCCGCATTCCCGGCAGGCGTACGGCTGGTCGGCCGTGCCCGGAGCACCGGTCCGAGACCCAGTTGGCCCCGCTGGTGGTGTCGCTCCTGCCATGCTGACAGCCCTGGGGGGGGACAAAAGGGGAAAGTGGGCAGGGGGCGACAACCTCGCCCCCCGCCCCCCCATCAGAGGGACCCGGCCCGGACACGTGGAGCTGCTGAGAGCAGGGGTGAGGGGGCGTGGCCTCCACGAGGAGGCGTGGCCTCACCGGCTAGGGAGGAGTCGGCCGTGGGGCGTTGGCAGCGCTTCGGGGGCGTGGCCTGGCCTGCGAAGGGCGGGGCCACTCCGAGGAAGGCCCGCCCCCACCAGCCACTTTACTCCTTCACGCCCCGCCCCCTGCCGGGACAGTACCTGAAAGCCTTTCAGGCCCCGCCCCCGCCGGGGCCGCGATCCCCCTCCGGGCCACGCCCCCAACAGCCAACTTTCCCCTACCAGGCCACGCCCCCACCGTACCTGAAAGCCTTTCAGGCCCCGCCCCCACCGCCCCTCCAGACCACGCCCCCCTCCGTCGGCCCTCAAGCCCCCCTCAGGCCCCGCCCCCTTTCCCCTTCAGGCCCCGCCCCCGCCGAGCCCTGCTCCCTTCCAGGCCCCGCCCCCGCCGGCCTCTGCCCTCCCCTCACGCCCCGCCCCCAGGCCCCGCCCTCTCCGCCCAGCCCCGCGCAGGCGCCGCCGCCGCCACCGCCCCGGCCCCGCCGCCGTCGCCGCCGCCCCCCGCTGCCCGCTCACCTGCCGGGAAGGGGCGGGGGAAGGCGCCGCCGCGGCGGGGCAGGGCAGGGCAGGGCAAGGCAGGGCAGGGCCCGCTCCAGCCGCCCGCCGCCGCAAGCCCGCCCGCCGCCGCCGCCGCCGCCGCCGCGCACCCGACTGGGCCGCGCCGCGCGCGGAGCCACGCCCCCCCCGGCGCGCCGCGCGCACCCAGTGGCCGGGCCGGGCCCGCGCGGGGAGCTCCTGGGAAATGGAGTCCGCGGTGCCGCCATCTTGGAGCGGGGACGGAGGGACGTGGTGAGGGGCGAACCCCCTGTCCCCGCCGTAACGGGTACCGATAACGGGATCGGGTGCCCGGCGGGCCGCGTGTCGGTGCCCCCGTTAATCCCCACAGGGGACTCAGGGGATTTGGGGGGGAGTCCGCGGGGGGGGAGTCGGAGGGATTGGGGGCCTGGGGAGGCTCCGGGGGGGGGAAGGGGTCGAGGGGAGGGGGCAGGAGGTTGGGGGGGTGATGGGGATCTGGGGGGCTCAGAGGGGTTGAGGAACTGGGGGACAGGAGGTTGGGGGGGTGATGGGGATCTGGGGGGCTCGGTGCAGGTGGGAGGCTCGGAAGGGTTGTGGGAACTGGGGGGCAGGAGGTTGGGGGGGTGATGGGGATTTGGGGGGATCGGAGGGGTTGGGGAACTGGGGGCAGGAGATTGGGGGGCTCATGGGGATCCGGGGGCTCAGAGGGGTTGGGGGAACTGGGGGGCAGGCAGTTGGGGGGGTGATGGGGATTTGGGGGGGATCAGAGGGGTTGGGGAACTGGGAGGCAGGAGGTTGGGGGGGCTGATGGGGCTTTGGGGGGGATCGGAGGGGTTGGAGGGCTTGGAAGAGTTGGGGAACTGGGGGCAGGAGGTTGGGGAGCTGATGGGGATTTGGAGGGCTCGGAGGGGTTGGGGGAACTGGGGGGCAGGCGGTTGGGGGGGCTGATGGGGATTTGGGGGGGATCGGAGGGGTTGGAGGTCTTGGAAGGGTTGTGGGAACTGGAGGGCAGGAGGTTGGGGGGCTGATGGGGATTTGGGGGGCTCAGAGGGGTTGGGGAACTGGGGGGCAGGAGGTTGGGAGGGCTCCTGGGGATTTGGGGGCTTGGAGGGATTGGGGGGGTCAGAGGGGTTGGGGGAGCTGGGGGGCTTGGGAGGCTTGGGGAGGGTTGGGGGGTGCCAGGAGAAAGGGGTTGGATGAATCTTGGGGCCTCAGAGGTGGTTTGAGCAACTAGTGCACTATGAGGGGGTTTGTGGGGAATTGAGGGGCTGGAAGTGATTGGGGGGGTGTTGGGGTGTCCCGCAGGACACCTCCAGGACCTCCCAGAGGAACCGGTGCCACTGGGATATGGGGCGGGGAGGGGAACAGGCAGGATCCCAGGACCCCTGTCACCCCATCTCCTTTGTCCCCTCTCCTGCAGGCCACCCCCTCCCTGGGCCACGACACCGAGGACACAGTGATGGGCGCAGGACAGGAGCCCCCCCACAAGGGGCCCCTGGAGGGGGACAGCTGCAACCCTGGTAAGGATGGTTGGGGGGGTCAGCGATCCCCCCCAACCTGGGGACTGCCCCCCCCACATCCCTTGGGAGAGGCTTGTGACTTGGGCAGGGTCACCGTAAGAAAGGGGGTGAGGGTCCCCTGATTGCTTCCCCATTTTACCCCCCCTTGTTGCCCCCTGCTTACTCCCCCCACTTCATCCTCCCCTTTTCCCTCCTGTTGTTGCTCCCACTTGCTCGCAGCCCCCAGGACTGGGACCAAGGATGTTGCCACCCTTGAGCCACCAGCGTGTCGTGACCTCTCCGGGTGCAGGTGGGTGACGGGGGTGGGGGCTGCTTGAGGGGGGTTGGCATGTCTCTGGGGACCTGGTGGCCCACATGTCCCTGTGCCCAGGGTGCCACATATTCCACTGGGGGGCTGGAGCTGGGCATGGGACAGGGGACCCTCCTGTGGGTGCTGGCCTGGGCCACCAGTACAGGGGGGCTGCCCCACATCTCCCCTTTTGCTCCTGCACCCCCTCCCTGCCCCACATCTCTGTTGCTCTTGTACCTCTCCCTGCCCCACATCTCCTCCTGCGCTCCCCCTTCTTGCCCCACATCTCCTGTTGCTGCATAGCCATGTGCACCTTCTCTGTCCTTATATTATCCATCTTTATATAGTCTTTCTATCATCTGCCCTTATATTGTCCATCCTTATATTGTCCATTTTTATGCCCACCCTGGCTTTGGTAGCAGCAAATATCCCCCGCTATGCCCTATAGATTCCTGAAAAGCTCCCCAGCACTTTCCTATAGCCTGTGTGTCCCCAGCTGTGCTCTGGAGATCCCTGAAAAGCCCCTTCCTACCCCAGTAGCCTGGATCTTCTCCTGCTTCTTCCCAGCAGCCAGGATCTCATCCCAGCAGAGGAGGAACCCAGGTAGACAGCAAGGTCCTTCACGTGGCCAGACCTCGGGATGAGAACATGCTTCTTCTGCCTGCCTTCCCTACACGCGTGGAGCATGCCAGGTGTCCCCGTCCCCCAGCCATCTCCATCTGCACCCTTGGGGACCTCATGTAGGATGCAAAACACCCACCCCACCTGTGATGCTGGAGGTGCTCCAACACAAGTCTCCCTGCCCATGTACACGCGGCATTGGCTGCACCAGCTGATTCAGTGGGCCGTCTGAAATGCTTGCTCTTACCCTTGCTCTTCCATGACTCCCTGTGCCACCTTCCCTGGAGCAGGAGGCTTCTCTGAGCAACAGAGGCATCTGACAAGCCCTTTCCCTTCCCCACGAGGCTTTCCCTGCCTCCAACAGTGGCTACTGCTCTTGGTCCAATGTTTGCAAGAGGATGCTCACCTAAAATCAGTGTCCCATGCGGAGGGGCAGTGCAGGAAGTGGTTTGAAACCCAAGCAAAGTGGCTACAGCAAGTTACGGCTTCATTTCTTCATACCTTGGTGACCATTTCTAACTTATTTAACCTTATTTTATTTTATTTGAACAACTGCAGGAAAAAAAATAAGTGGCAAAAGGAGCTTGCTTTGCCTTTCACCCTCCATACAAAGGTCTCTCCAGACATTTGCCCTGAGGCAAGCATTTCTGGGGGTGGTTGATACCAAGCAGCCACACCAATCTCCATTGGCTGGCTGTGGGCTCCAGCTCACCTTCAACAAAGCCCGAAACTGAATTCGTAGCTTAGTCAGAACTTTGTTGTGGTGAACTCAAGGTTTGTTCCTGAGGTTGAATCTTAAAAGCAACGCCAAATCGATGCCTGCCCCAGCTGTTTTTGACCGATGAGATGGTTGAAGTTCTCAGGTCAACCACGGAGACCCCATCCCAGACCTGGGTGAGCTGAAGGGGAGGGAAGAGTCATGACAAAGACGGCAGCTTAAGCCAAGCAAGAAAGGAGAATAAGAGCTAGGCAGGAGGACATGGTGTCCGGTGTCCTCTGCTCAGCAATTAATAACTGGGAGATCCTTGGCTGACCTGCTGCCAGTTGTGGTCCCATGGGCATGTCTGCAGCCTCACCACCCACATTTGCCAGTGGGGATGGAGAAAAGGATCTCTTGCAGATGGACTCAGCAGGTTTGGGCTGAATTCCTGCTTCAGATCTGAATGAGATAGTACCTGAAAGTGGAAGAGACTGCTCTCCTTCCCTGCCAAGAGCACTTGCTGCCTGTCCCAAGCTTCTGAGATGCTCCTGAAGGGTTGCCATGCTGGTGCCCACACCTGATCTGCTGGTCTCAGCCCCTTTGGTGGGGCCATACCAGAGTCTGCTCCCCATCAAGGTGATGGGCTATTTGATGCTCATCCATTTTCTTGTCTGTTGGCTATGGAGTCTGCATTGTGTATGAGCAGACACACTTGCTGGGGCGAAGCTAAGACACTACAACCAAGCCCTGCAACTCCCCCAGCCCTCCCTGTCCCCCTTCTGATGTCCTCTTGCACAGTGGACCTATGCGATGTCACCCACAGCAGCGGCGGCCAGAGGATGCTTGCTGGTCACCAAGGATCAAGCTGAAAGTAGAAGATTCAGTTCCCCTTCATCCACTGGACTCCACGTGATGCAAGAGCCACTGAGGAGCTGGGGGATGGAGTGTGGAAAACGTCCTCTCCCAGTTGCCTTCATCACGTCTTCAGCATATTTCTTCTCTAGCTGGTGATGGTGGACCTGATCTCAGCCCCTGCCACGTCTACCTCTTCCTGCACCCCTGCCAGGCTGGGAGCAGCTTCTCCAAAAGTCCTTTGCTGTCCGCTGGACACCCTATGGGCGACAGACTATCCATCCATGCTGGTCTTGGGGCTGCAGAGATCCTCCTCATCCTAGCAGGGCTGTGCGGTGAGTGCTCTCACATTTCCCCCCATATCCCCTCCTCCCCGGTGCTGGTTGAACACCGCATTTTGGGATGTGGCATGCCAGAGTGCTGCTGCTCCTCTTCGTTTCTGGGCGGTTTGATTGTGGTTGCTGCAAATTTGTCGGGTGCACACTTAGAGCAACACCCATGGTTTCGTGGTTAAGGTGCATGTGTAGACCAACACCCATGGTTTCATGGTTTCTTAAATTGCATGCTTAGAGCAACACCCATGGTTTCATGGCTTCATAAGGTGCGCGTGTAGAGCAACGGGTGCTTCTGCAAGTAGGGTAGACACAGACCTGCCAAGCCCACCTGCACTGGGCAGCTCTCCTCCAGCTGATGGCTGCAAAAGACTTGAGGCTCCCTCAAAACTGCCAGTATCTTCTAGAAGGTACATGCTATGAAGAGAGGAGAAATTTTTATGGTGGTAGAGTTGCACAGCACATTAGGAATGAGCAGTGAAAAGTGGGAAAGGTGTAGAAACTAAGTGCACTGAGTGTGTTGCTGCCATTTCAGTAGCACTGACGATGGGCTATGGAGCTTGAATGGCCAAAAAATGAGGAGGAATGGGATTTACGTGCCCTGTGATGGGGAAGGCCATATCACAGTGTTGATGTGCTTGGGTTGGGCTGCTCTGAAGAAGCAGGATGCATGCTTGCAGAAAGTAAGGGAGCCCTTTGCTCAGCTCCATTCCCTACCCTTGGGTCAAGGCTGTTCATCCAGCAAAGCCAGGTTAGAGCTGTGGGTCAGAGTCCCTGGCACCTTGTGCTCCGGCTGCACAGTCTTGCTCAAAATCACTCCCACAAAAAGCCTGCGACTCAGTTGCCCGTGCTGGTGTTGTGCTTAGGGAGTTCATCCTGCAACCTGTGCAGAGTCAAGCACTTAAGACGTTTTGCTAACTGCTTTTTAATGTATTTTGGCCTTCATGGTTTTGAGGGACACTATTCTCAGCTGAAAAAGCCTGGAGGTTACTCAAGGGCCAGCTGCCATTTGTCCCCCTAAAAATATTATAATAAAATTAGAATTGTTCATCTCTTTCTCTCTCTCTTGCTGGTTCTCCTGCATTCCTTTAGGCCAAAAAGTGTCAATATGCTTTCCCAGCTGCTCTCTAGCCTCTTGCATGATTTCCCATTAACATCTCCTTCCCTTTGCTCTCCATTGTCACCAGCATCAGGTCCTGCCAACGTAAGGCTGGTGAATGGCCCTGACTCCTGCACGGGCCGGCTGGAGGTGTTTTACAATGGTACCTGGGGGACGGTGTGTGATGACCACTGGGACCTCAATGGCGCCCGCATGGTCTGCCGGCAGCTGGGCTGCGGGATGGCGCTGTCTGCCGTTGGTGGGGCTCGCTACGGGTGAGGAGCAGACCCCATCTGGCTGGACAATGTACGGTGCACTGGGATGGAGGCTGCCCTTTCCGAGTGCCAGGCATGGCCCTGGGGAGCCCACAACTGCGGGCACGGGGAAGACACCAGCGTTGTGTGCTCAGGTGAGGAGCAGGCACCCACCATGGCTTGCATCAGCTGCTGTGGACAACCAAAGGGTTAAACAGCAGGCAGGACAGCTGTTGTGCCTCTTGCTATTGATTGGTTGCCCCTTCTTTTTGACTGATAGCCACTCCTTGTTGAGTGGTTGCCCCTTCTTTTTAACTGGTAGTTAGTCCTTGTTGAGTGTTTTCCCCTTGCTGTTGACTGGTGGCCAATTCTCGTTGACTGGTCGTCCCTTCTTGTTGGCTGGTTGCCCCTTGTTGTTGACTGGGTGTCCTCTGATTGTACAGTGAGTGTAGGCACCCAGCTCACAGATAGACACGTAATTATGGCCACTGGCAGGTAGGACCCTTAATTTTGAGCTGGATCAGGCCCCTACAGGTAGGCAGAATTACTCCCTCCCTACCTAATTTTGTGAAGAATTAGCCTCTTCACACCATTGCTCCAGGCAATTTCCAAATGTTGGTCTCGCCTTCCAAAGCTCTTCACATTGGCATTGAGGCTGCAGATCCCTGGCCATTTCTCAGCCCAACTACCTCTTGGCTTCACAGGGATTAACCCCTTCATGGGCACAGCCTGTCAGATGCCATCTGGGTTTGCTGGGCAGGAGACCCTACTCCTAAGTATTGCTGGCGATGGCATGCCCAGCAAAGTCTCTGACTGTTTGCTCCCCAGGGGTGTTTGCAGGGGCACCCGTTCCAGGTTCGACCCATACCAGGCTGGTGAACGGCTCAAGTTTCTGCTCTGGCAGAGTTGAAGTCTTCCACAATGGTGAATGGGGTACCGTGTGTGATGACAACTGGAGCCTGGTGGATGCCAAAGTGGTGTGCAGGGAGGTGGGCTGTGGCCAAGAACTGTCAGCTCTGTCCAGGGCTGCCTTCGGGCAAGGGTCGGGGCCCATCTGGCTGGACGAAGTGACCTGTGCTGGGTTGGAGGCTGCCCTTTCTCAGTGCTGGGACGGGTCCTGGGGAAGCCATAACTGCAACCACAGAGAGGATGCTGGTGTTGAATGCACAGGTATCTCTTCACTGCTGCCCCATCAGGGCTGGCACCCAGGCTATCATAGGTTTTTTTGGTTGGTGTGGGGTTTTTTTTGTTGGGTTTGTTGTGGGTTTTTTTTGAGGGAGGGGTGGAGAAAAGAGCAGAAGACCTTTGAAATGGTCCTGGATGTAGATGTCCCTATTGCAGCCCTGCCAACGGAAGCAGGAAGAATCCCCTGATGGGTGGGTGTGTGCTGGGGAAGGGAAGAGGGAGCTTCAGAGGGGACATCCATCCAAATGTCACCTGCCAGGGAGGGTGATGAGTTTGGAGAGGTGGTGAGCACCTGAGGGGAGCCTGCTCTTCTCATTTTGGGTGGGCAGCCTCCTCACCCTCCAGCTGTGAGGTTCTGGGATGATTGAAGGACTGATCAGCTCCAGCCCTGTCACCTCCTGGGACATCCAGATGTTTTTGGCACTTGTCTCTTTTCAGAACCGACTCAGGTCCGGCTGGTGGATGGCTCCAGCCGCTGCTCAGGGCGAGCTGAGGTCCACCACAACCAGCAGTGGGGGACAGTATGCGATGACAACTGGGACCTGAACGATGTTGAGGTGGTGTGCCGGCAGCTGGGCTGTGGGCTGGCTATGTCAGCCCTTGGCAGGGCTCTGTTTGGGCAAGGACACAGTCCCATCTGGCTGGATGAGGTGAGCTGCGCTGGGATGGAAGGTGCCATCACTGAATGCAGCTTCAGGCCCTGGGGAGCCCATAACTGCAACCACAGTGAAGATGCGGGTGTCATATGCTCAGGTAAGCCTCGTCCAGGTCGTGGCTTCTAGGAGAAGTTTTTCTGTAGGTACACTTGTATCTAATTTCAGTTTGCTTCCCTCCGTGCGCATTGTTTTCCTTTGGGTATAATGCCATTGCAAGCAACAGTCAAAAATACTCAGGAGGTGAGATAGCTCTGCTTCTGTAGGCATCATATCAATAGATTATCTAGATGTATTGCTGCCCATTTGTGGTAGTCCTCTATCTGACACCTTAAAATGTCAGTTCTCAAGTGGCTTGCCACATCCATCCTGCACACCTGCTCTGGATGTTGAAGTGCATTTTGGAGGAGGCATTTGGGCATCAATGTTTGCCATGTGTGGCTAGAGGCTTCTCCATCTTTGTGTCTCAAGCTTCTGGATCTCTAGAGGTAGTCCAAGATGGAAAGACATCCCCCCAATTCCTCCAGCTTGCAGTGGGATGCCAGCTCTGTCTACCCAGAAGACAAAACTGGGTGAGTTCAGGGAATATTTGCAAGGAGCTGCAGTAGAGCAGAGCAAACAGAGAAGCACCATGGAAAGACTCTCCTCCTTGACAGAGCCAAGCCAGTCCAGCCTTCATTTGAGTAGAGTAAATAAACACAGGTTTTTAAAGCGTTTCCTCTTTAGATGTATTCTCCAAGGGAGATGTAGTCACTCTAGGAGACCTCTGAAGCACACTCATGGTTTGGACATGGATGTCCAAGAGTCTTCTTGGCATTGCCTAAGGGAAGCACTCTCTGCGAGGCATCCCACAGTGTTTTTAGCTTCTCCTTAATACAACCAGGTCTTTCTGTTGCTTCCAGCTGAAGACGCTGATGTGGATGGGGGAAGCACGATTACACACTCCTACCTTGTATGCCTGCATGTCGTCACCAACACCAGCAGGGTGTCTACTTCAGAGGGCTGAGGTGTACCATGCCCCCGTTTATTCATTTGTCTCATTCCCCCTTTTAGACCCCACGGAGCTACGGCTGGTGAACGGCCCAAATCGCTGCACTGGGCGCCTCGAGGTGCTTCATGACCAGCAGTGGGGGTCCGTGTGTGACAACGACTGGGACATGGAGGATGCCAAAGTGGTGTGCCGGCACCTGGGCTGCGGCGCTCCAATCTCTGCTCCAGGCTGGGCTAGGTTTGGCAGGGGCTATGACCCCATCTGGTTGGAGACGGTCAGCTGCCAGGGGACGGAGGCTGCCCTTACTGAGTGCAGAACCCAGATGTGGGGCACCCACAGCTGCCACCACGGGGAAGACGCCAGTGTGGTGTGCTCAGGTGATCCCCCAACCACATTCCTGCCGCGTGTCTGTAGGAAGAGCTGTGCCACCACTGAACCATACATCCCTTTCCTTCAGAGGGCAAGGGAATGATAATTCCCTTGATACTAGTGATAATCATGATAATAATCGTAATAAGGGCAGGGGATGCAAGGGGGATCCCATCACTGCTGCTTTTCCCATGTTCCCTGGCTCATTTTCATCCCAAGTGGACAAACACTGAGCATCTCCATGGTGTGAATGACCATGCTGGGTCCCACAGGAATCCCTGTTTCATGAAGGTGTCACGTCAGGGAGCCGAGAGTAGTGGGGGCCACAGTCCTGCGTGAGATCCCATGCCCAGGACCACTTCCACCAGCTCTTCCTGAAGGGTTGTTGGCTGTCCTTCTTCATTCCAGACCCGATGGCACTTCAGTTGGTAGATGGCCCACACCGCTGCGCTGGGAGGGTCAAGGTGCTTCATCAGGAGGAGTGGGGGACAGTGTGTGACAATGGCTGGGACCTGCAGGATGCCGAGGTGGTGTGCTGGCAGCTGGGCTGTGGGGCAGCAGTGGCAGCCCCGGGCTTCGCTCACTTTGGCCGGGGAAGTGATCCCATCTGGCTGGATGAAGTGAACTGCACAGGGACCGAGTCCACCCTTTCTGAATGCAGGGCCAAGCCGAAAGGAGTTCACAAGTGCCACCACGGAGAAGACGCTGGTGCAGTGTGCTCAGGTAGTTGCTGTTCCTCTGCTGATGAGCTCCTGGGTGGGTACCAACACTGCAGGAGCTCCAGGACCGGTTTTCCTTGTTTTTCTCTGATGATGTTCTTTCCACATGGGAATCCTCAAATCTCTGAGCCAAGACAAATGCTGAACATGTGGGGATTCATCCTCCAGCTCACATCCAACACTTGCTTTCTCCATCACTAGGTCTACCACCACAAGGTGACACCTCTCTATCTTCCCATTTCAGACCCTACTGAGGTCCGGCTGGTGAATGGCTCAAATCGCTGCTCTGGGAGAGTTGAGGTGCTGCACAACCAGCGATGGGGAAGCGTGCGTGATGACAACTGGGACCTAGATGATGCAGAAGTAGTGTGCCGACAGCTGAGCTGTGGGATGGCTGTAGCCACTCCACCCAGAGCTCAGTTTGGGGTGGGGCATGAGCCCATCTGGCTGGACGATGTGAACTGCACCGGCACTGAGGCTACCCTCTCTGAGTGCAGGGCCGGACCATGGGAAGAGAGTAACTGCAACCATCAAGAAGATGCCAGCGTGGTATGCCAGGGTAAGCCACCCCATACCCCATCGTGGTGCAGCTCTGGAAGGAGCAAAATGGGCACATGAATAACTCAGTGGTTAAACACCTCCACTTTGCTCACATTAAGCTTCTTGCCTCTGTATAGGAACCAATTTCAGGTTGTCTGAGAGCAGCAGCTCCCCTTGGCCACCCTGAGGACTTGCTGCCAGAAGAACAAGTGTCCGTCCCCAACCACCACCTTGCTCTCCCCTATAATGGCTTAGCTGGTCCCTTGACTCTGCTATGAGCATCCTTTCCTTCTTCATATGTGCATGCTGCTAATGTAGCATGTTTTGTCACCGTACTGTAAAGTCCCTTGAACCTCCCCTCTACCTTGGGTCCATCTTGTCTGGTTGGACTGCCAGTACACCAGCATCTCGTGCCACTTGCGATGCACTGGCCTCCTGCCACCACTCCAATTGGAGGTGGGTCTCCCATTCAGCCCTGCGTCATGGCTGCCCCCTCCTCATGGGTTTCTTGGGTGCCTGAGGGCACATAAAATGGGATCAGATGCCTATGTTTATGCCAGTGACAGTCTCCACATTACCTTGCAGGTGGCCACCATTTGAGGACCCGTATTCCAATGCATGGGCAAGAAACATATATGTGTTTGACCTCCATGTGTCTTTCATAATTCCAGGTCTAGCTCAGCTCCGGCTGGTGAATGGCTCCAGCCGCTGCTCCGGGAGGGTTGAGGTGCTTCGTAACCAGCAGTGGGGAACGGTGTGTGACAACGGCTGGGACCTAAATGATGCTGAGGTGATGTGCCAGCAGATGGGCTGCGGAGTGGCTGTGTCAGCTCCAGGCTCAGCTCATTTTGGGCCAGGGTCCAACCATATCTGGCTGGGTGAAGTTGAGTGCACGGGGGCAGAAGTTACCCTCTCCGAATGCAGGTCCAGGATGGAGGAACCCATTAATTGCCACCATGGGGAAGATGCTGGTGTTGTGTGCTCAGGTAATTTTTTTATTATTATTATTCGAATGACATTATTCAGGGGAGTGTTGGGCTGTGTGGCTGGAAAGGTGGAGGGTGACTTTGCTGGTGGCATGGTCTCCTCTGAGCCTGGGTAGCACCAAACCCCATGGAAGAGCTCAGGTCACTCTTCTGCAGAGATTATGACCGCCTTGTTCAGTGACTGGTCTTGCTGATGAAACCCTAGGGGTGTGGAGGACCCAAGCAACCTGAGAAATGCTAAGCACAAGAATCTGAGCAAAGCAATGAGAGACGCACAATCAAGTCTTCAAGGGGATGGGAAGAAAGAGGCTTTACTTAGGGACCTAGAGGGTGAGATGTAGAATTTGTTGCAATCCAGAAAACCACCAAAAGCTGGTGGACTGAGAGCAGGGTAGGAAGAAGGGACCCATCGTACAAAGATACCAGTGGTCAGGAAGGGAAGAGTTTTACAAATTCCACTGCTTTTGTCCTTTTCCAGCAAACATGTCTGAATTTTCTCTATTTCAGCAGTTTTCTTATTTTAGTTGATGTTAATTAAAGTCTAGCTTTAAATATCCAGCATCGCTCTGGTGTTGGGCAATGTGCATTAGCCACTATGAGCAGTGCAGATGTGGAAGGAGACCTCCAAAAAGGGTGTCTGCCTTGTCCCGTTTCAGACCCCCCGGCATTGTGACTGGTGAATGGCTCAAGCCTCTGTGCTGGGAGAGTTGAAGTGCTCCACAAGCATCAGTGGGGGACCGTGTGCGATGACAGCTGGGATGAAGAGGATGCTGCGGTCGTGTGCCGGCAGCTGGGCTGCGGGATGGTGGTGTCGGCCCCTGGTGCAGCTCAGTTTGGGAAAGGGCACAATGCCATCTGGCTGGACGATGTGAACTGCACAGGGAAGGAGGACACCCTCTCGGAGTGCCTGGCCAGGCCATGGGTACACACAACTGTGACCATGGGGAAGACGCCAGTGTGGTGTGCTCAGGTAATGTGGCCACTATTGGTTTGTAAAAGGGTCTGGGCATGCCCCAACCCTGGAAAAAAATCAAGGTCGGGTTGGATGGGGTTCTGAGCAACTTGATCTAGTTGAAGATGTCCCTGCTTATTGCAAGGGGTTGGACTAGATGACCTAGGGTCTAGAGAACAAGTCTTATGAGGAGTGGCTGAGGCAACTGGGGTTGTTTAGCCTGGAGAAAAGGAGGCTGATGGGAGACCTTATCGCTCTCTACAACTACCTGAAAGGAGGCTGTAATGGGGTGGGTGTTGGTCTCTTCTCCCAAGTAACAAGTGATAGGACAACAGGAAATGGCTTCAAGTTGCACCAGGGGAGGTTTAGATTGGATATCAGGAAAAATTTCTTCACTGAAAGGGTTGTCAAGCATTGGAACAGGCTGCCCAGGGAAGTGGTTGAGTCACCATCCTTGGAGTTATTTAAAAGATGTGGTGCTTAGGGACATGGTTTAGTGGTGGCCTTGGCAGTGTTGGGTAATGGTTGGATTCTACGATCTTAACGGTCTTTTCCAACCTAAATGATTCTATGACCTTTAAAGGTCCCTTCCAACCCAAACCATTCTATGCTGGTGTGATCTCCTTGCTCCAGCTCAGAGGGTGCACACCTATGAGTGGCTCAGGAGGCAGAGACAAGGACGTGCACACTGGAGAGCGAAGATGGGCTTTCATTCAGCCCAAGCTGGGTCCTATGTTTGTAGACCCTGCTGGAATCATCTTGAGCACCACAGCCAACAATGTCATCTCAGGATGGGCGTTCCCAAGTATGCGTGCAGCAGAAGTTGGAGGGGAGTGATCCTGACCGTAGGAAATATTATGATAAAAACCTTTCAGGAGGAAAAGCTACAGCATGGGGAGTATCCTCATGGCTGATCTGGGAAGATGAGGGCCATGGTTAGTGTTGGAAAGACTTGTCCCAGCATCTAGCCTTGCCCTTCTTTTCCCACCTAACTTCGGACAAACCTCAAAGCTTCTGTGGTCTCCTCAAGGCCAGTGGGAAGATAGAGGTATCTCCATGTCCTTCTAAGAAGGATGTCTGCATCCAGTGAGTTATCCAGGACTGGATGTACTTGCTTAGGAGCCACCTGGACTCAAATGCAGTCTCCTTGGGGAGAGTACCACATGGGTGGTAAATCCCACAGGCATCTCTGTCTTAACTGGTCACCCAGGCTTCTTTGAGGAGAGAAATGGGTAACCATGGGATGTGGTTTACAGAAGGGACCATTCTGCAATCGTCCAGCCCTGGTAGGGCCCACCAGGAATAAGCCGCTCTGCAAATTGCCCTGGTTGCTGCAGTCAAGAGTGGTGGCACCTTGAATGGCCTTGGCTTTCCCAGCGGTCCACCCTGGAAGCACAGACAGTCATGATACACCAGATGATGCATGGATGTGGATGTTGAATGGCCACGACTGGTGCAAAGGTGCTACAGCACTGAGGGGACCATGCCTTATGGTGACAGGGTCTTAGCAGAAGCTTTCTTTGTATCTCCTTTCCTGAATCACACGATCACAAAACAATGTAGACCGGAAGGATCTCTGGAGAGCTCTCGTCTAATTTTCCACTCTCTATTAGACCAACTAGACCATGTTGTTCATGGCTTTGACCAGTGAAGATGTGAAAGTCCCCAAGGATCAAGATCCAAATGCCCTCCTCATCTCTGTTACAATATTTAACCAGCCTCATGGGAGAAAAGAGTATTTTCTGTTGCCTAATGGGAATTTGCCACGGTGCACACTGTGCCCATTTCCTCATGTCCTCATTATGTCCGTTTATCTCCTGAATTAGCTCTGGATGAAGAGATGTTTGCTTTCTCTCCACAGGCTATGTTACCGCCAGACCTCTGCAGCCTCTGCTGCGGCTCCCATTGCTGGTGTCAATCATCCTTTCAGTCTTGATGCTGGTCTGCGGGGCTCTCCTGTACCAGAGAAGGAGGCGAAGGCAAAACACATCTTTTAATTTCCCCCAAGGTGAGCTCTGCTGCGGGTGAAGAGGGCAAGGGAGCTTGTAGAAGTAGTGCATGTTGTAAATGAGTTTTATTCAAAACATTGATGTCAGCAGAGTTGGGACAGAAGGGGTTTTTTTTTCCCCGTGGCTTGTGTTGGAAGGAACTTCCTTTTCTGGTTTGACCTCTTCTCTCCCTGTCCTTTTCCCCTTTCTTTCTTTCTTTCCACTCTTCCCCTTTCACTTTGACACCATCTTCCCTGCTGGGTTACAGACACACTGGGAGGTGGGACAGCCCTTGAAGCCTCCTCTAACACTGCCTGCGCTTCCTTCTGCTGCCTATGCTGCCTGTACATCAGACAGGAGCTCTGAGCAGAGAATGGCTCTATGGGTTCCTAGCTCACTGTTGGCAAGGGATGTTCCACCTTTAGCCCGAGGGGTGACAAAAGACCAGGAATTTTGTCTGTTCCAGAAGTTTCAGGGCTGTGGTAGAGACTCTTGGAAAGTGGGGTTGAGTGGTTGGGATTGCCTGTGTCAAACATCTCCATGTTGTCTTGTTGAATGTCTATCATGTTGATGAAAAGTACTGTGTAGACCAAATGCTGGATCAAGGGTGGTTTCTGCAAAGCAGGCTTCATGTCTGAGTGCTGGCAGGGACGATGGTTTTATGCCCTGTGCTGCCACTGTTGTTGGCCAAGCCAAAGTGATTTGTGCTGTCTCCAATGGAGCAAGCATCCTCAGTGTTGTTAAAAGGGGGAAAATTCAGGCTGTGTGGAGCAAACTGTTGACTGAATCACCAAGCTCTGCAGGTGCTGTGCGCATGGAGGAGCTGGTTGTCTCTGACACGTACCTCTTGATGCCGGGAGAAGAGCAAGCAGCAGCCAAGGTGGCTCCTCCTGGAGATGCTGACAACAAGAGAGCTCAGCACAGCCTGTGACAAGCCCAGACCTAAAACTCCAGTGATGCAGCTCCGTCCCAGCACACAACTCTTTCACCAAGGGCCCAGGACCACTTCGTCTCTACAGTGCTAGGTCACTACATCCACCACCCATCTCTGTGCCCACCTTGGTCAGTTAACCTGAGCGATACAAGGCATGACACATACTGCGCGGCACCAGTGACCTGCCTGCAGAAGACATTTGATGCGTAGAAATTTAAATTTTTTTTTTTTTTTTCAAATTTCTCTTTCAAACTTTTTTTTGGTGCATTTTTGAAAATAAAAACGTTCTGTAAGACTTGAGCAGTGTTTTAATCTTGGAGGGGTTTTTTCTTTTTTTTTTTATAGCCAGTCAGCAGAGGCTGCAAAGTTTACCCCAAAGTATATGCCAGGGGCTTGTTTCCCTACAGTGGTTAAGTTGAGCAGTTTTGCAAACTGCACCTGAAAACTCAGTTTAGGCCTCACGCAGATATTTATAGAGCCATGTGAGATGTCCTAGTTTTAGGACATTGATATGGGACTGGCAAATGTGACAAAGGACCTCCAGCTCAGTAGATGTATCTGTATGGTGGCTAGTAGATTTCGCTGATCTCTTTCATCTGCTGTATTCCCAAACACGCTCCTGTGCCTTATATTCTTGGATATCAGTCTCCTGGGTCTTCTCAGAGGTCAGAGGCTTCTTGTGAAGGGCTTGGAGGGCATGGAGGTGCAAGTCAGTCATGTAGAGGAATGCTGGCAGGAGGTTTAAGAAGCTCTGGTCATAGAAATAAGCACTGGGTGCCACCGCGGCTCATGCCAACCCAAGTGGTATGGAACTATGAGCAGCTGAGCAGCCCCCTGTGTTGAGAGGATGGTCCTGCTCAGGAAGGACCAGGAAAATAGAAAGGTAGTCAACCAAAGGGAAACAGACAGCGATGTGATAAATACGGTGGCTGTGGTGGGGGAAAAGTGTGAACATCTGCAAGGCAGGGGGAAGAGAGGAAACAGGGGATGCACGCTGGGTCACAGGGGCTTAGAAGATGAAGGTTTGGAGTGCTCTGAGAGGATTGACCAAGCTGGACAACAGAAGATGATTTGCACAATGTGTGGAAAGCATCTGCCAAGCAAAATGAGGAGTGCACAAAGAGCCCAAATGGGCCAAAAGCTTGGAGAACTAATGAGTAAAAGCTGATCCTACAGTACGCAGGACAATTGCAAAGGAGGACCAGACAAGACTATGGCCAAGTCCATGGCTGTGGTACGTATGGAGGAGTGTTTAAGGCTTGCAGAGGTATTCTCTGAGTAGTAACTCTTTGCGTTAAACTCATAGTAAGCCTTGTGTGAACATTTCGTAGTCCAGTTGATGGTGATGTTGGGAATTTTCATTTAATACCTGCATGGATGTGGGTTGGTCCTGGGCTCTATTGCACTAAAAAGGAGTTGCCTGGGGCACACACTCCTTAGTTTCTGCCACTTTTCCAGGTCCTATGCTTACTTTTCTGCTGTTCCCTCAGTCTGAAGGTCAACGGCACCAGTCTTCCTCATGCAAGGGGGCTTGGCAGTGGGTTATCAGGGATCCAAGCTTTTTCCTGGGAAGAGTGTGATGTTGATGGGATTTCTTCATCCTCCTCACCTTCTATTTTCAGATTGACATGTTTTCTGACATACCTTCGCACTTTGTTTTTCCCTTATCTGCCCGCAAAACAATTTTGCACCCAAACCAGCTATATATGGGGCTTTTTCTCTGTGTTGGGTACTTTTTCTTTGTACTCCTAAAACTGTTTTTGTCCAGATACAGGCCTGCAAGCTGACAATCGGTGAGCTGCTAATAGCCTTGGGCTTTCCAGTGGGCCCCATCTGTCATCATCCCATGCCTGTCCCCTACACTGACTTGTGTATTTCCACTTCTCAAGGCTTCTGCTGTAATATCATCTTTATATTTCTCCCTGGGTTTGAGGGCCCCCAGATACCCCTAGATACACTCCAAGGGCTGCTTCTGGAGAGTGGTAGGGGCTACAGCAGGGCTGGATCCTTCACCCCTTATCCAGTCTCCCAAAGCTATCTCAGCAGGTCTTGTCCCACCAGGCACCCAGGTCCTGGCACCATGACCTGGGGTATGCAACACATGATCCCTTTCGTGCTACAGGAACATCCCTTAGTCAGCTGAAATATACCTTACTTCAGGCACTTTGAGATGAAAACATACATCAGATTAATAGTTCTGCCTTAGGCCACAAGGACATCCTGTGCTGACGCCTGACTGCCTTGGTCCTGCTCTCTACTAAAGAACAGGGCAACAGTCATTCCCCTATTGACCCTAATGAGGGTAACAGAGATACACACAGCAGGTTTTGCAGAGTTAGCTTTTCTTTCTTCTCATTCCTAAAGCTGTGGCCCAGGGTTATGATCTACCGCAGAAGTACAGTTCCCTTTTCAGCCTTTTCCTGGCATCATTTAGAGGAGTTCAGCTCCAGGGTCCTCCCTTGCATGGCTGGGTGGTCATCTCAGGCTACTGCAGAGCCTCCTGCTCCTTCATCTTTTCTGCAGATGAGCTGTTCTGGACACGTCCCTGGGTTGCTTCAGTTTGATACAACTTGGATATTCAATCAGGGATGCTTGGTTGGCTCTTTGTGGAGGGCTGGGAGGTGAGACGGGAGATCCAGCCACCAATGTGGTGGGACAGGCAGTGCACCCACCACCCAACATCTCCTTGGGCACTAATTTTGACTCCAAAACCTGTCCGTTCTTCAGGTTGTGTTTAAAGCCCATGTAGGCAGCAAGAAAGCATTAGGAGTGGGGTAAAGCTCTTTTTAAGGGTATAAAAGGGATCTGGGTAGCTGAGCACATGTGTCTAACGGCAATGAGGGACGTAGGGCACCCTTGCAAAAAGGAACTGACACCCATGCACAAGTCTCTGAAACATCCAAGGTTGGGTTGTGATGGTCCTACATGCATTTTCCAGTCTGTCCCTGCAGTCCCTTTCAGCGTCCTCTGCAAATGAGCCCTGGGGGTAACTCCAGTCCATGCCCTGCAGCCCCAGGACACTGACACTTCTGACCCATCAGTCACGCTGCCTTCATGTGGTGATAAATAAGGCAATGGCCCTTGCTAATTCTTCATGGGCTATTCATTTTTGTGTCTCTTGAGTATCATTGCAGTGATGATCCCCCAGGAGGGAGCTCCTTTGGGAGGCCCCTGTGGGAGGTTCATTATGGAGGACACCAAAGGATGGGAAGATGAAGGTACGGTGAGGGGTATCAGTGTCTGGGCAGGCAGTGATTTGCTTCGTATCCTTCTCCCCAGTCACGACCACGACACTGAGCACAGCTTGGGTCCCTCTCCAGTACCACCTCCTCCCTGCTGTCAGCCCTGGTGGGGCTGGACTCTGTCCCTGGAGGGTCTGCAAGAGCAGCTAGGACTGCTTGGCTGCCTGTGCCAGATCCAGAACCGCGAGGATCCTCAGGGGCTCTGGAGTGGATCCGAAGGACTTCCAGGGCAACTGGCAGCCCAGATATCCAGGGATGGTGCAGGGGAATCCTACAAGAGGGGGATCAGGTGTTTTGGATAAAAATTTTCAAGCTGTGAGCTTCCTCCATCCCTGTTGGGGATGATGGATTTTCACCAGCTGAAGTTATTCTGTGGGATCTCTTCTTTACCTTTATCTAGACAGAGTTTGCAACAAATTAATTTATTGTTGGAGGGGAGGATGAGAGATTTTGGATGCTTCAGTTCAGCAGAAGATACTGAGATGTGAAGTCCGAGGGGTAGCACAAGATGAGTCTGCATTGCATCAGACGTGGTGGGCTGAACCATGGAGATGCTGGCATGTGCAGACCTCAGTCATTTGCAAAAGACCCAGAATGCTGAAGCGCAGATATCTGTGCTGGGCTGCCATTACAGTCACTGGGAGCAGTCAGCAGATTAAAACAAGCCGCATGAGAAGATCCTGATGGCTTCTCTCATCTTTCATCGCTGCCTTGCAGAGAACAGTTCGCAACACACAGCTCTTGGCACATACGTGATCTCTTTGCTCTCCCTGGAAGGTGCAAGCAAGTTTGGAGACTGTAAGGCAGTCACAGGATAGTGTTTCCAACTGCTTGCCCTCGAATAATAAGGTGATATTCTGCCATCTAGCTACACATCCATGCAATGCAATGCAAGGAAATTCATGGTGCACCGTGTCTGGCTTTGAGTGTTTTCATTTTCCAGTAGGCAGCTGCAAACAAGTACTCTGAAATCATCATCTCTGTGTGCTGCAGCAGCCAAAAAAAACCCAACAAAACATTGCATATCCTAAGAAGAGCACTGACAACAAGACAGGGGGTATAATTTTGTTGCAACATACAATCCTCATTCTTCCACGCCTTTTGCAGTGTGTGTAGTGCTGGTCACCACATCTCAGGAAGGGTGTACTGCACATAGAGCAGGTCCAGAGAGTGCAGAAAGGGCTGGGAGCTTCTGGAAGCTGCTGCCCCAGGGAGGGTTGCGGAGGCTGATGCTGTCACCTAGTTCAAAGAGAAAATAAGCGAAAGCATGAATTATGCATCTAAAAGTAGATGCTAAAGGGAACATGCTTAACACAAGTAGTCTAGATGCTGGGAGGTTGGAGGCCATCAGAAGTGGCCTGGTTTGCAAGTTGACCCTGTCTCCTGTGCCACTTATGGTATGGATTGGATTGAACACTTCTCAGATCCAGTGGGAAATATTGTATAACTTATCTTTAGCTCTTACTTCGGAGTTAAAGTAAGAGTTAAAGGTCAGTTATACAGTGATCTCTTGGTCAAATACTTAGTCAAGATGGGTATGGCCCAACCCCAGACTTCCTTCTGTGTCTCTGCTTCACAGAACCCTTAAAAATGGGTCTGTGGAAGATATCAGCAGGGCTTGCAGTCCAAGACTGTCCAAGCAGTGATGCCTGCAAAACTCTTGCACCCTCCCACCACTGAGACCATGAACATACAAACCCTCCCTTTTCACTTGCACACAAATGCAGTGAGGGTTACATTTCAAAATGCAGCTGCTGGGATAGCAGTGCTGAAAATGGAACATGGTTGGTTTTTTTTTTCCCCTTTGCGTACTGTCTTACTGTCCTGGTTTCAGCTGGGATAATTAATTTTCTTTCTAGTAGCTGGTATAGTGTTATGTTTGGGTTCAGGATGAGAAGAACATTGGGAACACACTGAGGTTTTCAGTTGTTGCCAAGGAACGTTTACATTGTCAAGGATTTTTCAGCTTCTCATGCCCAGCCAGCAAGAAGACCGGAGGGGCACAAGTTGAGAGGGGACACAGCCAGGACATCTGTCCCAAACTGGCCAAAGGGGTATTCCATACTGTGTGATGTCATGCCTAGTATATAAAGTGGGGGGAGTTGGCCTGGTGGGGGATTACTGCTCAGGAACTAACTGGGCATCGGTCAGCAGGTGGTGAGCAATTGTACTGTGCATCACTTGTTTTGTATATTCCAATCCTTTTATTAGTATAATTTTTGTTTTATTATTGTTATTATCATTATTGTTTTCTTCCTTTCTGTTCTATTAAACTCTTCTTATCTCAACCCATGAGTTTTACCTTTTTTTTTCCTGATTCTCTGCCCTATCCCACTGGGTGGGGGGGGGAAGTGTGTGAGTGGCTGAGTGGTACTCAGTTCCTGGCTGGGGTTAAACCATGACACTTACTAGCCAAAAATGATTTGTTTACCCTGAACATCAGTGATTTCCACTTTTACATCATGCATTTCACACCTTGCTTGTGGTGGTGCATTTCTTGCCCCCTCTCCAGGCTGATTTACAAACTTGGGAAGGCTTGCTGGCCCTTAGCATAAATGCAATGAGTTGGGCAGTTAAGTGACCCTTGACTGTGCCAGGAACTCTTACACAGATAAGACAGGGAGATATGCTGTGCATCTCAAGGACTCCTCCTGCCCGGCGGAGGCAGGGGACAGGAGTAGAGGTAGATGGTTCTCATAACAACCCGCACCCGGTTCTTTCTCATAACAATCTTGAGACATTACAATCCTCCCCTGACAATCTGGGAGCATCCCTTATCTATGTTTTGAGTTATTCTCCAATAGTCTTGAAATTTTCCAACGCAGCTGGGATTCTAGAAATTTGTTAATGATGGAAGTCAATCATCTCTTGAACCCATGAACAGTGGTACTGAGACCTTTTAAGCTCTCCTGGACCGCAGCTGGCTGCAACCAGCATCTCCTCTCAGAGCTCACAAACTTTCCTGTTTGCGAAAATCAGAGGTCTGTCACCAAAAGCTGACACGACCTGGGCTGATTCTCTTCACTCCTTGAGGCTTGACCCTTCGCCCATTGCGAAAGGTGCCAAAGTATTTGATGTGAATATTTTCACTGACCTCGAGGGGAATTTTTGAGAGGGATACCTCTTTTCTCTCTCTCTCTTATTCTCTTTTACTCTCTTACGTATATCTCTTAGTGTCTTTATGCATGTGTGTGCATAGACATGTGTGCATGCACTAACCTGAATAGTCTATATCAAGTACGTTATATCAAGTATATTAAGTATGTTATATACTATTATATGTATATGCTATTATGTATATACATATACATAGCATTATAATAGCATATATAGATAGGATTATAATAGCATATACGTATATGCTATTATAATCCCTTTAGATATAAACAGTTGCCCAAGTCTGGGACTAGGAGTCGATCCAGCTGCACTTAGACTCTGACAGGAGTTAAGAAAGCAAGGGGTTCTTCTCTGAACCTAGTGACTCAACAGAAGAGTCTCCCTTACCCTTTCCCACATTCCCCATCTTTGCACAAATCACAAGAAATTAATTCTTTGTAACATTCCCTTTTACCCTATTATGTTTTTGGTCTCTATATACCTAAGTTTAGTCTGATTCTAACTTACTTGTCCTTAGTCCATTTTATCCATGTACTAATAGACTGAACCTTGCCATTGAATTCTGTGAAGTCACACTTTCATATAGATTTCTATTAAATCTTTTTTTTATTACCAATACAATTGGAGGTGATTCTTTAAACGATCCAAACCCCTCTCTCTCATTTTTAAATCCTCCCACGACAAGCCTACAGGGAATGCAATCTCACTCTGTTTTTCTGGTTTCACAGTTATTACATCGTGCTTACGTGGCTTCACAAGGAGGTATTGGACCATCCAGGCTCATGTTTTCCAGGTTGAAGGGTACTAGTAGCTGTGCAGGCAAATCACAGGGGCAAGATGTCGTGCCTCCATGCTGTGTCATGCCAGGGGCTGAACCTTAGTTACCGGTGGGGTAACAAACCTTTCTGCAGCCCCTAAGATGATGTTCAGACTCCAGGGAGCTAGAGGTGGGCAGGGAAGCCATTGGGGCTCCTCTTCTTGGCATGAGCCTCCCACGGTGACAGCAGTGAATTGAAAAGATGAGGGAGCTCTCTTTAGGAAAGGCTTAAACTTTGCAGCCACAAAAGGCTGAAAATTAATGGTTATCTTCCACCACAGGGCAGTAAGATTTTTATATAGGTGCCAGGCGGTATTCAGCTGAGCAACGTGGGCTGCATGGGGCCAGAAACTGCCCTTTCCAAGTGCCCAGCTCAGCCACAGCAGGGAAGATGACAGTGCTGTGTACTCAGGCAACCCTTCCCCAGGCCACGTTCACCACATGGAGCATCCTTTCAGGACTGCTTTTTTGCTGAGACTCTTTATATTTGGTTCAGCTCACCTTGCACAGCCGTGGGAGCCTCTGGCCCTGGGGAGCCAGCAGCCCAGCATGAACTGAATGGGATGTAGCCTTTTCCCATCTCATGGTCATAAAGAGGGGTGGTGTGCCCCACGGGGTTGTCTCAGAAATGTTGATGCCTGCTGTCCATTGTGCCTGGTGTCATGGAGGCTGCAGGCTGGGTTTGAGTGGAGACAGCCCAGGGAGGGGGGTTGAGGAGAGGACTCATCTCTGGAGGATGGATGACCTTCCTCACTGGCTAGGAACTGAGAAGGGAAAGGGGCTGCAGGGTCCTTGGCTGTGGCGTGGGGAGGTGCTGAGCTCCCCTCTTTGCTCCCTCTGCCAGGCATGACCATGATGGAGCCATCATCTCTGATGATGGAACAGCCAGGAGCCCAACCAGTCCAGTGTCCTGGTCCCAGGGCTCGGCGATGCTCTGCTTTGCTTGCACCAGCCCCAGGGACTGGGCAGGCTCCATGCCTCCAACCCCAGCCTTGGGAATGTGTTGAGGATTTCTTGGCTGGGTGAGGGCATGTGAGCAATCCAGCCGTTAGCTGGGAACGAAGCATAAGTTTACAAAGTGCTGAAGCAGACAAGGATGCTGTGTCCTTGTACACTGGGAAAAAGGAAGATAAGAAGAGCCTGACAAACAACTCCTGGATGCCGAAGAATGAGATGAGTAACTGCTGGACACCTCATGAAGAAGCTTGAGCAGCCAATAGAGGATAAGATAGTGTCGCGTGAAACGGGGTATTGTACCAGTTAGAGTATTGTATAAGGCACGTGCACAAGCGCATAAGGTATATAACTGTGCTAAAAGTTGTAGTAAATGGGCTTCACTTGATCACATTGGTCTGTGTGTGATGTCCCCTGTGGATCCTCCGCAACAGGAATGCAAAAGCCCGCAGGTCATCCCAGGCGTCCCATCACAGCCCATCCCGCTCCTTGCAGGTAACAAGACCATTCACTGAAAACCCAAATTATAGTACAAGCATGGGGATGTTTAGCACAAACCTGGGGGTTTGTGGTAAACCACTGCCCACCTCAGAGATCAGTCTGTATATTCCCCGAATTCCCTTAAACTAAGGATGAGAATCAACACAATAGGCAGTGCCCCAAACCTGAGTATGTGTGCAGCTTAATGTCAGCAGCTACAGCACGGTTTCTGGACCACCATCCCCTTACTCTTTATATTATGTGATACTCCCAGAATACAGACTGTGCATTTTATACACGCGATGACTTCAGCGATGAGACCTTGGGACAGACTCCAGCCAGAGCATACTATTCAATGGACACAACCCCTCGAAACTATTTTGGGAGCAGAAAGGAGGCTTATTGCCCTCTGCAAGCACCCTGGGGATATCTCTGTATAGCAGGGGTTCACCTTTGGATACTTGCAAGATAAGACTCAGCTTTTCCTGAGGATGCAAACCTCTGTAAGTGAGCATTGCAAACCCTCCTTCTGCTGGATCTGCAGCCTGGAGCTGGCTGGGGACTGGGGATGTGGGGATGAAATGGGGCAGACGCAGCTGGGAATGGGGGGAGCCTCCTAGCAGACTTGGGTGCTGTGGGGGACACTTAAATCACTTAAAACCAGAGGGCAAAATCCCAGAGACAGCAGGAGGAGGGGTCAGTGCAGGAGGAGGGATGAGTGCCGGGCAAACACGAGGCACGTTGCTGCAGAGGAGGGGACAAACCTGCTGTCAGCACCCACAGCACCCAGCTCAGCTTGCAGCTCATACTGGGATGGTCACCTGTCCTAAGGCACATGCAATGGGCATGGGGTTTTCGGGACATTGCCTCCTGTCCCTGCACAGCAACTGGGCTGGCTTCGCCACAGCAGGGCTCCTCATCTACCTGGCGTGCCTCTGTGGTGAGTGGATCTTGCACGGGGGGAAGGAGCATCCTAGGAGAAAGAGGGGGTCAGTGATCTGCAGCAATGGGGGGGACTGGGCTTGCAGGTGGATGGGGCAAAGCTTCCTTTGACTCATCAGCCTTTAAAAAGGAAGAGAAAGCAGCAGATGGGGAAGGAGACCTCGTTAGCCACGTAATTATCCTGGCGTCTGCGCTGCTGCCCTTGCACAGAGTGGTTGGGAAATGCTTGGAGCCTTACCAATCGGTGACAGTCAAAACCAGAAATTGCTTATTTGTGTTGGCCGCATCTTCAGGGCCGGCTGGTTTGTTTACAAAGGGCACAAAGTCCTCTTCCCCTCAGTGCAAACAGGAGCATTTATTCTGCTCTGTGCCCTACAGACATGAAGGCTTTCCAGGAGGGGACCAATTGTGCTGCAAGTGGGATGCCAAGGTGCTTTTCTTATTTTTTCCTGCCTCTGCCTGCCTCATTTTGCATCCCCTTCTCCAGGGGGTGCTGCAGCCTCTACCCAAACCCCAACCTGGGCATCCCACCGCAGCTCAGCCCCTCCAGTGCTTACTGCCTCAGCCATTAAACACCTCATATTTTCCTTCCTTGCTATAGTTTCAGCCAGTGTAATGCCCTCTAAGACACAGCTCCACTTGGCTAGGGGCCATGGGCTCATTTGCTGTGCAGACTCCCTATCACTTCATGCAAATCACTAATTAAAGCACCAGGTTGCACACAGACAGTCCCCCCTTTCCATCAGATGCCTGACAGCTACTCCCTACATAGAGTTTCCTGGAGTTTTCAGTCCAGCTGGCAGTGGTTTCCTTTTCATTGATTGGGAATACTAAGCAAAAAAGTATCTGAAGCCCCTTTAAAGATAATTGTCTTTCAAAAAGGGGTTTTGCAGAGCATTTTCTCTCCTGGACTTGGGTTGTTTGGTTTGTCTTTGAGCCAAAGGAGAATCACATCCGTGGTTGACACAAGCCGCAGCCATTTGCAGAGTCTCTGTCAAGCTCATGCAAGCAACACAGCCTTTCCCAGTGCTGCTTTTCCGCAGAAGACCCTCTCTGTATCCCTCTTGCAGACCTGGTTGCTTCCCAGCGGGCTCCTGTCCGCCTGTCAGATGGCCCGCACCGCTGTGCCGGCAGGGTCGAGGTCTTCTATGAGAACCAGTGGGGAACGGTGTGCGATGACCACTGGGACCTGAAGGATGCTGGTGTGGTGTGCCGGCAGCTGGGTTGCGGCGTGGTGCTGTCAGCCTCCAGGGCCGGGCATTTCAGGGCAGGGTCCGGTCGCATCTGGCTGGATGATGTGAATTGCACGGGGACGGAGGTCGCCCTGTCTTACTGCAGGACGAAGGGCTGGGGAAAGAACAACTGCCACCACGGCGAAGATGCTGGTGTGGTGTGCTCAGGTAATGCCCCATGGAAATGATGGTGCAGGGGGACATGACAAAATGTGGTCTGCAAAGTAATTCCCTCACAAGGAGTGTTGCCCCCCGGTTTTCCAAAAGCTCCCTGTGGCACAGAGCACCCATGGCCCCAGCAAGGGATGGTTTTGTGGTTTGCCCCATACAAGGGACTGCAGGCTAGGGAACAATTTCGGAATCAGGCTTGGAAACTGTCTGCTAACTCCACCTTCCTGAGATGCTGAATCACCTCTGGGAGATGCGTAGGTACCCCTTGCACATCACGCACCTCCGTGGTGAGCAGGACCCACACACAACTTGCTTTGGCTGCATGTTTTGGGAGCACGGGGAGGGCTAGACACCTATTGTATTTTGCAGGCAGACACTGTGAGACGCAGCCTTAAGCAGGGGAGAAAACAGCCGGGAGGAGACACCCACATTCCTCCTCCCCATCACCAACATGAGAGACAGGATGGTTTCCATGCCCTTGCCTCTGGCAAGCTGCAATCACCTAAAGAACACTCTTTTATGACCACAAACTGTGAGGCTCCAAAAGCTTGGAGCTTTGGTGGCTGATTGAGGTGCAGGCACTCATGGCAATTGGTAGGTGCTGGAGCCACTGGTGCCAGAATTGTCCCAATAGATGTTGGCACATAGGTGTGCTGAGCCCCCTCCGTTGTCACCTCCTCCTGCAAAGAGGACATGGTGCCCCATGAACACCAGGAAAAAAAGCTTTCTGCCTTCTCCTGTCCCACCCATCCTCAGGATCTCCAGCCACAGCTGGAAAGACCACGGGTTGCTGGGACCATGTGGCATCACCCCTGTCCCAGTCCCAAAGTGGCTGCACTTTGATAACCACTGGGTGCAGTCAGCAACCGTAGTGGAGTGCAGAATGGTCCTCCAGAAATGAGGGGCAAGGGGGTTTTCATGGTGCAATTCTTGTGCCCTCCGCAGACTCATCCAGCTACCCTAGGTCCGTCCACATTGGTCCTACAGATCTCCGCCTGGTAAATGGCCCAAACCGCTGCTCTGGAAGAGTAGAGGTGATGCATGACAACCAGTGGGGAACCGTGTGTGATGACGACTGGAGCTTTCCCAATGCCAGAGTGGTGTGCCGGCAGCTGGGCTGTGGGATGGCGGTCTCAGCCTACGGCACAGCTCACTTTGGCCAGGGCTCGGGCCACATTTGGCTGGACAACGTTCAGTGCAGAGGGACTGAAGCTGCCCTGTCCGAATGCCTGGCCAGTCCTTGGGGTGCCAACAACTGTGACCATACAGAAGATGCCAGCGTCGTATGCACAGGTAACATCATGCTTGTAGACCAGGAGGAGAAGTTCAGCGGAGGATGCTCTGCTCCAGGGATTCATACCAGTTTCACGGCTGCAGCCAAGAGCTGGGCAGCAGACACCTGGGTGGGTGACCTTGTCCCATCTCTGACAACATGTCATGCTGGCACTCATTAGCACACAGGTCCATGAAAGTAAGGAGCAGCAGGTATAATAGGAAGGGAATGATGCCCTTTGGGCAGCACACAAAAAGTGTGCTTGCATGGGCACCAAGGAGAGAGGGGAAGCACTGACCTGGGTGCTAGATGCTCCTAGCAAGGTCCCATCCCACCACACTATGGGGACCAGTAGCCCACAGGCTGTGCAAAGATGAGGTGGGGGGGCTCCGAAGTCCTTTTGAAGAAGGAGCAGTGGCAATGGGGGTCCGCAGAAAGTCCCTCCCTTCGGTGGGCTGCTGTGGCCATGTGAAGGGTTCATGGACAGCCACCAGGGAGGACTAAAACAACCATTTATGGTTTGCTTGTGCTTATGTTGAATGTGCACAGGCTCTGCGGTTGCACAGCTGGTTTTTGCCCGCACCTAGGATGTTTAGCCCCAAACTTTAGATATTCCTCAGCTGTTCTTTGTGGACATGGGAACTTCCCCCATAGTGGCAAGAAGAAGCACCTTGGGGGACACCTGGTCTGATGCTCCTGTTGTGTCTCATGTCACAGGCACAGGTACAGCCACAGCCACAGCCACAGCCACAGCCACAGCCACCAGCACACCAGCTCATCTGCGCCTGGAGAATGGCCCCAGCCGCTGTGCAGGACGCGTGGAGGTGCTCCACAACCATCAATGGGGGACGGTGTGCGACAACGGCTGGAGCATGGCCGAGGCGGTGGTGGTCTGCCGGCAGCTGGGCTGCGGGACAGCCACTTCAGCCCCGGGCTCAGCTCACTTTGGGCAAGGGTCTGGCCGCATCTGGCTGGATAACGTGAACTGCACAGGGAGAGAAGCTGCCCTCTCTGAATGCCAGACCAGGCCATGGGGATCCAACAGCTGTGACCACCAGAAAGATGCTGGCGTGGTGTGCTCAGGTGATCCACATTGGTTGGGATAAGTACTGTGCAGGTTGGGGTGCAAGATCAGCTCAATCACATCCCAGGTAGCCAGGGATAGATGCCTTTACTCCACCCTCGTTTAAAAAAATAAAATTAAATTGAGAGAAGGGTGTGAATGCCGCAGTGGGTGATGCTCTTCCCTGTGTCAGTGCAGGCTGTGAGATCTCAGCATGCTGTTAGGATGATTTTGTGTAGGAAGAGCAAACCCTTCTCTTACCTTTCCCCTTTCCAATAGCTCTAGCTGCACAAATTCATTGGGCAATGCCTCCTACCACCTCCCATACTCACTACTGACCCCAGGAACCCCCCCATAGTCATTGTTGACCCCAGGAACCACCCCCATAGTCATTGTTGATCCCAGGACCCTCCCATAGTCACTATTGACCCCAGAACCCTTTGTCAGACTCCAAGCCCCAAGCTCTGGAGCTGTGACTCCTCCTTATTCACCCCAATGAGAAGCAAATCCCAAGCCAGCTCTGTTGCTGTAGCACCTTTCCCAGGCAGCCAGAGGCTGGATACGCGGAAGGATGCTCTGATTTTCCTGCAGCTTAGTATGTCGCAAAGCCCAGCTGGAGCTGTGGATGACAGTCAGGCATGAACATGCCCCTTGCTCCCTTCACAGACACGGACACTTTGGAGCAGCGCCCACTGCGGCTGGTGAACGGCTCGAACAGCTGCCTGGGGAGAGTTGAGGTCTTTCACAACCAGAAGTGGGGGACCGTGTGTGACGACACCTGGGACCTCCAAGACGCTGCCGTCGTGTGCAGGCAGCTGGGCTGCGGGATGGTGCTGTCAGCACCAGGCTCAGCTCATTTCGGGCCAGGGTCAGATCCCATCTGGCTGGATAACATTCACTGCACTGGGACCGAGTCCACGCTCACTGAGTGTGAGCTGAAAAACTGGGGAGAGCACAACTGTGCCCACAGCGAGGATGCTGGTGTGGTGTGCTCAGGTAACACCAGCCTGCAGGGACCGGGACGGGTGAGCCAGGATGGTTGGTGTCCACCCAAGGTGGGGCTTGACGGGTGCTTGAGCTGCTGTTCTACTCCAGGGCTGTACCAAGCTCTCTGTTGTCTTTTCACTCTTCCCCATCCCCAGCATCAGAGCAAAAGTCAGCTTTCACCCAGCCACTTGCCCTGGAGTTGAGCAAAAAAATGCCACCCTGCCTTAGACAGGAGTTGTGCACCAAACTCATATTGATTTAATCTAGACTATGTCCCTCTAGCTCATTAATGACAGCATCCTGGGATGGGCAGAGCCTTGCTTAAAAAAAAAAATAATAATAATCCAGGGACACCTTTCCTAGACACAGAAGTCCAGTGCCACTGGGGAGGTGGGTGTGGGTCTCCCATGAGCCCCACCTCACAGATATCATCCCTGCAGTGACGTTGCTTATTAAGGCATCTCGTACAAGGCGACGGAGTAAGGCAATCCATGCCTCATAGCTAGTCGCAGGTGCTGGCGGCTTGCCTTCAGCAGGGCACAGGAAAAAAAATGCCCGGGAGAAAATCAGAAGCTCTCATCACCATATGGAGTCAGAGAGGTGACCTTACCCCTTGTGCTCTTCCTTGCAGGCACAAACCCCTTGCAGGTGCGGGTGAAAAATGGTCCTGGTCCCTGCGCGGGATGGGTGGAAGTGCTCTACGAAGCTACCTGGCACGGGGTGTGCAGCACTGGCTGGACCCTGCTGGAAGCTGGGGTGGTCTGCAGGCAACTGGGCTGCGGGCCAGCTTTGTCGGCACCCATCGGAGCCCGGCAAAGCCGGGGGGACGGCCATGCCTTGCTGGAGGGACTGAGCTGCCGGGGGACTGAGTCGCTGCTCCTGGAGTGCCAGCAGAGAGAGATGGGTCTGGGGCCGTGCAAGCAGGGCTCAGCAGCCGCTGTGGTGTGTACAGAGAAGAAAGGTGAGTGCTGAAACCCCCATCACCCACTTCGTCTGCATCAGGGCCAACCCGGTGCAGACACATGGTGGGGTAGAGGCTCCTACCTCCATCCGTCTCAGCCTGGCAGGCAGGCAGAAGCATTGCCATAAACCTTTTTGCCAGGAGACATTAGGTAGGCAGGGTAGAGGCACCTGAAGGCAGCGGAGTGGGACCAACTGGATGAAGGCATCTCAGTGGGCATGGAGATCCTAGCATCCCTGGTGGACACACTCTGTTTGCATTAGCCCAGTGAGGGTGCACTCACCCTCCTGAAGCAGAGGGTAAGCTGTCACTCCTGCTGCTGAGGGTCAGCCCCAGCACCCAGAAGGGCAGTGATTGCAAGTCCCCAGAAACGTGCAGCAGAACGGAAGGGTGAGAGGGGCAGAGAGGATCAGGCCATCCAACCAACTCCCTCTGAGCTTCACTCTTCCTGCAGATGTCATACAGTCCTGCTCGGTGCTGGCAGGCCTCCTCGGCATGGGGGCAATGCTCTGCGGGACCCTGTTGGTCCTGTACCTGTGGGCGAGGTATGGAAGATGGGCTGGACGCTCCCCAGGTAAGAGCAGGACTGCAGAACATGGTGTATGTGGAGCTGGCTGCACTGCTGGCTGGTGTGGATGCACGCCAACCTGGGGCTGGGGAATGTACCCTCCATGCATCACCCTGCTCCTTCATTTTGCAGCCAAACCACCTCTTATAAAGAAGACAGAGGACACCGGGATGTCATCTGAGGCTTAGGCTTGTTGAAGTCAAGGCTCCCTCAGGACCCCACAAGACCCCGTTCTGTGGAGCCAGGAGAGCAGAGCAGTTGCTGTGATGGTCAACAGAGAGAATCCCCTCTGGCAGAGCGGAGACTCCTGTCCTGTGTGCCCCATAGCCCCCAACTCACTCCACTGAGCCTCTGTGGGTCCCAGTTCATCCATGCAGCACCACGAAGTCCCTCAGTCTCCAAGCAAGGTCTTCCCAGAATAACCCCTATCTGGTCCTCTGGGTAGGCTCCAGAATCCTAACCCCATCTGCACAGACTCCTCTTATTCCCAGCCCTATAACCGCTACAATCCCTATTCCTAGCCCTATAGCCCCTATAATCCCTATAACCTCCTGCAGAGTCATCTGCAGTGGCACCCAGTGCCATCACACCCACTGCATTCCCAACAGGACCATACTTTTTCCCCTAATCTCCCATGGAAGTGAGGATTACTTCCTGATCCAGGAGCAAGCGAGCAGGGGGCTCTCCTGCACTGTACAGAACCACCTTTGCAAAATGAGGATGGCACTTAAAAGCCCATCCACAATGGGATAATGTAGGGTTTAGGGATTAATCCGTGCGGGGCCCGGACGACGGAACACCAATGTGATGATTAAAGTCGCCAGTTTATTGAGCTTAGCTAATCATTTTTATACAATTCTCTAAGTTGTTGAGAGACTTTACTACATGCAAGCACTTGGTGTCCACACACACAAGCATAAGTGGTGATTGGTTACATCGGTACTATCCACGCGCACAAACACAAGACATAATTGGTTGTGTTAATTAAAGCATACAAGACTTGTCTTAGTCCAATTGGTCAAGATAAGCCCCTGAATTGAGGTTGTTTGTGCCAAGTTCCCTTTATCGTGGAATGTGCACCTGTGTTTTCCTAACTGGGATCTTTCTTCTTCTATCTTCTTATTTATTGTGTTCAAGGCCTTCTAAAGGCACCTGGAACAGACTTGTGACCATGAGCTATTTTCAGGCCCAATAACTAAGTTCCATATAACTGAACCCTACATCTCCCCCTCTCTCTTTTTTTTTTTTTTTTTGAAAACATATTGCTGTCTTGTTCCGCAAACTTAGCCCAGCAATCAGTAGGTGTCAGTTTTATGTGGGTGTCCCTACGGAGGCAAGTATGGTTTTGCTGCACACCAGCCTGATGCTCTTCGGAAAATCCCCATATTTATACATTTGCAGAGGAATGGGTTTTAGCACACGTGGCCAGCGGGTGCCAAAATCCACCTCAACTGAAAACCTATGACGCATGCACTCGCTGGCCAGGCGCACTGCACAAGTCATAGTTATCTTATCAATTGGTTCATGGGCTTTGTGATGCGGTTGTAATGCACTGAGAATTTTAACCTGTTATGTTAGCTAAGATATCCTACACATTAATTTTTGGCTGAGGTGGTATTCGTATTGCCACACCATCTATGATGCTTCAGATGATGATGGTCGTATAAATCAAACGGAAGTCCATCATGGGCTTGCACCTGTGAAAACATAAGCATAATCTCACCCCGAGGTTATTAATGAAAAATGGACCATCCCATCGCCCTATTTCTAGATTCTTAACTGAGTCTATGACCTTACTTCTAATTTCAGTTTTAACTAACTGTTAGCAAAAAAAAAAAAAAATTTTTTTTTTTTTTTTTTATGAATGAATGACTACATATCAGGTATCTTAAAACTACTTCCACACTTGGCTTCTATGAGTAATGTTTCGCTGAGTGCTGATTAACATTAAACCATATATATATTTGCTTATTCTCTAAAGCACTTATTCTAAACTGCTTATTCTCTATACAATTAGTTATAGGTTAGTAGGTTAGTTGATTAGTTGAATGTCTGTTACAATGGTTAAAAAAAAAAATTTTTTGTTGTTTTTTTTTTGATGATTAACTCTCTTTTCTACCCACTTGCACTAAAATACATATCCAAAAATGATATCATACTCCATGTTTTTTACACGCATTCTTAATCTCCACATTGACTGCTGGTCTCCATCGTGATTTGTCTAGTCGGTCTATCTAGGGCTTCAGGACCTGCTGACGTCTCCGCTGCCTCTTGCTCTTGCTCTTCTGAGTTGTCTGTGGCATCTGGTCGCTCAATCCACGGCTTGACCCATTTCGCCAGTATCCAATGGGGTTGTTCATCACCTGTGGAAACACAAGCATACCCTCTTCCCCACGTAAATAATTTGCAAGGTCCTTGCCACTGCTGTAAATCTGGATCGAATACTGAAACTTGCGGCTGATTTTTATCAACATTTTTGCTCCCACACATATGCCTATTAATTGGGATCTGATCCTCAGTACCACGTGGCTGTAGCCAATTCAAAACATACAGTGCTTTGCTTATTAACTCTTGGGGGTTACAATGCCGCATGTCTTCCCCCGTTTTTAAAATGTTTAAATGATCCTTTAAGGTCCGATGTGCACCTTCAACAATAGCTTGACCAGTGGAATTATGGGGTACGCCAAAATTATGAGCTACCCCCCACATCTGTAAAAATGTTTCTAATGACTGTGCGCGATATCCCAGGCCATTGTCTGTTTTAATTTCTGTTGGCACTCCCATGGCGGCAAATGCTGCCAAAAGGTGCTTAATTACGGCTTTAGCATTGGTTGATATATGAACAGTAGCCCACATAAGGTTCGAATATGTGTCAACAGATACATTAATAAATTTATATCTCCCAAAACTGGGATATTCCGTAACATCTGTTTGCCAAATTTGCAATGGTGATAATCCCCGGAGGTTCACCCCTTGTGGTTGTAAGCTTGGAATATTCGCACAGTCTGGGCAAGCAGCAAGAATAGCTCTGGTTTGCTGCAATGGAAGATTAAATTGTTTACTCAGTGCTTTTGCCGACTGATGATAAAATTTATGGGATAGCAGTGCTTGTCCAAACAAATCAGGTTTGGGTGTATTAAAATAGATGTTTGCATTGGCTACTACCAGTTGATCTGCGCGCGCATTACCTTCCACAATGAATCCCGGCAGCGTTGTATGGCTACGAACATGATTGATAAAAAATAAGTCTGTCCGTTTTTCTAGTAACATCCATAATTTTAAAAGTGTCATAAACAGCTGCTTATTGTTTACAGTTTTTAGTAGGGACCTATGTATACATTTGACTATCCCCATGACATATTGAGAATCTGAAATAATGTTGACAGGTGTTTTATCCCATTTTTTAAAAACAGAGCATATGGCTAATAACTCGAGCACTTGTACTGACCCCTCTGACAGAATGACTTCGGATTTCCAGGATCCATCCTGTAAATATACAAATCCTGCTTTACCTGTCTTGCTGCTAGCATCAGTAAAAACGGTAATGGCCTCCAGCGGCTTATTGCTGCAAATAGAGTGTGGTTCCATTGTTAACATTGTTTTAAATAATGGGTGAGGGGGGTAGTGATTATCCACTTCCCCCTTGAAGTCCAGCAGAGCTACTGCAAGACAGTCATTTTTCATCATGGCATTACTCACAATATCAAGTGACATAGGTAAAATGATTTTGTCCATTTGCCTCCCTGAAATTTGTATCGCCCTTACCCCTGCTTTTTGAATGCACATCCCCAGAGCTTCAATTCTAGTGACTACCATTTTTGACATGCTAGCAGGCAAGAATATCCATTCTAGTATTACCAATGGGTTTTGTTTTTGTTGCTCACCCCACTGACCCAAAATTCCCGCAACTTCCTTATCTGAGTTATATACATACAAATTTATGGGCAAATCAGGGATATATCTGCCAGACATAGATGATGTGATTTTCTGCTCAATTGCTGTCAAGGCTTGCTGCCCGGGTGCACTTAGATGTAGTACAGAAGTTAGGGTATTGCTGCCCCGCAATAAGTCCAACAGTGGTTGTAAGTCTGTATTTGTGATACCACAATAAGGCCAGATCCACTGTAGGTCTCTGACAAGTTTTTGTACATCATGTACATTTCGTATGTCTTTGTGTAGCGATAGCTTTTGTGGATGTACAGAGGCTTCTGCAACCTCTCACAGACCCCAGGAAAGTTTGACCGGCTGCTGTTAGTCCGTGCCGGCACAGATCGAGGCTGCATTGCTATGTGTTGAGGGCACGCACGTCTCAAATGCCCTGGTTGACCGCACCGATGACATGCGGGGGGGTCTTTGTATGGGCCGTAGTCTCCTTTTCCCTGTCGCACCATCAGTCGTAATGCTACCGTGAGTGCTACAGCGTGAGCTTCAGCATGTATTTTAGCTTTCTCTTGTTCTTGTATTATAGTAGCCAAATCCTCATTTGCATTATTTGAATCAGGGTATATGCTAGGTATAATTTGTTCATGTTGAACGGTGGTATCTGGGGACTGTTTTCTCATAGGCGGATTTTTGCTCACTCCCTGATTCTGTAGACTTTCCTTTAATCGTACAGTTAGGGAGGCTTGGGAACTGTCGGATGGCTGATTAATATCGGCAGTCCCAGGGAGTGGAGCAGAAGTCAAGAGCACAGGAGCAGGCGGACAAGCTCCAAAAAGTCTCTCTTGCTGCATTATGTTTTTCTCCCCGCTTTTCCCTTTCGCTTGCGGTTGGAGAGAGAGAGCAGCAAAAGCAGACGCAGATGCTTTATGATCTGCTTTCATTTCTTGCAAAGTTATCTTAATCAATTTCCATAAAGTTGCAAGACCTTTAACTTCTTTAGACCTGTCACTAATTTCATCCCATAGGGAGGTTCCGATAGCTTTCCAGGTACTAAGCTCAAAAGCTGTACCCACACTAATTGAAAGGTTTATGTCCTTTTTAATATTTTTCTCTGTTTTTTCAACCAGCCTCATAAATATCTTTCTGGCTGTCTTTTCCCTCACAGATGCTGCGAAACCCTTGCCGCCCTTTTTATCAACGTAAGCTTATGATTTTACCTGCTTTTCCCAAGCAGTGTCCTGCCTCTCTCAAGCAGTGCCGGTGCTGTCTTCAAGCCACCGTGGTCCGCGGCAATTCCCCCGCCTTTTCAGTAGCGTTGCCTCTTGTTCCTCTTCGGATCACGTCGGAGGTCACCAAATGTAGGGTTTAGGGATTAATCCGTGCGGGGCCCGGACGACAGAACACCAATGTGATGATTAAAGTCGCCAGTTTATTGAGCTTAGCTAATCATTTTTATACAATTCTCTAAGTTGTTGAGAGACTTTGATTGGCTACTACATGCAAGCACTTGGTGTCCACACACACAAGCATAAGCGGTGATTGGTTACATCGGTGCTGTCCACACGCACAAACACAAGACATAATTGGTTGTGTTAATTAAAGCATACAAGACTTGTCTTAGTCCAATTGGTCAAGATAAGCCCCTGAATTGAGGTTGTTTGTGCCAAGTTCCCTTTATCGTGGAATGTGCACCTGTGTTTTCCTAACTGGGATCTTTCTTCCTCTAACTTCTTATTTATTGTGTTCAAGGCCTTCTAAAGGCACCTGGAACAGACTTGTGACCATGAGCTATTTTCAGGCCCAATAACTAAGTTCCATATAACTGAACCCTACAGGATAAGAAGTGCCTCAACCATTGTATTTATTCAATTCACTTTTGAATACCAGTAAAAACTCTGAAACTCAAAAGAACAAGAATGCAGCATTATACAGATTAAGGGCTATGGAATGAGTTGGCGAGGTGGAAGTGGTAGAAGAACAGGCCCCTTGGCTATAGAGGGATTGTAGATGATCAGGTCAGATACAGGAGACTCAAGATTGCTAATGTTGGGTGAGATATTGCCCTGGCCACCAACAAGGAAGGGTCACATTCCTAATGAAGCAACCCATGGAGTCAGGTCTAAACTCAAACCATCTACCACATTGGTGAAGCCAGGAGCGGCCATAGTCAGAGAAATGTCCCAGTGTCATGGGGAGGGAACGAAGGGACCACAATCTTGACTAGGCTGTGATGAAGGTTTGCCTTGCAAGCCAAGCTGAACTCTGCACAAGGGCATGGAAGGGAAGAGTTGGTACAAGAGGCAGCAGGGAGAAGACACATGTAATGAAAGAGTCACAGTGTGTATTTCAACGCGCTTCAGGTCTAGCCTCCCACCTCTCCTTCCCTCCCAGCCAGAAGCTTGCAGCTCTGACCAATTTGTGTCTTGCTACTTGCCCTAAGCCCCAGCCATAGAGCACCCCTCTGGCAGGGTGTCTCCTATCAACGTGTGGCCACAAGGTCATCTGATCCTCCATGGACATCCATCACTCCTCAGACTTTAGGGGTTTTTATCCCCCTGCTGGCACCCAAGCCTTCTCCTTTTCCTGCTGGCTGCCCCAGCAGACTTGGTCCTCCAGCCTTACCTGTCCCAAAGTTTACATCAAAAGCCCAGGGCTCCTTCTAGCTCTGGACAGTGTCCTCAGAATAGGGGAAAACAAGAGCTTGGACCCAGTTTTGTGCAATAAAATATATGCACCATTTGGAGAAGGTCTTTGTAATAAAGCTGGGATGAGTTGATGCTCTTCGGGGCTCCAACATGGAGGACCAGCACCTGCTAGATCCCAGCTCGAGCCATGGGTTACTCTGAAGAGATGCTCTGCAGCGACTGCAGCATCTCAAGAAGGGGTTTCAGACTTCCTGGGGGGCAACAACACCCAAATTCAAAAGGAGAAGAAGAGACGCAGGACCATGACTCACTTCCAGGGTGGCTGTTTGTCCAAACTCTGAAAACAGCCCCAGCAGAAACACCCTTGCCCAGAGCTGTGTCAGCCACATCAGGCACGTTCACAGCATTTCCATGCTGGTCAGTGTCGGGAATCTCTTTGCTGTTGGCCTGTTTGTTTGCAAAGATGGGGAGCAAAGTCCTTGGGCTTACTGATCCTCGGTACAAATGCATACAGTCACCTTTCCCAACTGCTTGACTTTTTATGAGATGAGTTTTGACTTGCTTCCAGCCTAATTTTCACCTGCTTATTCTTTTACTTTTGTTTAGTACACCTCTTTTTTTTCCTTTTGTTCTGCGGCCCTAGCTCTGCATGCCTCTGGGGCTTGGATTTCTCCTGTTTGATCTTTCTACAGGCAGCAATCTACTCTCCACTCTACTACCCATCTCAGGTTTTGCCAGGCTGAACAGGTTAAACTCAGCCTGAGACCATCCTGGCCATGCTGTCCTCTTCCTATTACACGCTCCAGTTTTGCTTCTTATTTTTGCACAGACACGGGCAGAACCATCCACCCTGTTTCTGGCAGGGGTCACATCCTTGCCCAATGCAAACACCATCTTCAATGCACCACCAGCACAGCACCCACCTCCATCTGAACGCTCCCCTTCAGAGCAACCAGTGATGTTAATTTGATCACCCTTTTGCAAAACTCATTTTTTTTCAGTGGCATGCTGCTCTTGCTTCAGGCTCTTTCCTTGCACAGTTTCAGTGTGCCACCACAAAGGGATGGGACAACAGGAAACTCTTCCATCCTCTGAGCATCTTAGGACATGCCTGAGGTGGCAATTCGCAAGGGACATGCCTGGAGCATCATCTGCATAACAACCACCAGGAAGCAAACTGCTAATCCAAAGGGACCCCTGGGGTCTTGCAAGTGCAGCCACAATAGGATAAGAAAATGGCAGTTCCCCTTATTTTCCAAATCCAACGTAGCCATTCAAAGCATCGCAAGGTGGGTGTGAGACCCTTTCTCATCACGGATGGTGTCCAGGCTCACCTGATGGCAGACAGCTACAGTGCAGGCACTGGCTCCAGCCTCCACAATAAAGCCATTTCCAGCCTTTAGTAAACTGTTTTCTTGCAGTGGATGGTTCCTCACCCCCCAAAACCGAACCAGACGCTTTGTAATGAAGCTAACGTAGCTATATTTTCCTAGTTCTGTGCATAAAGACTTGATTTATCTTGTCAAAAGTAGGTATCTAGTACCAGGACACGTCAGGGCAGTCGAGGTGCCCGCAGGGGCTGGCACATATGAAACAGGCCTGAGTGTCGAGAGGGTTTTGTTTGCTCCGTGTTTTCCTGGAACGGCTCGCCATTTCGCAAGCCGATGACAAGACTGGCCGCTGCATGGGGCAGCAGGTCACCTCCTGGCAGAGCTTCACAGGTAGTGAAACTCCCAGGGGGGAAGCACGGCAGAGGAAGAAGAGGGCTCGCTGCAGCAATCCCTCCCAGTTGGCCAGTGGGACACCGGGCTCAGCTGGCACCTCAAGGATAGTCCATGCCAACCTCCAGCCCGTGGCCAGGCTGCAAACTTCAGGATGTTGAGCAGTCTCCATTCCTCGTCCAGCTGCCCTGGGGGCAGAAACCAACCCACCCATGGAGGGGCCAAGAGCATGGGGACCCTCGTCCTGATGGCATTCCTTTGGGGTGAGTGGCGTTCACCTTTGCTGCTGACTGCAAGGAGCTTTTTGGCCATGTCGGCTTCTCCAGCCCGCTCTCAGCTAGCACTTCATGGAGCACAGCAGAGGCTGGTCGGGGGTCCTGGGTTTCACTTGGTGTTCCGGGCCAGGGGGGATGTGATGGCTTGTGATGGCTTTGGAGGTGGGTGAAAGGGGTTTTTACATGAAGTCAGGAGCTCAGCTATCTCCGCTGCACTCCAAGAGCCATGCATTGCAGGTGTCCTTCTGCACACATGCTTTTGCCCCATAATCAAAGGCTTATGCCCCATAATTAAAGGCTTGTGAGCATTACAAGAGTGGAGGGAAGCATGCCCGATCCTGAAGCTGTCTCACAGGTGGCCACAGTCTCCTGCCCTGCTTTAACCTTGGCTTACCCTGGACCATACATGGCAAACTCATGGTATTGCAGCACTGAGGGGGCTTGGCCAAATCCAACAGCACTGTGCATTAACAGAGGTGGATCCCCATACGATGGAGAGGTGAGCAAGTAGGGACCCACATTGCCAGGACAAGGCTGGGTGGCTTGTGGATGTTCAGCACAAGGAACTGAATAGGTTTTTGGGCTAATGGGGCAGACAGGCAAGATGCTGGCAAGAGACACATCCCTCCTTGTGCTCAGGCAGAGCTATAAGGAAGCTGCAGACCCTACAGGTCCCTTATCCACAGCCACGGTTTGCTCTCAGAGAGTGGTGGGGGAAGAATGAGGATGGGGAAGATCTCTGCTGCAAGAGCAATATCACGCTGATGGTTCAACGGCAGCGTTTCTTTGGAAATGGTTAAGAAAGGGCTCAGGGCTTTGCCCAAGCTGCCCCAGGTCAGAGCAGAAGCTGGTTATTTGATTCTAGCAACCTTCCTACTGCTGTTTGACATTTACAAAGGGCACAAGCAGAAACATCTTCTGATCAGGTTTGGAGTGAGCAAAATTAGGAATATGCTTTCCCTGCTGGTAGAGATTTTGTTTTAATTTCCATGCTGATTAGTTGCTAAGGTCAGTTTGTACCAATACCTCTTGCAACTAAAATTTTGCTTTAACTTGCTTGGGTTTCCTCCTTCTTTGGTGACCTACTGAGGAACAGTACAATCTTCCCACCTTTTTTTTTTTTAAAATCCTCCTCCTGGAATATTCAGTATGGCATTTGCCTCTTTGACAGTTAGTATCTGCTGGCTGGCTGGAGACATCTGAGCTGGGACTTGGCATGTTTCTTGCAAGCACTGCTCGGTTGCACATGCATTGAGTCTGCTTGGGTGGACAAGAAATCCATCAGCTCTGCTAAGTCTCAGCTGCAGGATTGTTTTATTGCTTATCACAGGGTAGCCTCATTGCTCCTAGTAAAAATAAGGAAGGAGAGCAAAAGGCGCACAGGGAAAGGATGAAACAGAACAGCCAGCCTTCATCAGAACTCTGCTCTTAGCCTGGGGACAGGAGAGCTTGCAAACTGGAGACCGAGTGCCTGCAATGCATGTGGTTCAGCCTCCTTGCAGAAGTAAATTTTGAGGGCCGGCTTTGCAAAGGGGCTTTATTGCAAATAAACTTTATTGCCAGGACGCTCTATTGCAAAGACGCTTTCCTGCTCCCTGTTATGCAGCCTGAATGAAAGCTGAGCTAGGCACTCCTGCATGCAGCGTGCCACAGCTGCCCAGATGTTGTTCATATTTGAATGACTCCGGGATTTGATTTTGAACCTGTTTTGTCTTCTTTCTGGCTTTTGTGACTTCCCATGTGCTATGTCTAGCCTCTCGCTTGCGGGTGGTCAGACTCACGCACAGATCAGTGCCTGAGCGCTTCAGAAATCATTATCCACGGTCAAAAAGCTTATTTACACAACGCAATCGTATCCCTCTTGAACTTTTTTTTCTGCTGACCCAGTTGAGCTCTCCACATGACTAACATCCAGTTACGGCTCCTTTCTGCACCAGCTCCCTTCAGTTAGTGCTTTTGCAAAAGCATTCCTACGGGACCAGTGGCAATCTCACTCCATGGGTCTTGCACATTGCCAAGACCTTTAGCTCAAGCACTTTTCCACTCATCCCCACAAGCTTGCCATGCAGCTGGACCCCAAGAAATTACCCACTCTTGACAGTGAAGCTACATCTTTGCTGCCAACCACGTGCACAAAAAAACACATAAGCTGAAATACCCATTTTATTTTTTTTCTGCCTGTTACATGAGCAAGAAAAGGGCTCCTGGGATGTGGGATCCACGCTGAGGATAAGGTGGTTAAATTCAGAGTTTAGATGCAGAGATGGGGCTCAGTTGACTACAGATGCCCAGGGCCATCTGAGATGCCCAGGGCAGGTGTGGGATGGTCAACACAACCTCTGAAAACCTTTTTGGGGCACAGGAGCCATCTCAAACGTGTGAGCAGCCGAGCCCCATCCACTCCCAGGTTTTCACATCCCTTCTTCTTTCCCCTCCTGGCTTTGCAGGCGCAGCCGCTGAGAGCCCAGGGGGGTTCCTTCGCCTGGTGGGTGGCCCCGGCCGCTGTGCCGGGCGGGTGGAGGTGCTCTACAACGGGACGTGGGGCACAGTGTGCGACGATGGCTGGGGTTCCCCCGAGGGCCGAGTCGTGTGCCAGCAGTTGGGCTGCGGGACATTGCTGTCGGTGGCACCAGGAGCTCGGTACGGAGAAGGGACGGGACAGATCTGGTTGGATGAGGTCAACTGCACTGGGGAGGAAAGGAATCTCTCTGAATGCCAAGCCAAGCCATGGGGGGAACACAACTGTAACCACGTGGAGGACGCCAGCGTTGAGTGCTCAGGTAGCCCGGGACAGCAGCCATCTGGCTGTGCACCCCTGCATCCCTTCCTGCTGTACCGGCGGTGATGCACAACTGTTCTCCAACTGTCCCTCTTGGGATACCCGCAGAATCCAGCATCACCGCCCTGGGCACCCTCCAGCTGCTTAACGGCCCGAACCGCTGCGCCGGGAGGGTGGAGGTGCTCCACCACCACATGTGGGGGACAGTCTGTGACGATGGCTGGGACCTGGTGGATGCGACAGTGGTCTGCCGGCAGCTGGGCTGTGGCACAGCGCTGTCGGCCACCAGAGGGGCTCATTTTGGGAGGGGCCACGATCCCATCTGGTTGGATGAGGTGAACTGCACTGGCACCGAGGACACCCTCTTTGACTGCCAGGCCAGCGCGTGGGGAGACAACAACTGCTTCCATGGGGAGGATGCTGGAGTGATATGTTCAGGTGACACACCTTGAGGTGCAAAAGGGGTTAATATCAGACTTTCAGGGTTTCCTAAGTGATCACTGGATGGTTCCTGCATCCCCCCCAAGGGTGCTCGCCTGCGGCATGCCCTCTGCAGCTCTGGGGAGGACCTGCAGCACATAGGCGGGCAAGTCACCCTGCAAAGCCTTCACCTGCCTCCTGCTGCCATGGATCCAGTGCTAAGCTGCAGGAACAGCAAAGGGCCGTTCGTCTGCAGTTCTGTGCATGAATTACCAAAGACCTACCTCAAAGCCTGGTTTGCTTGGGAGCAAGTAGGCTGTACCATGTAAAGCTTTCTGCAGGCATAACTCACTCTCCCCAGTTCCTGCCCATCTACCCAATCTGTCTTGCCCATTGCCCATGATGCAGGGCTTTTGATGGAGTTTTTGATGCATGTGTAGCTCAGCTCTTTTATTTGAGCTGTGCAGCAGGGCACAGGAAAGCGCCTTTGCAATAAGGTGACTTCACAATAAAGTGTCTTTGCTATGAGGTCCTGCACCTGGGCCGGGACAACCCCCAGTATCAGTAGAGGGTGGGGGATGACAGGATTGACTGCAGCCCTGCAGAGAAGGACTTGGGGGTACTGGTTGATGAAAAGCTGGACATGAGCCAGCAATGTGTGTTTGCAGCCCAGAAAGCCAACCGTATCGTGGGCTGCATCAAAAGAAGCATGGCCAGCAGGTCAAGGAAGGTGATTCTGCCCCTCTACTCCACTCTGGTGAGACCCCACCTGGAGTACAGCATCCAGCTCTGGGGTCCTCAGTACAGGAAAGACATGGACCTGTTGGAGCAGGTCCAGAGGAGAGCCACAAAAATTACCAGAGGGCTGGAACACCTCTCCTGTGAGGAAAGGCTAAGAGCATTGGAGTTGTTCAGCCTGGAGAAGAGAAGGCTCTGGGGAGACCTTCTTGTGGCCTTTCAGTACTTCAAGGGGGCTTATAAGAAAGATGGGGACAGACTTTTTCATAGGGTCTGTAGTGATAGGACAAGGGGTAATGGTTTGAAACTAAAAGAGGGTAGATTCAGATTAGATAGAAGGAAGAAATGTTTTATGATGAGGGTGGTGAAACACTGGAACAGGTTGCCCAGAGAGGTGGTAGATGCCCCATCCCTGGAAACATTCCAGGTCAGGTTGGACGGGGCTCTGAGCAACTCAATCTTGTTGAAGGTGTCCCTGCTCACTGCAGGGGGGTTGGACTAGCTGACCTTGAAAGGTCCCTTCCAACCCAAACTATTCTATGACTCTATGATAAGGTGACTTTGCAATAAGTGTCTTTGCAATAAAGCCCCTTTGCAAAGCCACCCCTCAAAAGTCACTTTTAAGAGGATGCTGAGCATTTTGGGCACTTGGTCTCCTGTTTGGGTGCTCACTGCACACAGAGGATGCCAGGCTGGAGCAGAAGCATCTGTGACTCTCCTGGTGCATTTACCCTTGCATGTTGTTGGCAGCTTCAGGGGTGTCCATGGCCACTGAGGTCCGCCTGGCCAACGGTTCGACGCGCTGCGAAGGCAGGGTGGAGATCACTCACGATGGCACCTGGGCAGCCCTGTGTGATGAGGGCTGGGGTCTGGCCGAAGCTCGAGTAGTGTGCAGGCAGCTGGGCTGTGGGAGAGCGCTGTTGGCACCTGGCGGGTCACATTTTGGGCAAGGACCCGGGCAAATGTGGCCTGACAGCGTGAGCTGCATGGGTACAGAGACCGCCCTCTCTGCTTGCAAGGCAAAGCCCTGGAGCAACAGCACTTGTCACCATGGGAGAGCAGCTGGTGTGGTGTGCGCAGGTAACCCCCTCGGGAGCTACACGGCATGAGAAGTGGTGGGTCTTGGGTCCATCACCTTGATTTTCCAGTTCTGCAAGTGGCCCTGGACAACGTGTCCTTTTTGTGGGCGTTTCCATCGCAGAGTGTCATGGGGTATCTTGGGCGGCTGGAGGAATTTTGGGTGTCCTCCTGGAGGGGTTGGTGCCGATGCCAGTGGGTGGGATGCTGCTGCAGTGCAGCTTGCAACCTCTCGCCCCTTAGCCAGCAGGCACTGGGGATCAGCCAGCTTCTTTTTGTGGTGATCACACGAGCCTGCAGTACTTGGTGCAACACTCAGCAACCTGGGAAGGTGCCAGGGCACTTTTCCTTACCCATGGGTCACAGCGTGCTGGCCTGTTCCCATATTTTGCTCTTTTAGGTAACTCGGAGGGCGACCAGGTCCGGCTGGTGAACTATGGCAGCCGCTGCGCTGGCAGGGTCGAGATCTTCCATAACAAGCAGTGGGGGACCGTGTGTGATGACAACTGGGACCTGCTGGATGCTGAGGTTGTCTGCCGGCAGCTGGATTGTGGACGAGCACTGTCGGCCCCCAGGGGGGGTCAGTTCGGGCGTGGGAATGGCATCATCTGGATGGACGAGACGAATTGCACAGGGAGGGAGAGCACATTGTCCGCCTGCCGGGCCCGGCCATGGGGCATCAATAATTGCTACCATGGGGAAGATGCTGGTGTGGTTTGCTCAGGTGACCAATGCTCCTTTGGCATTGCTCCACGCAAGGTGTGTGTGTGGGGTGGTGGTGTGTCATGATGGCGGGTCTACACCCCCAGGTAAGACTGGGGGTCAGCATCAGTAACCAGTGGGGTTTTCCCAGACCATCCGTGCACCTGATGGTCCCATTGGAGGGCTGCTCTTCCCATCCCAAGATGTTTATTTAAGGTGGTGGGAGGCGTTCCTGCAGGGATCCTTATTTCCCACCCCACCGGGAACCCTCCAGCTCCAACAACAGGACCAACTCATTGCAGGGAAGCTCGTCAAAAGTGACCCACCTGGCAAGCAGTTCTTGCAGGGAGTGGGGCTGGGGCCAGCGTGGACTACCCTCTGCAGGGAGATGCTCTGGTGCAGGGTGCTCCTGATGGGAGTTTTGGGTTTCATCCCTCCTGTTCTCCCCTCGTCTGTGCCTTTTGGCAGCTTGAATAGGGGCTGGGAGCTTAATTACAATAGGATAAGCACGGAGGGAAACTGGTGGCTGTCTGAAGGCATCAATAACTCCCTTGGGTGTTTGCAGACTCAATCATCCCTGAGCCGGTTCATCTGCGGCTGGCAAATGGCTCGCACCGCTGTGCTGGCACAGTTGAGGTGCTTCACCAGGAGGAGTGGGGAGCCATCTGTGACCATGGCTGGGATAAGCAGGACGCCGAGGTCGTGTGCCGGCAGCTGGGCTGCGGGACGGCACTGCCAGTATTGGAGGGGGTGGATTTCGGCTCCGGACCCTCACGCATCTGGCTGGACAATGTGAACTGCCAGGGGACAGAGCCAGCCCTTACGAAATGCCAGGCAAGCCTGTGGGGAGAAAGCAGCTGCAGCCACGGAAAGCACGCCAGCGTGGTATGCTCAGGTGGGTTTCACTCCAGCACCAGCAGTGAGTCAGGATGCACTGGTAATTTCCTCCATCCTAGTTGGGAGCAAGATGCCAGCTTCACTCCACTTGCTGCTGGGTCAAGTACCCCTAAACCCATTGAGATGTTCCTCCGTGAGGTGGGAATGAGATGCTGTGCATTCAGACACGATGTAACCACACAGCACCAGCTACGTGCCAAAACACAGTGTCCCTCCTCTTATGAAGGGGCTGGATGCTCTCAGCATCTCCCTGCCTGTTTGCAGGCTCTGCTGTTTCCAGCTTCACCCCAATCCGGCTGGTGGATGGGCCAGGTCGCTGCGCTGGGAGGGTCGAGGTGTTTCACGATGAGAAATGGGGGACAGTGTGCGATGACAGCTGGGACTTTGCGGATGCCAAAGTGGTGTGCCAGCAGCTGGACTGTGGAAAGGTGGTATCGGCTCCGCGGCGGGCTCACTTCGGGCAGGGACAGGGACCCATCTGGCTGGATGACGTGCACTGCGTGGGGACCGAGGCAGCCCTCTCCGAATGCAGAGCCAAGGCCTGGGGTGTCCATGGATGCGAGCATGGCGAAGATGCCAGCGTGGTGTGCTCAGGTAACCACCGCCTGTCGTGGCACCAGGAGCACCATGGCAAACCTTACCATAGTCCACTTGCTCTGGGGTTTGACTCTGCTTTCCCATATGGATGCAAGATCTTGCGACGCAGGAACAGATTGCAGCCAGCCTGGAGACCCTTTGCTTTGAAGTCAGCCCCCTGTGGTCCATTCCGGTGGAACAGGGCAGCTGTATGCAGACATTAAAGTCTGAGAAAAACAAATGCCTTGCCCATTTGCACGGCTATGGCTAAAAATACGGTCCCTGGCATGCTTTTGGCTGATGTTATTTATCACAAATCCTGGCAGTTAGCATGGGCCAGAGACTATTCTCATCAGGCAAATTAAAACACAGCCACCTCCTTCTTCACAGCAGGGCAGACGACAGTACAAATGGGTCTTCTCCCATCACGGTCAGGGAGGACCCTCTGACACCTTCAGCTGATCCATGGTAGATGTACCCCATGATGCTCAGAGCTGCATGAGCCCATGAAAGCCCATCTCCCATCCTTCTCTCTCCTCTCCAGCTCTGACTTTCTGCCAGAGGAACCCCTCAGCCCATTTTAGTGCCTTTTAAGAAGCTGGGGCCACTGGATTGCAACCAGGTCACTTAATATCAGGATGGACACTGACTGAGACAGCCAGCATTGAATTCAGTTGCCCCAGCATGGGAAGGTAGCATCTCACCCTAGTTGGGCTAAGAGATCCTCCAGGAAAACCTGTGCCCTTCAGGAGCAGCAGCTGGAGGGCAGGTGAGGTATTCCAGGAGTCCCAAATAGCACAAGGACGCCTATATCTTGGCGACTTGACCCTGCCCTATGTGTCTGCTTTGGGAAGGCAAACTATATAAGGTCCATTGACTATAGTCTAGTCAAGCCCATGCTAATCAAGCCTTGGGCACCACTTGGGCCAGTTCACATCACACCTCAAAGGTCTGCCCTTTCTGTTGTCGCAAGAGCATCCTTGACCCCCAAGGGTCCTGACCCTCTGATGGAAATCCATTGCTGGCAGCCAGAGGCTTCACAGGGCAGAAGGTATCATCTCCTTATCATGTGTACGCTTTCCGATGTTGTAGGATCGGGCATTTCTGACCTCGGAAACCTCCGCCTGGTAAACGGCTCAGACCCATGCTCTGGCAAAGTTGAAGTGTTTCATGATCAGCGCTGGGGGGGCATCTGCACTGACGGATGGGACCTGGCCGAAGCCCACGTGGTGTGTCAGCAGCTGGGCTGTGGGGAGGCACGCTCGGCCGTGGGGTCTACCCAGTTTGGGACAGGAGATGGCCTGATCTGGGTGGATGCCGTGGAGTGCACCGGGACAGAGAGGGCCCTCTTCGAATGCAAGGTCAAGTTCTGGGGCGCTGAAAGCTGCAAGTCGAGTGGGCATGCAAGCGTCTCCTGCTCTGTGGCCACAGGTCAGTGGCAGTGAGTCGGGGATCAGTCCTCCCCTGGGGGAGGCCGTGCATTCTGACCAAATTTGCCCATCCACCTCCTCCTTGTCCTGGCTCAACCACCCCTTGTTCCTGTGGTCCTATCAGGAAGCACAAGGTGTTTTCTGTTTCGAGGTCTACCAGTCCCTGGCTTCCCTCAGGCAAAGTGCTTGGAAATCCCAAGCCCAGGATTCCCAGAAATCCCAAGCCTGTAAAACGGAGGCTTTCCATCAAGCACAAATTGCCCTGGCATACCAGGGTTGTAGCTGCCCCGTGGGGTTTTTTTTGATACATAATACCACACAGCCTCTAGTCCTTGGAGAGTCTCTCCTCCTCACCAAGCTATTACTCGCTCAGGTGCATGATGCACCTGGTGCTTCCTTGCCTGCTTGTCCCCATGGGGATACTCACATCATGGGAGCTCCTTGGTAATTTAGCCAAATTCACAATCTACTGGGCATGGTCCTCACAGGCTTGTCCCAAAAGGTGTTCAGGCATGCACACCCAGGGTGCAGCAGTAGTAGAAATGCTACATGCTGGTGGAGACCTTGCAAGACCCCTTGCAAGGGGAGGGCCACCGCATTGCCAATCACAGTACAGGCAGGCATTTCTGGCAAGGATTTATTGTCCTCCGATTCTGTTTTTAGACCTGGACCTGGGGAGTTCAGAAGCCCTGCGGCTGGTGAATGGTCCGCACCCCTGCGCCGGGAGGGTGGAGGTCTTTCACAGCCAGCAGTGGGGGACTGTCTGTGACGATGGCTGGGACCTGAATGATGCAGCTGTGGTGTGCCGGCAGCTGGGCTGCGGGACCGCCGTGTCAGCCCCAGGTTTATCTGGTTTTGGGCAAGGATCTGGCCCCATCTGGCTAGATGGGGTGAGTTGCCTCGGGACAGAAGCCACCCTTGCTGAATGCCCGGTCAAACCTTGGGGACACCATGCATGTAACCACGTGGAAGACGCTAGCGTTGTGTGCTCAGGTAACTCACCACATGCTTTCTCTGTGAGACGGACCAAGCCCTATCCTTCTGCAGGCTGGGAACAGTTTGGGAACAAGTTGGCCAAAAAATTGCCCAGATCAGTAGACACCATGTTAAAATAACAGTGTTCAGAGACATGGAAAAATACGATATGCTGGCAAAAAAAGCAGCATGGCTTAAAACATGCCTCAGTGTCTGGTACCGTTGGAGGTGTCCAAGATGTTTCCATGGTGTGAAGCACCTGCACCCTTTGGGGACGGTAGCTGGAACGTGCATGGGTGCTCAAGAGCAGGCAGAGTGACTTGTGCTACCGCCACTGTAAAATGCAAAGATGTGCAGGTAAATGCAGAAAGATGCACTGGAACCAGCTGCTCTCATGTCATATACCACTTTTGAACTAGCTCTACCAGTCTTGGCCTTGGAAGGTCAACCTCCACAGACAGGTCAATGCAGCAGTCAGAAGCAGTTGGGACAGGGACAATCACAAAAAGATCCCTTGCCATCTGCCCTAGGGAAAGAAGTGGGTAGTGCCAGGTGAACCTAGGTGATGCAGCTTCCAAGCAAGGGGGAAGGAAAGCATGGAGAAACACTGGGAAGGACCCTTGTACATCCATTCTTCCCAGCATGGTGTCCCTCAGGTGGAGGCGTGTGCTTTCTCCTGTCCCGACCTCTGAACCAGGGTGCAACCACCCTCAGGGCGCAGCTGGTGGAAGGGATCTTCTGTAACTCCTTCCACCCTGCAAAAACCCCTATGCTCACTTTCCGGCAAGTCCCTGATAAAGGGCAAGGTCTCTGCACCAAGACCACCCAGACCTGCCACGGGGATGTCCTGCCCTCTCCAACCCAGCAGGTGTTGATGCACAAGCATGTCCCTAATATAATGCTCATTTTTGGGTATTTTTCAGGCTCGGGAATTGCCAACAGCCCCAGGCTTCGCCTGGTGGGTGGTTTAAGCAAGTGCGCCGGGAGGGTCGAGGTGTTTTATAACAACGAGTGGGGGACAGTCTGCGATGACAACTGGGACCTGAGTGACGCGATGGTGGTCTGCCGGCAGCTGGGCTGTGGGTTGGCTGTCTCGGCCCCCAGCTCGGCTCGGTTTGGGTGGGGAGCCGGCCCCATCTGGCTGGACGATGTGAGCTGCACGGGGGAGGAAACCAACTTGGACAACTGTCAAGCCAAGACGCGGGGCATCCACAACTGCCACCACGGGGAGGACGCTGGCGTGGTGTGCGCAGGTGAGAGCGGGGATGGGGCTGGCCAGAGGCAGAGCTCCTGCCGGTACCCAGGGGCAGGCAGCTGGTCCCCTCTGGAGGAGATGCTGCATGTGCGGGGTTGGTGTAGGAGCTTCTTGCAGCTCTCACCCATGTGTATCTCCTGCACCTTCACCTCAAGGCCAAGTGCAAGGTCCTGCACCCGGGTTGGGGCAACCCCCAGTATTGGTATAGATTGGGGGATGAAGGGATTGAGAGCAGCCCTTCAGAGAAGGACTTGGGGGTACTGGTGGATGAAAAGCTGGAGGTGAGCCAGCAACGTGCGTTTGCAACCCAGAAAGTCAGCCATATCATGGCCAGCAGGTCAAGGGAGGTGATTCTGCCCCTCTGCTCCGCTCTAGTAAGACCCCAGCCCAGCGTCCAGATCTGGGGTCCTCTGCACAAGAAAGATGTGGACTTGTTAGAGCCGGTCCAGAGGAGAGCCACAAAAATGGTCAGAGGGATGAAATACCTCTCCTGTGGAGAAAGGCTGAGAGCGCTGAGGTTGTTCAGCCTGGAGAAGGCCTTCTTGCAGCCTCTCGTTATATAAAGGGGGCTTATAAGAAAGGCGGAGAGTGACTTTTTACCAGGGCCTGTAGTGACAGGACAATGAGCAAGGGTTTTAAACTGAAAGAGTGTAAATTTAGATTGGACATAAAGAAGAAATTTTTTACAATGGGGGTGGCGAGACACTGGCACAGGTTGCCCAGAGCAACTGTAGATGCTGCATCCCTGGAAGTGTTCAAGGCCAGGTAGGATGGGGCTTTGAGCAACCTCATCTAGTGGAAGATGACCCTGCTCATTGCAGGGGGGGTTGGACTAGGGGATCTTTAAAGATCCCTTCCAACTCAAACCATTCTATGAGTCTATATTGGAAGTGGTCATGGTCAGGTTGGACAGGGCCTTGAGCAACCTGATCTAGTGCAAGGTGTCCCTGCCTGTGGAATGGGAGTTGGACTAGATGGTCTTTAAAGGTCCCTTCCAACCCAAACCCTGCAGCCAGGCATCAGGCCCAGGGTTTTGTCCCCCCCCAGTAAAATGGCAGCACCTGGTCATGTCAATGCCTTTTTTAATCAATGCTATCAATACCCGAATGCTGACCCCGCCCTGCTCCTTCCTGGAGGCACATGGGGTGCTGATGGTGGGGGTAGTCCATGGATGAAGGCAGGGGGTGGTCCAGGGATGTGGGGGTGCCCTCCAGCCATGTGTCCACCTATTTCTCTCTCTGTCCACAAAAGCAGGCAACTCCAGCTCATCCTACGTGCGGCTGGTGGACGGGCCACATAATTGCGCCGGGAGGGTGGAGGTGCTCAACGCCGGGCAGTGGGGGACGGTCTGCGATGACGGCTGGGACCTGAACGATGCAGCGGTGGTGTGCAGGCAGGTGGGCTGCGGTAGAGCTGAGGCAGCCCCCGGTCGAGCTCACTTTGGGCAGGGGACGGGGCGCATCTGGTTGGATGACGTGACCTGCACCGGGAGCGAGGATGCCCTCGCTCAGTGCCGAGCCCGTCCCTGGGGCCAGACTAACTGCCACCACGGAGAAGATGCCGGCGTGATGTGCTCAGGTAGGTCCTGCTCCTACAACACAGGGTGTCCCGGTGGGACCGGGGGTGTCCATCCTGCATCTTGCTGCCTCTGGGGTGATGCTACAGGGGGATGGTCAAGCCCTTCCTGGGATGGTGGTTCCTTTTGCCCCAGCCCTGGGCACTGCCACCGGCACCACATGTGTCCCCAACCCATCGTGACATTTCTGCGATGCTTCCAGTCACCAGCATAACGAACACATTGACTGTCCGGCTCATGGACGGCCCGCATCGCTGTGCCGGGAGAGTGGAGGTCTTTCACAACCAGCAATGGGGGACGGTCTGCCATGGCGGTTGGGACCTGAGTGACGCGGCAGTGGTCTGCCGGCAGCTGGGCTGTGGGACGGCCACCGCGGCCCCAACAGGGGCTTCTTTTGGGAGGGGGCTGGATCCCATCTGGCTGGACAGGGTCGCCTGCGTCGGGGGGGAGAACGCCCTCGCGGATTGTCAGGCCAGGCCCTGGGGAATCAACAGCTGCACCCACGAAGAGGATGCCGGTGTGATCTGCTCAGGTGATGCTCATTTTTGAAGGGTCCTAAAAGCACAGCTTGGAGCTGCTCTCTCCACTCCCCCCCCCAAAAAGCCTTTTCCTCTCCAATCTAACCCCAGAAGCTTTGCCTGCAGGATGGAGATTTCAAGGGCATGGGTGCTTGTCCCCTTGGCAGACAGTGTTGGTCCCCATCCCCACACCCCAGTAGCCCGTGGAGCTGCCCTGATCCAACTGCCCTTGGCCCAGCTGAGTAGGGAAGGGGGGGTAAAATGGACAATGACACCTGGTTTGGGATGTGGGCTGCACTGAGACTCTGCTGGGTCCCAGCGAGTGTCTGAAAGGGGGAGAGGGGGATTTATTTCTCCCCTTCCCCATCAGGGACTGAGTCTGAAAGCCGAACATAAGTGCCTGGTGGTGCTTACAAAGCCCCAAGGGCCATGCCTGCCTGCACGTCTCTGCAGGCAGGGCTTGGGGCAGGATCTGTCCTCCCATCCCAGCATGGTTGGGCATCTGCCCTAGGTTTGCAACCCGGCTGCTGCCAGCAGAAAGCCCCCTCCCTGGACATGTGGTCCTCTTGTCCGCAACGCTGCATCGCCTGCTTCTCTGCCTGCAGATGAGGTCAGGGTAGAGGTCCGTCTGGCAGGACCAAACCGCTGCGCCGGGAGGGTGGAGGTGCTCTACGCCGGGCAGTGGGGGACGGTCTGCGATGACAGCTGGAACCTGAACAACGCAGCGGTGGTGTGCAGGCAGGTGGGCTGCGGCACAGCTGAGGCAGCCCCCGGTCGAGCTCGCTTCGGGCAGGGGACGGGGCGCATCTGGCTGGATGATGTGACCTGCACCGGGAGCGAGGATGCCCTCGCTCAGTGCCGAGCCCGTCCTTGGGGGCAAAGTAACTGCCACCACGGAGAAGATGCTGGCGTGGTGTGCTCAGGTAGGTCCCATCCTGTGACACAGGGCATCTGGGGACACACACATACACACAGAGGAGGGTCTATCCTGCATCTGGCTGCCTCTGGGATGATGCTAGCCCTGGGAAGGCATGTTTTTGGGGGAGAGGAGCTGGCAAAGGGTCGTAGCGTCTTTTTGGCTAGGCTTGCCCCCAACCCAGCAACAGGTTCCCACCCCATTCATAACCAACATCTCATTGAAACTTTCGCACTCCCCCCCCCTCCCCACGGCACTAAGAGAGCCAAGCCCTGTCTTGAGGGGACCACCCAACCCTAAATTCCCAGCCTGGTCTCCATTGTCTGGTCCACATGCTTGCATGGAGGAGACATCACCATTTTAGGATATGAAGGTGCAACTGAAGTCCATAACTACAGCCATGCTCCCCTGGAAGGGTTGGGGGGGGGGGGAGGTGTGATTGCATCCCTTGCTGGGGTGGACCATAATGACTCTGTATTTGCACTCTGGCTTCTGGTTTAGGGATTTTTATTTTTTTTTTTTTGTGAGGTGATGGGTGCCCTGTTCTCCCTTCCTAACCAGATTTCTCCTGGCAGATGCCAACTTCACAGAGGTGCAAGTCCGCTTGGCCAACGGCCCAAACCGCTGCGCTGGAAGAGTCGAGGTGTTTCATGAACACCAGTGGGGGACCATCTGTGACGACAGCTGGGATTTGAAGGATGCCAAGGTGATCTGCCGGCAGCTGGGCTGCGGGACAGCCGTGTCAGTCCCAGACCAAGCTCACTTCGGGCATGGGTTGGACCCCATCTGGCTGGACAACGTGGAGTGCACTGGCATGGAGACCACCCTCTCCCAGTGTGGCCTTAGCAACTGGGGACTCCATAACTGCAATCATGATGAAGACGCAGGAGTCGTGTGCTCAGGTGGTCCCCGGGAAGGAGGGGATGCTCAGATGCCCCCCAAAAAAGGGTTTTATCTGGGATTGGGAAGCTGGCAACACTGGTGGGACGTCAGGAGCTGGGAGGGTGGGGGGGAATGGTGCAGCAGGTATGAGACACATCATGGCATGCACGCCCATCCCTGCATGCGTGTGTGCCTTGTATGCCCCTCTCCCATCTGCCTGCGGGGCTGGAGGGGCCGTCTCACCCCCTTTGCATCCTCTTGCAGGCACAAACCCCTTGCAGGTACGGCTGCAGGATGGCTCCGGTCCCTGCGCGGGACAGGTGGAGGTGCTTTACAACGCTACCTGGCATGGGGTGTGCAGCATTGGCTGGAGCCTGCTGGAAGCCGGGGTGGTCTGCAGGCAGCTGGGCTGCGGGCCAGCCTTGTCGGTGCCTGTCGGAGCCCGGCAAGGCTGGGGGGACGGCCACGGCTTGCTGGAGGGGCTGAGCTGCCGGGGCACTGAGTCGCTGCTCCTGGAGTGCCAGCAGAGAGAGACAGGGGTGGGGCCGTGCAGGGAGGGCTCGGCAGCTGGCGTGGTGTGCATAAAGCCAAAGGGTGAGCACCGGGATGCTCTGTGGTGTCTGTGCTGGGTGGGGGGAGAAGGTCCCAAGGAGAGAAGAAAGTGCAAAGGTGGCACATGTTCATTCCCAAAAGCTCTTGAGGGCCTTTCCTGGGGGATGCACCTCATTTTCTGTCACCCTTGGGAGCATCGGAGATGCTTTCCTGAGTCCAAAACACACTCACCCCTCCCATTTCTTCTTAGAGCCCAAATTTCCTTACTCCCCCCCACCCCAAACCCAGGACCAGCCCTTGTTTCTCAGATAGGTTGTGGTAGAGCTGGGACAACTCTGAAGGATGGAGGAGGGTCAGAAAAAGGCCTGTGTGAGATGTAGCACCCCAAATCCTAAATGGGACAAGGCACCAGAGAACTGATGGAGGTTGTAACAGCAGCAGGAACATGGAAGGTCGCTTTGACCCTTCCATCCCATCGTCCACACAGGGAAATGGGTCTTAATGTGAAGACTAATTAAGGAAAGCCCATCTCTACCACCAGCTGAGCTGCTGGGGGAGGTCAGGCTGTGTTCAGTGTTAGGTTTTCTTGCATGCTGTTACTGGTCTTGGCTGGAAATGGGATCCCAAGTCTGTTCTCCCAACCCCAGGTGCTTCACAATCCTGCTCGGTGCTGATAGCACTGCTGGCCCTGATGATGCTGCTGAGCGGGGTCCTGCTGTGGCTCAACCTGAAGAGGAGGTGCACGACAGCAGCCAAGGCTGGAGGTGACGGTCCCATCCCTATGTGTTCCCCTCAAACTCAAGATCCCCACTCCGGCCACCCCAGAATCCAGGGGGACAGGGAGATGGGGATCAGCTCAGCGTCTGCTAGACCATGGTGACAGCCCGGTGTCCCCTCCATCTCACAGCCCGTCAGCACCCTAGGGACCAGAGCACTTCGGCAATGTCCTTCCAGCCCATGGGGGCCATCTACCTCCCCACCAAGGCAGAAGCCTCCGAGGACCCTGACACTGAGACAACGCAGCTCATGACAGAAGACACTGCCCCATGATGCCAGCCCCCCCCAAGCTCGTCCCCCGGGGGTCACACTAGGCTCCCGCCTCCGTCCTTTTCCCTAATCTGCCTTCCTGAAGACTGCAAAGCAGCAGCTGATGGGCAGGACATCTCAAAAGCAGCCAGTACAAATGACTTATATCAGGAGCCCTGAAATAGCTGACCAAGGGGGGGGGGGGGGGGGAGGTGTTGCCCAGTGTGGTGATGTTTATTTAACCCACCTTCACACCCTCTGAGCAGCCCCCGTGGCTCAGGAGGAGCCCAATGAACCTGGCAGCCAGTGCAAGGCTGAGCTAAAAGAGCAGGGGAGCAGAAGGAGGGGTGCAAACGAATTAAAAGGGGGTCCCCAACCCTCTAGGTGTGATGGGCATGAGTGCTGGGGGGGTGGAACATGAGCTGCTTTTGTGCTTCTCTGCCACAGCTTCCCCCAGACCTTGGATGGAGGCAACTCCCCCCTTTTGTTGACCATGCCAGGTGCCAGAACTGCGAAGTGCATTACCCCACAACCCTGAATACTCAGCCATCCTCCCTGGATGCATTTTGGGATAGCCACAGAGCCCCATTTTCCTTGCCCTGTGCCCCCAGCCTGCCACCATCCCTTGGGGACCCAACCGTGGGGAACCTCCCTGCTGAGGTTCATGGGGGCACAAGACATGCTCTTGCCTGGCACCCCATGCCTAAAACCATCCCAGTGCAGCAGGACCCCACTTTCAGCCTCACCTCAGGGTCTGTCAGGCTCGCAAACTGAGGGCTGTGCCCCCAAAGGACCTGGGATGATGGGAGGGAGGCCAGGAGGCCCAATAAGCAGAGGTCCCAACAGCAGGAGATGGTATCTACCAAGGCAACCGATGCCTTCCTTGCCAGAGACTGAAGTAAATGTGGGTGCATTGTGCTCGGTCCTCTCTCCAGCTTCCCCAAACATGACATCCCCAAACTGGAAAAGGCACAGAACCAAAGGTTTTTCCATGTTTCGCCATGCTTCTCCTTTTTCCTGTGACGCTTCAGAGGGGCTGGAGAGCACTGTCCCCAAATTAGAAGCAAAATCAGAGTCAGGGCTGCTTGGGGCCCATCACGTTCAGAAATAAATTGAAAGACCTCCACACGAACCCCCGTGCTCCTTAACCCACATGAAGCTGTCTCCTAAATCCCACCTGAAAAACTCCAGGAGCTCACCAGGTGCTGGAGCAAACATCTCAAGATGGATTGGAAAAGCTGGGCAGTGCCAGCATGAGATCACACCCCCGCAGGCCCCAGCTGAGAGGGGAGCAGAGGGTCTGCAGGACAGCCAAGCAGCACAAAACCTGAAATAATTTCCTCCAGCAATGAGATATCCCTTTCCTTGCCAACTACCAAGCTGGTGTTGGCCATAAGGCCATAATTTGGTTATCTTATCCATTGCTTGGTGACCACCATTGCTTGGTGATCACACAACACATGATCCCAGCACATGAAAAAAGCCTCAATTCCAAGACAGGCATCTCTGGGAGCAGCCACTCTGAGGCTTGAACCACCAGAGATGGTCCTCTCCCCACATCTGAAATGCAGCAGATCAGGAAGGTAAACCTCCCTTTGGCCTCCAGGATCCCAAAGGCTGCAGATCCCACAGGGCAGGATGCCCATCAAAGGCTAGAGCTTGTCCAACCACGAGAGCACACAGAGTCTAGCTACTACCTACTTAGTGCCACCTGAGATGCCCTCAGTCACCCCAGACACTCACAGCAGTGCTGACATATAGGATATTGGGACTATAAGAGATGTAGGCTCTCCTGGAAGATGAGCTGAAGGTCAACTGCATACACCAGATCATCTCTGATTGTCTCAGCAGTTGAATGTAACCCCAGATCTCCATCAATTGCTTGGACAGCCCCTGCCCACCACCACAGCGACATGTGGACAAAGCAGATCCCAGGATGGGAACCTGCTGAGATGTGTCCACCACCAGCTGGGCTACAGAGGATGTTCAGGGACAGGCTCAACCCCGAAATCAAATCACAACCTCACAACCTGCAGCCTGGAACAGCCTTATGAAGAGGCCAGAGCTGCCCCAGTGCTGTCTCAAAAGCTGAAATGGGGGGAAGTTGGGAAGCTGGGGGGCAGGGGAGACCAACATGACCAGGAGGCCCACAACCACCCTTGCAGGGGGATCCACCAGCCCAAATCCCAAAGATGGCTTGCTGGCCCATCTTGCACGCATCTGTGGAGTGCAGGCTCAGCAGCGCCAAGTGGGATCCACCCCACACCTGCGATTTTGCAGGTCTCTCCTTACCACATCTGCTGGCAACACATGCCAGGTGACTTCCCACGCATGGCTGAAGGGCACTGGGAGAAGGTACTGGGTGGGAAGGAGGTAAGACCACCAAGGACTTTACCACCACCAAAAGCTCGTGTCAAGACCCAGCTAGACACAGCCACAAGCTGAAGGAGGTGATGAGACAGAGCCATCATTAAATAACCATCCTGTAATTAGTGTGCAGAGCATCAAGGAACGCACACATCCCACCCCCCCACCCCCGTTCCCAGCGCTACAGGGACCGTATGAAAAGGGGGGACAGGGTGGGACCTGGGATATCCAGGAGTCCGAGGGCATCAGCGCAGGTGAGGACAGGGCTCCTGTCTCACCCTCGTGAGCAAAGGTCCATGTGCCACCCTCTGCTTGGCAGCCATCAGCCAAGGGGACACAAATCCAGGCTCCAGCAGCAGCGCAGGGGTAGTTCTGGGAAGTGAGAGAGGAGGAAGAGGATGATGATGCAGGGAGCTGGTCATGTCTCGCTTGCCCATACCCCATCCAGATTCCTGCCTGGAAAGTCCCAGGAGTGGTTGAAGAACTTACAGAGCCAGGTGTAACTTGCTGAGGCTCCCAAAATAGACGGCAGCAGCATGTCCCCCCCATTCTTCTGCTCCCTACCAGCCCCGCCAGCACCCTGGGGCAGAAAAAAAGGAGGTGATTAACTGGGTCATTAGCAGCAGCATGAGATATGGACGGGACACTTGAACCCAAAAAGGCTTTGGGGGAAAGGGAGGTGCCTGCTCCTCGCTCTTCCCCGTGATCCTTTCCGCTACCCGTACCGTTGTCGTATCTCCCTCCCAAAAAGGCAGGCAAGTCTGTCCCCTACTGCAGGCAACAGTGTGCCCCAACTCCCTGGGAGCCCCCAGCCCAGGCTGAGCCATGCTCACTGGGATGACTGGGGAGGGGGATCTTGGGATGACTTAGAGGGGGTCTCAACCCTCCTCCCCACACAAGGGCAAAGAAGAGGGCTCCTTCCTGCCCACTGGTGGTGTGCCATGAGCCACAGCATGCCCACCAGGAGCTTGCAGCCATCCTGGCCCACGGGCTTGGGGAGGGTCCTGCTGGGATCCCTCGGAGGGAAGAGGAAAGCACGGCGTGAGTCCAGGTTCGGCAAAAAGCTAGGGCTCAGGAGAAGTGCCGCAGCTTTTTGGGGGTCCACGCCGGCCCTCAGGCGCACGTACAGGGTCCCCCAGCCTGGGGCTCATCTGCTGTCGGTGGCGGCGTGCTTACGGCCACTGTGGCCTGACGACACCGTGGCTGCGCTTGCCGCGCCGGGGCTCAGCCGTCACGGTGAACGCGCTGGTGCTGCAGCAGGTTGGAGGGATGAGCAAAGCCCTTGTCGCAAACACTGCACTTGTAGGGGGTCTCACCCGTGTGCACCTTCTCATGCACGGCCAGGTAGGCCAGGTCCTTGAAGAACTTGTGGCAGAAGCTACACTTGTAGGGCCGCTCCTGGCTGTGCACACGGTGGTGCTGGAGGAGCAAGGAGGGCCGGGCAAAGGCCTTCCCGCACACCTCGCACTTGTAAGGACGTTCCCCTGTGTGTGCCCGCTCGTGGATCACCAGGTATGATGACTGCTTGAAGGCCTTCCCGCAGGTTTTGCAAACGAAGGGACGCTCGCCGGTGTGCACTCGCTCGTGGGAGGAGAGGGCGTTGGATTGCTTGAAGCCCTTGCCGCAGAGCGGGCAGACGAAGGGGCGGTCACCCGTGTGCACCCGCTCGTGCACCTTGAGACTGTGCCCGTAGGTGAACTTCTTACCGCAGACCCCGCAGACGTGGGGTTTGTCATCGCAGTGCTGGCGCTGGTGGAGGAGGAGGGCGTTGGAGGTGGGGAAGTCCTTCCCGCAGTCAGCGCACTTGAAGGGCTTCTCGGCGCAGTGGGTAAGCGCGTGACGCTGCAGCTCGTAGGGGGTCTTGAAGCTCTTGGCGCAGCGGGGGCAGCGGAAGGGACGCTCACCGCTGTGGATGCGCCGGTGCTCTTGGAGGTTGGAGGAACGCTTGAAGCGCTTCCCGCAGAGCTCACAGCGGAAGGGTCGTTCCTCTGTATGGACCAGCCGGTGGCTTTTGAAGTCCGAGTGGCGCTTGAAGGAGGCCTGGCAGAGGTCACAGCGGAAGGGACGCTCCTCGTTGTGTACCACCTCGTGGCTGAAGAGCTCCCAGGCCCGCTTGAAAGCCTTCTCGCAGACCCCACACTGGAAGGGTTTCTCGTCCACGATCACCTCGCGGATCTCCAGCTCACTGATGCCACTTGCTCCCCGTTTTGGATGGGCCGGCAGCCCCACTGCTGCTGCCTCCTCCAGCTCACCCACCGTGCTCCCCAGCACCAGCTTGGCGGTGGAGTAGATGCCATGCTCGTCAATCAGTTGCACAAAGTCTGGCTTGGGACGGGCATCACCGGAAAGGGGCAGCTCAGGGGAGCAGGACCGAGACCCTCTCTCCTCCTCCTCTTCCTCGCTGCTCCGCGGCACCTCCTCCAGCCCATTCTCCATCGCCCTCTGTCTGAAGTCACCTGTCCGGCCCCAGATCAACCGCAGCCTCTTCTCCCGGGAGGGTCCCGGCTCTTCAGCGCTCTCCCCTCGTCCTGGGGATGTGGGGGCCCGGCTTGTCTCGGGCTTCAGGCACAGCCGGTGCTTCCGCCGGCATGGCCGTAGCTCACCTGGCACCTGGTGGCATGGGGAAGCTCCCTCATCCTCATCAGTGTTCTGGCAGGGCCTGCCTGCACCCCGAGGGGCGAGAGAGCCCTGCCCACGGCAGCACCGTCCTAAGCGGCGTGGAGAAGCTTGTCCTAGCCGCTCTGGGGAGCCTTCTCCCGGCTCTTCTCTCGGTTGTGTCCCGGCTGTGTCCTCCTCCTGAGCCTCCTCCTGCTCTTCTTCACCTTCAGGCCCACCTCCTTCGGAAAGTGGGGAGAGCCTCTGGGAAAAGGGGGGCTCGCAGGCTGGCGGACCCAGCTGACCTTCCATGGCAGCCCCTGCAAAAATGAGAAAGGAGAGAGTGTGAGAAGAGCAACAGGCTGGAGCAAGACGGTAAAAGAAGAGGCATGAAGATGAAGACATGGGTGGCAGCAGCACACAGAGAGATCACAGAAAGATACAGAGACATAGGAAAGGAGGGAGACTCTAGGGAGGAAGAGAAGGAGGCATAAAGACAGACACTACAGATAGTTTGTAAAACCTGGCGTCACCGATCCCTTTCCCCTTTGGGGGATCAAGGTGACAGGCAGACCTAGCACCAGAGAAACGGCCCTGATCAACACTTAAAAGCCTTTTTACCCATAAGCCTGTTACTAGCACCCACAAGCAGCTGCTATTCATAGCAGTGAGCGATTCACTTCCTCACAGGGCCTGCTCATAATTACCTGGTCAGAGCAACAGCTGAGGGACCAACCTCGACTGTGTCTGCAACCATCAAGGGCCATACTGGCTGGCCGGCAGCTTCCAGGCAGGGCTTTGAAAAGCTCCTCGGAGGGTGCTTGGTCTCCCCTTGTCTGGGACAAGGAGCTGTCAGCCCTGCCTTGTGCACAGGCAGTGGATGCACAGAGGGATTCAGCCCCCAGCTCCTGGGGATTCAATACCACAACTCAGCTCCAGAGCATATCGGGGTGGTTTTTCACATCACCTTCTCAACAAATGCTCCTCTTTTAGGCCAGTGTTTTTCCAAGCTCCATCCAAGCCCACTGATACCTCTGGAGCCCGTGCACTGGTTGCACAGCTCGACAAGAGACATCAGGCTCTGATATCCACCGTGGGGATCCCCTGGGCTGGATTTGCATTCCCCATTTGGGACACCACGCATGGATTGGTTTAGCCAAGGGACAGTAAGAAGCACAATCTGTCTCTCAAAACCCTGCGTGAAATCACACCCCATGAGAGCCAATGCACAGACAAGAGCAACCAGCTAAAACAAGGAGGTCTTCATCACAAACAGCTAAATTCAGGTAGTTCAGTCTTGCCTTCCATGTCCACAGACATGCTGGTGAGAGGCAGCAGGGTGGAGGGGACATAAGGAGCAGCAGATATTTTAAGGGCCTCCAAGCACCATGTTGCACAAAGGAGAGTGCTCCCATGGACACGACACCAACACGGTGAGGAAGCTGCCACAAAGCCAGACGTAAAACTGCCCTAAAGGTGCCTAAGAAGGGACTGCCGTGCATGTGAGCAGGGAAACGGCTGCCAGAAAAAAAAAGGCAGAAGAGAGGAAAGGTACAGGCTGGGAAGACAGCATGCCAAAGCCTTCCAAAGACTGGTAAGTGCTGGAGACCTGCTGGTGCGGTCAGACCCCCAAGAACCGATAAACTCTGGGCACAAAGACCCTGCCTGTCCTGGTTTTGGCTGGGACAGAGTGAATTTTCTTCCTAGTAGCTGGCACAGTGCTATGTTTTGGGTTCAGTACGAGAAGAATGTTGAGAACACTGATGTTTTCAGTTGTTGCCAAGGAGCGTTTAGACTGAGTCAAGGATTTTTCAGCTTCTCATGCCCGGCCAGCAAGAAGGCTGGAGGGGCACAAGAAGTTGGGAAGTGACACAGCCAGGACAGCTAAGCCAAACTGGCCAAAGGGATATTCCATACCATGAGACGTCATGTCCAGTATATAAACTGGGGGAAGTTGGCCTCAGGGGGAGGATTGCTGCTTGGGAACTAACTAGGCATCGGTCAGCAAGTGGTGAGCAATTGCATTGTGCATCACTTGTTCTGTATATTCCAATCCTTTTAGTATTATAATTGTCATTTTAGTATTGTTACTACTATCATTGTTAGTTTCTTCCTTTATGTTCTATTAAACTCTTCTTATCTCAACCCACAAGTATGACTTTTTTTCCCCTGATTCTCTCCCCCATCCCACTGGGTGGGCGGGAAGTGAGCAAGCGGCTGCGTGGTGCTTAGTTGCTGGCTGAGGTTAAACCACGACACCGCCGAGTCTGCCTGAGGCCACTGGCCCACGCTGGCATCTGCAATGTGGGGTGTAATTTGGTAAAACTCGGTGGCTGCTATGAACAGATGGGAGCCCGCAGGATTACGGACAGCCAGTGATGTGATGGGGTCCTTCCAAGGGATTTTCCAAACCCCCCCAGCACACCATTATCAGTGGGAGCCTGCCATAGCTGGGGATGCAGCTTCAACCAGGCAACTGCAAGGGAAGGCAAGGGGGTGAGCTATGAGTGAATAAGCTAAACACTATTTATAACCATTTTGAGCCCATTAAAGCATAACGAGTAAAAAGTGCTCCAAGAAACCCTGCTCCTCACCTGCACCTCCCACCCCTGGCCAGGTCTCATGGTGCAGAGAAGAGAATTCACAGCCAAAGCGAGAAGGTTTCCAGATGTGATTTGGTCTCGCTGGCACAGAGCAAGTAACATCAGCCCAAAGGGTAATAATGCAGGAGCACTGGGATGGGACATCCTGATAAAGCAAAACTGAGGAATCTGATATCGAAAAGGGAGGAGATGAAGGTGACAGTTGAATATATTACAAACAGAAAAGGGTGAAGGGGACAGCAGGTTGAATAAATGAGAAGGCCAGAAGTAGAGAAAGCCAATAAAAACACCAAACCAGCAGAAATCCTCATTTAGATGAACGGAGATGACCACTTTTTGTCCCCTGCTGAGGCAGGCACTCATGAGACGCTCCCATTGTTGTTTAAACAGCCTAGCCCTGAGTATTTACCGCATGCATAACGCTGGAAGCAGAGATGAAGGCTCACAGTTACCCTCTCCTGGGTCACGCTCACCTTTCTGGGATGGATTTAGACCATTTCTTGGCCAGGACTCTCACCCGGAGGCTGCAGAGCCCGCCCTTCCCTTTGAGTTGAGACATCAGGGTGACACTGGGTGGGGGGGGATCAGAAAGCTCTCCCCAAGCAGAAGGGAGAACGAAACCTGCTATCTCAGGTCACCCTGCTCTCAAATGCAGGTATTAAAAAAGGGGTCACCTGCATGGGCCGAAAAGGACAGTACAGAGTAGGCTGGGAGCGGGACATTGACACAGAGGGGGAGACTTGCATGAGCAAATGGTTGTATTGGGTTTGCATGGCAAGGTTATGGTAGTGGGGCGGGGGGGCTACAGGGGTGACTTCTGTGAGAAGCTGCTAGAAGCTTCCCGGCACAGCCAATGCCAGCTGGCTCTGAGACGGACCCGCTGCTGGCCAAGGCCAAGGCCATCAGCGACGGTGATAGTGCCTCTAGAATAACAAATTTAAGAAGGAAAAAAAAAAGTTGCTGTACAACAGAGGCTGCAGCTGGAGAGAGGAGTGAGAACATGTAAGAGAAACAACCCTGCAGACACCAAGGTCAGTGAAGAAGGAAGGGAGGAGGTGCTCCAGGTGCCAGAGCAGAGATTCCCCTGCACCCTGTGGGGAAGACCATGGTGAGGCAGGCTGTCCCCCTGCAGCCCAGGGAAGTCCACAGTGGAGCAGATATTCACCTGCAGCCTGTGGCAGACCCCACACCGGAGCAGGGGGATGCCTGAAGGAGGCTGTGACCCCACAAGAAGCCTCCACTTGAGCAGGCTCCTGGCAGGACCTGTGGATCTGTGGAGAGAGGAGCCCACGGAGCAGGTTTTCTGGCAGGACTTGTGACCCCGTGGGGGACCCACGCTGGAGCAGTGTGCTCCTGAAGGACTGCAGCCCATGGAAAGGACCCATGCTGGAGAAGTTCATGGAGAACTGTCTCCCATGGGAGGAACCCTGCACTGGAGTAGGGGAAGAGTGAGGAGTCTTCCCCCTGAGGAGGAAGGAGCAGCAGAGACAAGGTGTGATGAACTGACCGTAACCCCCATTCCCCGTCCCCCTGCGCTGCAGCGGGGGGAAGGTAGGTAGAGAATTCGGGAGTAAAGCTGTGCCCAGGAAGAAAGGAGGGGTGGGGGGAAGGTGTTTTAAGATTTGGTTTTATTTCTCATTACTCTACTCTGGTCTGATTGGCAATAAATTAAGTTAATTTTCCCCAAGTCAGGTCTGTTTTGCCCGTGACGGTAATTGGTGAGTGATCTCTCCCTGTCCTTATCTCGACCCACGAGCCTGTTGTTATATTCTTCTCTCCCCTGTCCAGTTGAGGAGGAGTGATAGAGCAGCAGTGTGGTGCTTAGTTGCTGGCTGGGGTTAAACCATGACGGTGGTGAAGAGTCCCATGCCCGGCCTTTCATTGGAAACATGCTACCCCCAGCTCCGAAAAAGCCAGATATTAGGGCTGCCTCTGCTGCCACCCAGACATCCAGCACACCCTGGCTGACTTGCCACTATGAATTCAGGCAGGATAATAAATTAAGTGTTTTCTTGCACCATGGGACAACTATGGCAAAGTCACACTGAGAGGTTTTAGGGTTTCCCTAGTTGCTGCAGCACTGAGTACAGCTATGTGGGAGCCCCTTGAGGCCCACCACAGTAGGGGAATGTTAATCAGGAGAGAAACGGAATGAGATGCTGGACTTACTGGGGGCCAGGAAGGATCCACTACCGCTGGCTGGTTTAAACTGAGGGGTTTCGGAGGAGTCTGCCCTTGCGGAAGGGATTAAAGTGTACAGGCAGCACCTGTGGACCTCATGAGCCAGAGGAACAGCAAGGGGCAAAGCGAGAGAATCACAAGGGTGGCAAGGTGACATACTTGGGGGAAAAACCAGCAAGCATCTGCCACAGTGGAGCTTCTATGTGCCAAAGCAGAGAAGATTTGGTGGGTTCAGCCCAAGACAAGCAACCACAAGGGTCCCAAAAAACCTTACATGCTCCTAACACACAGCAGGAGAGGTACTCCCTGGGCAGGCAGTGCTGCGGCTGAGCCGAACCCAGGTGAAAATAGCTTTGGTGAAGACAGGGTGACGGCGAGTTGCCATTTTGGAGAGAGTCATGGGACTGCTCGGGGTGACCAGTCCTACCCACGGAGCAAGAGCTGGGGGTATCAAGCGTAGCCACGAAGGAATTGCTGCCCCCTGGGCTCTAAACAAGAGCAAGAAAATACATTGGGAAGGGAAAAAGAATAATTTCAGTGGAATGAAGGATGGGGCCTGTGTGGGAGCAAAGAGGCAGAGATAGAGGAATTCACAGCAGAGAAAAAGGCTCCAACCGCAGCCGCGTAGGAGCTGCCAGGCCAAAAATACATGATTTTTTTTCACCCCCCATAGCATCAGTGACACCCCCCTGCTTGCCCAGAATCCCCAGTGTCCGTGGGATGGCCAGGAACTCCCCCGCAGCCCAGCCCCTCACCCCTTTTCCACTCCCCAGAACACCCCAGATACTCCCAGCATGGCCCAGTTTTCCCCCAGTATCAACAAGGATCCTCCCTGCATATCCTGATATCCCCCCACCCTCAAGAACACGACAAGCCCTCCCAGTATGTCCCAGTCTACCCTGGTATCACCCAGACACTCCCATCACATCCCCCTCCCAAAACCCATTAAAAGCAGAGCGCCCCAGTATGCCCTGGTCCCTCCCCAGTATCAAACAGACCTTCTCATCTCACTGCCTTCCCCCACCCCATTACAACCACACCCTCCCAGCACGCTCCAGTTCCCCCCAGTATCAGACCCTCTCATCTCACTGCCCTCCTCCACCTCACTGCAACCTGACCACACCAGCACACCCCAATCCCCTCCAGTATCAGACCCCCTCATCTCTCTGGGCTCCAACATCATTATAACCACACCCTCCAAGCATGCCCCAGTCCCCCCCAGTATCAACCAGATCCTCTCATCTCACTGCCCTCCTCCCTGCTATTTCAACCACACTCTCCCAATATGCCCCAGTCCCTGGCCAGTATCAACCAGACCCTCATCTCACATGCTCCCTTCCCCCATTACAAGCACACCCTCCCAGCACGTCCCAGCCCCCCCCCCCAGTATCAACCAGACCCTCTCATCTCACCGCCCTCCCCCTGCAATTACAACCAGAGTCCCCCAGTATGCCCCAGTCCCTCCCAGTATGAGCCAGACCCCCTCATCTCACTGCCCTCCCCCCTGCAATCACAACCAGACTCCCCCAGTATGCCCCAGTCCCCTCCCAGTATCAACACGGGCCCTCGAATCTCATCCCCTCCCCCACCCCATCACAACCACCCTCCCCCCAGCGCGTCCCACTCCCCCCCAGTATCCACCAAACCCTCCCCGCTATCACCGCGGACCCCTAACCATTCCCCAACGCCCCCCCGCTCCACCCGGTACCACCAACCTCCCCCCTAAGCCCCTCAAGGCCTCCCCGTCCCACCGGGAACCACCGTGGGCCCCCGGTCCAGTATCGCGGTGGATCCTCCCAACCCACCCACCCCCTCGTGGGGGATGTCACGGCTTGGGGCGACACGGGGAGACCCGTTCCACCCTCTCCAGTCCGTCGATAAGCCGCAGCCCCTCACCAGACTCACCGGGCCCCCTCCGGTACCGCAACCCACCGCCTCCTCTCAGAGCCGCTTCCGGCCGCGCTCGCGCGCTGCGCCGCAACGCTAATTCCGGGGGCGGGGCGAAGGGGGAGAGTAGTGGAGGAGGGCGCATGCGCGAAGCGCGACAAGGCCAGAAGGGGCGCGGCTGTCAGGCGGCGCATGCGCAGGACGGGGAGGAAAGGGGGAGATCGGCGCGAAGGGGAGGGGTATGCGCATGCGCGGAGATGGGAGGGGGAGTGGGAGGGGCAGCGCGTGCGGGTGAATGGGGGACACGCGTGTGTAATGCGGGGAAATGCATGAGCACGTGTCTGTGTATGGGCAGACGCGTGTGTAAGCGGGGACATGGCTGGAGCACGTGTGTCGGTATGGGGACACACGTGTGTAATGCGGGGACATGGCTGGAGCACGTCTGTGAGTATGGGGACAAGCGTGTGTAAGCGGGGACATCGCTGGAGCATGTCTGTGGGTATGGGCACACGCATGTGTAAGCAGGGACATGGCTGGAGCACGTGTGTGGGTATGGGGACACGCGAGTGTAATGCGGGGACATGGCTGGAGCACGTGTGTGTGCATGGGGACACGCGTGTGTAATGCAGGGACATGGCTGGAGCACGTGTGTGGGTATGGGGACACGCGTGTGTAAGCGGGGACATGGCTGGAGCACGTCTGTGGGTATGGGGACACGTGTGTGTAATGCAAGGACATGGCTGGAGCACGTGTGTGTGCATGGAGACACGCATGTGTAATGCGGGGACATGGCTGGAGCACGTGTGTGGGTATGGGAACACACGTGTGTAAATGCAGGCACATGGCTGGAGCACGTGTGTGGGTATGGGGACACGCGTGTGTAAGCGGGGACATGGCTGGAGCACGTGTGTGGGTATGGGGACATGCGTGTGTAAGCGGGGACATCGCTGGAGCATGTCTGTGGGTATGGGCACACGCATGTGTAAGCAGGGACATGGCTGGAGCACGTGTGTGTGCATGGGGACACGCGTGTGTAATGCGGGGACATGGCTGGAGCACGTGTGTGTGCATGGGGACATGCATCTGTAATGCGGGGACATGGCTGGAGCACGTGTGTGGGTATGGGGACACGCGTGTGTAAGCGGGGACATGGCTGGAGCACGTCTGTGGGTATGGGGACACGTGTGTGTAATGCAAGGACATGGCTGGAGCACGTGTGTGTGCATGGAGACACGCATGTGTAATGCGGGGACATGGCTGGAGCACGTGTGTGTGCATGGAGACACGCATCTGTAATGCGGGGACATGGCTGGAGCACGTGTGTGGGTATGGGAACACACGTGTGTAATGCAGGCACATGGCTGGAGCACGTGTGTGGGTATGGGCACACGCGTGTGTAAGCGGGGACATGGCTGGAGCACGTGTGTGGGTATGGGGACATGCGTGTGTAAGCGGGGACATCGCTGGAGCATGTCTGTGGGTATGGGCACACGCATGTGTAAGCAGGGACATGGCTGGAGCACGTGTGTGTGCATGGGGACACGCGTGTGTAATGCGGGGACATGGCTGGAGCACGTGTGTGTGCATGGGGACACGCATCTGTAATGCGGGGACATGGCTGGAGCACGTGTGTGGGTATGGGGACACGTGTGTGTAATGCAGGGACATGGCTGGAGCACGTGTGTGGGTATGGGGACACGCATGTGTAATGCGGTGATATGGCTGGAGCATGTGTGTGCATGGAGACACGTGTGTGTAATGTGGGGACACGGCTGGAGCACGTGTGTGGGTATGGGGACACATGTGTGTAATGCAGTGAAATGGGTGGAGCACATGTGTGGGTATGGGGACACGCGTGTGTAAGCGGGGACATGGCTGGAGCACGTGTGTGGGTATGGGGACATGCGTGTAATGCGGGGATATGGCTGGAGCACGTGTGTGGGTATGGGGACACATGTGTGTAAGCGGGGACATGGCTGGAGCACGTGTGTCGGTATGGGCACACACATGTGTAATGCGGGCACATGGCTGGAGCACATGTGTGGGTATGGGGACACGCGTGTGTAATGCGGTGACATGGCTGGAGCACGTGTGTCGGTATGGGGACACACGTGTGTAATGCAGGGACATGGCTGGAGCACGTGTGTGTGTATGGGGACACGCATCTGTAAGCAGGGACATGGCTGGAGCACATGTGTGAGTATGGGGACACGCGTGTGTAAGCGGGGACATGGCTGGAGGACGTGTGTCGGTATGGGGACACACGTGTGTAATGCGGGGACATAGCTGGAGCACGTGTGTGAGTATGGGGACATGCGTGTGTAATGCAGGGACATGGCTGGAGCATGTGTGTGTGCATGGGGAAACACGTGTGTAATGTGGGGACATAGCTGGAGCACGTGTGTGAGTATGGGGACACGTGTGTGTAAGCGGGGACATGGCTGGAGCACGTGTGTGGGTATGGGCACACGTGTGTGTAAGCGGGGACATGGCTGGAGCACGTGTGTGGGCATGGGCACACGCGTGTGTAAGCGGGGACATGGCTGGAGCACGTGTGTGGGTATAGGGACACGTGTGTGTAATGCGTGGACATGGCAGGAGCACGTGTGTGGGTATAGCAACACGCGTGTGTTAGAGGAGACATGGCTGGAGCACGTGTGTGGGTATGGGGACACGTGTGTGTAATGCGGGGACATGGCTGGAGCACGTGTGTGGGTATGGGGACATGCGTGTGTAAGCGGGGAAATGGCTGGAGCACGTGTGTGGGTATGGGGACACACGTGTGTAATGCGGGGACATGGCTGGAGCACGTGTGTGTGCATGGAGACACGCATGTGTAATGCAGGGACATGGCTGGAGCACGTGTGTGGGTATGGGGACACGCATGTTTAATGCGGGCACATGTCTGGAGCACATGTGTGGGTATGGGGACACGCGTGTGTAAGTGGGGACATGGCTGGAGCACATGTGTCGGTATGGGGACACACGTGTGTAATGCGGGGACATGGCTGGAGCACGTGTGTGTGTATGGGGACACGCATGTGTAAGCGGGGACATGGCTGGAGCACGTGTGTGGGTATGGGGACATGCGTGTGTAATGCAGGGACATGGCTGGAGCACGTGTGTGTGTATGGGGACACGCATGTGTAAGCGGGGACATGGCTGGAGCACGTGTGTGGGTATGGGGACACGTGTGTGTAATGCAGTAAAATGGCTGGAGCACGTGTGTGGGTAGGGGGACACGCATCTGTAATGCGGGGACATGGCTGGAGCACGTGTGGGTATGGGAACACACGTTTGTAGTGCAGGGACATGGCTGGAGCACGTGTGTGGGTATGGGCACACGCGTGTGTAAGCGGGGACATGGCTGGAGCACATGTGTGGGTATGGGGACATGCGTGTGTAAGCAGGGACATGGCTGGAGCACGTGTGTGGGTATGGGCACACGCATGTGTAAGCGGGGACATGGCTGGAGCATGTCTATGGGTATGGGCACACGCATGTGTAAGCAGTGACATGGCTGGAGCAAGTGTGTGGGTATGGGGACACGCGTGTGTAATGCGGGGACATGGCTGGAGTACGTGTGTGTATGGGGACACGCATCTGTAATGCGGGGACATGGCTGGAGCACGTGTGTGGGTATGGGGACACGCGTGTGTAAGCGGGGATATGGCTGGAGCACGTGTGTGGGTATGGGCACACGCATGTGTAAGCGGAGACATGGCTGGAGCATGTCTGTGGGTATGGGCACACGCATGTGTAAGCAGGGACATGGCTGGAGCACGTGTGTGGGTATGGGGACACGCGTGTGTAATGCGGGGACATGGCTGGAGCACGTGTGTGTGTATGGGGACACGCATCTGTAATGCGGGGACATGGCTGGAGCACGTGTGTGGGTATGGGGACACGCGTGTGTAATGCAGGGACATGGCTGGAGCACGTGTGTGAGTTTGGGGACATGCGTGTGTAATGCAGGGACATGGCTGGAGCATGTGTGTGTGCATGGGGACACACGTGTGTAATGTGGGGACATGGCTGGAGCACGTCTGTGAGTATGGGGACATGCGTGTGTAAGTGGGGACATGGCTGGAGCACGTGTGTGGGTATGCGGACACGCGTGTGTAATGCGGGGACATGGCTGGATCACATGTGTGTGTATGGGGACACACGTGTGTAATGCGGGGACGTGTCTGGAGCACGTGTGTGAGTATGGGGACATGCGTGTGTAAGCGGGGACATGGCTGGAGCACGTGTGTGGGTATGGGGACACGCGTCTGTAATGCGGGGACATGGCTGGAGCACGTGTGTGAGTATGGGGACATGCGTGTGTAATGCGGGGACATGGCTGGAGCATGTGTGTGCATGGGGAAACACGTGTGTAATGCAGGGACATGGCTGGAGCACGTGTGTGAGTATGGGGACACGTGTGTGTAAGCGGGGACATGGCTGGAGCACGTGTGTGGGTATGGGCACACGCGTGTGTAAGCGGGGACATGGCTGGAGCACGTGTTTGGGTATAGGGACACGTGTGTGTAATGCGTGGACATGGCAGGAGCACGTGTGTGTGCATGGGGACACGCGTGTGTAATGCCGGGATCTGGCTGGAGCATGTGTTTAGGTATGGGGACACGCCTGTGCAATGTGGGAAGTTTCCTGGAGCATGTGTGTGCATGCGTACATCGTGTGCAATGAGGGTTCATGCTTGGAGCACGTGTGTGTGCATGGCGACTCGCGTATGCTATGCAGGGAGGTGACTGGAGCATTTGTGTGCATGGGGACATGTGTGTGCAATGTAGGGACCTGGCAGGAACACGTGTGTGTCCATTGTGACACGCGTGTGCAATGCAGGGCCATGGCTGGAGCATGTATGTGTGCATGGGGACTTGTGTGTGCAATGCGGTGGCATGCCTGAAGCACACTTGTGTGCTTTGGGACACGTATGTGTAATTAGGGGACATGCCTGGAGCACTTGTGTGTGCATGGGGATATGCGTATATAATGCAGGGATATGCCTGGAATGTTTGTGTGTGCATGGGGACATGTGTGTGCAATGCAGCAGGTGCCTGCAGCATGTGCATGTGCGTGGGGACACACATCTGCAATGGAGGGACATATCTGGAGCGTGTGTGTGCATGCAGACACGTTTGTGCAATGAGGGGACATGCCTGGAGCACTTCTGTTTGCATAGGGACACACGTGTGCAATGCATGGAGGTGCTTAGAGCACGTGTGTACGGATAGGGAGATGCATGTGCAATGCAGCAACTTGGTTGGAGCACGTGTGTGTGCATGGGGACAAGCATGTTGTGGGATGTGCCTGGAGCATGTGTGTGTGCATGGGGACAGGCGTGTGCAATGTAGTGATGTGCGCGGAGCTTGTGTGTGTGCTTGGGGACACGTTTGTGCAGTGCGGGAAGGTGCCTGGAGCATGTGTGTGTGTGCATGAGGACATGTGCGCAATGTGGCGACGTGCCTAGAGCACATGTGTGTGCATGGAAACACGCATTTGCAGTGAGGGGACACGCCTGGAGCATGTGTGTGTGTGGACATGTCTGTGCAACGAGGGGACATGCTTGCAGCATGTGTGTGGGGGGAGGACACACATATGCAATGTGGGGACATGCTTGGAGCACATGTGTGTGCATGGGGACATGCGTGTGCAATGCAGCAACATGCCTGGAGCACACGTGTGTGCCTGGCAACTCCCATGTGCTATTTAGGGCGGTGCCTGGACCATTTGCGTGTGCATAGGGACACACATGTGCAGTGCGATGACGTGCCTGGAGCATGTGTTTGAGCATCAGGACATGCCTGTGCAATGCAGGGACATGCCTGGAGCACATGTGTGTGCATGTGGATATGCGTGTGCAATGAAGAGAGGTGTGTGGAGCACATTTGTGTGCATGGGGACACACTTGTGTGACGTGGTGACCTGCCTGGGGCACAAGCGTTTGCATGGGGACACACGTGCAGTATGGTGATGTGCCTGGAACACGTGTGTGTGTATGGAAACACACATGTGCAATGCGGGGATGTGCCTGGATCACATGTGTGTGCATGGGGACATGCATGTGCAATACAGGGACATGCCTGGAGCACGGGTGTGGGCATGGTGACACGTGTGTACAATGCAGGGACATGCCTGGAGCATGTGTGTGTGCATGTAGGGATATGACTGTGCATGGCAGGATTGGGTTGCTCAGAGCCCCATCCAACCTGACCTGGAATGTTTCCAGGGATGGGGGATCTACCACCTCTCTGGGCAACCTGTTCCAGTGTTTCACCACCCTCATCGTTAAAGGGAAACGCATAACCCTGCTGCATCCAGCTGCGGGACTCAAAGGGTTCATGTTGTTGGGTCACCACCCTGCTAACCAAAGTGGTCCTTTGGGATTCGCTATGGGGAAGCTCTGAGATGTTCCTCCCACCCAACCCTATGTCCACATGCCAAAGCCACACAATACAAGAGGACTCAAGATAACCCAATAACACAGACAACCACCATCAGCCTTTAGGCAAACATTTTCAAAGAGCTCAAATACTTGTCCTTGGTTTCAAAGGGCTCTGAGTAATTCAAAGGACCCACGGATGATGCGGTTCTTTGACCTGAGTTTGCCAAGAGGCAAAGCAAACAAGGAAATACAAACTGCACCAAGCAGGGAAATAAAAGAAACACAGGAGCTGGTTGAAAAGCCACACCATATTTCAAAAAAGAAAATCAAAATAGAAAAAAAACCCCAAAGCAAGGTTGCAAATAACCACTGTCAGAGGAGGTGGAGGAGGTCCTTGGAGGTGCTCTGTGCCATCAACCCAGATGAGCAATGTCTCCACGTCTCCCCGGGTTGCTTGGACCTTCATCTGCTGCCTCCTTGGGAACCCGGGAAGGACTTGGTTTGGGGCAACTGGTAGAGGTTAGAGGCACGATGCCATGGTGACGCGGTCCTCTTTGAGACACATCCCAATGAAGGACCATCATGCCAACCAGCCTCGAGGGCTGCCCCTTTTAGGCACCTCAAAGTTGCCACATTCCTTTTATGTTCAATGGGGAAGGACAGGAATCACACCCCCAAGGGACCTGATGCTCCTCATAATCCCATCTGGATGTCTTGGTGCTCAGCGTCATCTATGAGCACCACCAGGTACCTCCAGAGAAGAACCAGAGCTTGACTGATCCCAAGACAAACCACCTTTGGCCATGCCTACACAGTGTCTAACCAGTGCATCCCATCCAGATCTGAAAAAACACTGTTCCAAAACGGACACTGATATTTTTGCTGCTTTATTTATTTATTTCTAATTTCCCACCCAAATGGGGCCAATATCCTGTTGGAGATGCAACAGCAGGGGAATTGCCTGGGCTCCTGGAAAGCGTGATGAGTTTGATTTCTGTTCCACTTCAGCACAAATGGGTTTTCTTTAATGAGACTTCACTCCTCTATTACTACTTTAATTCATTTTAAAGTGATAACTGTAAGTAATTAACTAATTGTAATTCATTCTAAATTGCTGTGGATTCCGGTTTGGGTAAGTTTGGGGTTTCTTTCTAAAATCTTAGTGGTGAAGAAATTAATTTATTCTATTCATACCTCACTGCTGTGTTTTAAAAGGCCAGCGTGCATTCACTCATTCTTAGCTTTTAAGTATTGTTTACTTGCTATTAATTCTGGCATGACAAGTTTGATTTGGAATTGTTGCATGTTAATATTTTTAATACTTGACAATCTTTATAATTACAGGCTCTTCCTTAAAGTTTAACTTAAATGCTCTGGCTGCAGTTTAAAATCTTTTCTTTTTTTTTTTCCTTATGTTTTCTTTTTTTCCTTTTTTTTTCTTTTTCTTTTTTCCCCAGTAGCATGGATGGGGTTTTTTTAATAAGAAACCTTAAAAGTATCTAAAACGTAATATATTCATTTTGAGGTTTCTCTATATCCTAACTAACCAAACACTGCTTATAATGTTTTAATGCCTTTTAAATATGATGAAATATGTATTTCTAAAATACAGATGATGCCATTTTTTAACTACCAATTCATCCATACCAAGGTGTTTACAAATGTATTTGTTATCTAATTTTTAATAATTATTTAGGCTAGTATACTTACTTTTTGGAGGTAGGCAAGCCTGCAGTTATTTATTAACTGTTGATTATAAAACACCAGGTAGATTTCTTTTAGGTCTCTTCTGAAAAATGTAGACACCTGCTCGGATTGCAAATAAAAAAAACATATTTGGTAATACTTTGAAGTTTTGTCTGTAGTTTTTAGGTTTGCTTAGCTTATTTCTTAACTTGAAGCAGGGGAGGTGATGGGTTAATTTAATTTCCTGCTTCCAGTGTTAACTTCCTACCCGGGGGCGGGTGGGTTAACATTCCTCTTTGAAGTGTTTAAACATTTCTTAATCCCATTTTCTCCCTGTTTGCTTTGAAAACAAAGCAGGATCCAAAGGGAGATTGCTGCTTTAGTTGGTCTTCTTAAAAAACCAACTGCCCTATGCACCCAAAGCCAATATTTACTTCTCAAACACTTTGCACATACCCCATGGACTTATTTTTTGGTCTACTTTTATCAGCACATCGCGTTACATAAAATTTTCAAAAGAGCAGGCCTTTTGCAAGAAAGCGGAATACTTCCTGCACTCCTGCGGGAACATTTAGAAAATACTTTTAATTTCGCAGATGACTGCATGGCTGCCTTTTTTACAAGAAGCGTTGGTTGCTTCTAATTAACAGGATTAAACATCCCTGTCCTTGGATCTACAGCAGAACATATAGTGCCTCACTGGAGGAAGAACTTCTCCTCTTCTTCATCCTCTAGTGCAACCTTGAAGGTTTTTAATGGAGAAGATCTGCCCCATCCCTTATTGCTGTAGTAGCATCTCTGTCTTTCCTAAAAAGGCTTTTTTTTTTTTTTTAATAAGCCATTTTCATAATTTTTTTAATGGATTTGTTAAATTTTCCAGGATTTACTGGGAAATTTACTGGCAAAGGATCTTCAGTTCAGGGAAATTGTTTAATAGTGTATTTTGAGTAAAAGGGAGAGGGTTAGGTGGGAATTCAAAGCGGCACGGGAGAAAAGTGGGATTCTTGCGGTTCAGGTCAGAGGACACAGGACACCAGCTTCCCACCCCACCCTGCTCCCAAAAGGACCTCCACTGGTCTACTCCCTGCATCCCAGCCCACCCACCCCGCCTTGGGAAAGGGATGCCCGCTGGACTTTGGATGTTGTTAATCATTGGTCCAGAAAACTTTTCCCTCCCCTTTTTATTCTCCCTCCAGTTCCTGGCACCTCCAAGGACCTGGAGCAGAGCAAAGCTGGGTTTTGGGTACCAGACAGGGAAGTTCTACCTCCTCTCCCTCTGGCTGGCCAAAGATCCTGCAACAATGGCTGTGAGGGCAGGTAAACACATGGGGCAGCAAGGGGAGATGGGAGGTTGGTCCATCAGCAGGAATTTAGCCCTAGAGCTCCTTAAATGCCCTGCGAGCCAGCTGTCCCCCATCCACACAATTTGCTGTTGAGGTACGGTCCCCATGAGGAAGGACCAGCGAGTATCCAGGTGGGTTATCCCATAATACACATCCCATATCCCCAGTATCCCCAGATGTTGGGGATATGGGATGGCTGGGCTCCTGTTTGGGACCTGCTATGGCGGGGAAGAGGTTTCTTGGCTTGGAAGTCAGCACCCTTACCCTGTCTCTCTCCCTACCAATAATGGTGACACATAGCTGCGGCATCTCATCCCCATCCCCACCCAGGTGCGATGCCGGTCCAGTATGTGACGTATGAAGGCATTAAGTTCCCCCCTGCCTACAACTCCAAGCACAGCTTGAGTTTCACCCACAATGACTTCCTGGTGCGTGACGATGACGTCTTCAATGTCACCTACCCCAAGTCAGGTACGAGGGGTGGACAGAGGGGTTGGCCAAGGGTGGAGAGGGGCAGGAGAGGGGTGAGGGCTTTGGAAACATCTTCAGGTGTTGGTCTTGTGAATCTTCTCTTGTGGTGGGGAACAGGAATGTTTTGGGGGGGGTTACCACAGTGGTTGTGCAAGGGCAGGGCAGCACTGTCTCTTGGAAGGACACAGACTCAGTGCTGAGGGTGCTGCTGACCATGGAGCTATGACACAGTGAGGTCCTTCCATCCTCACCCCCCAGGCAAGGTCCCCTGCCCTGCATCTCTGTTTTCCCTGACAGGCACCGTGTGGATGACTGAGATCCTGAGCCTCATTCGCAGCCACGGCTGCCCCAGCTGGAGCCGAGCGGTCCTCAATTCTGACCACATGCCCTGGTTTTCAACCCGTCTGGGTCTGGAGTCAGCCCTCAGCTACCCACCACCTCGCCTGCTGACCTGCCATCTCCCCAGGCACATCTTCCCCAAGTCCTTCTCCCATTCCAGCGCCAAGGTGGGACAAGCACCCATGCAGAGCTTCAAGGGGGACAGGGGAGTGGGGAAGACCATTGCCTGGGATCTGGGGAACCTTGGAGTGAGGGGGCATTGGGCAAGGACCTTGGCATTGGCCTAGGAGAGTGGCGAGTGTCCTCCATGCCTTCCAGATGGAAATATGCAGAGCCCCATCTCACATCCTGCCCCTCTTGGATGCTTTAGAGAGTCACAATGGCTCTAGGGGACTTGTGTGTTCATGGAGACCTCCACCCAAGGTCTGCATGATGGAGTCTAGCCCAAGGTTGGTCCTTGTGTGGGCAGACCCCTCCATTTTCAGATCTACCCCAGTGCCAGTGCCTGCAACTCCCCTTCCCCTACCGGGAGTATATCACTCCTGTACGCCCTCTACCCCAGGTTATTTACACCGTATGGAATCCTCGAGATGTTGTCGTCTCCTACTACTACTTCTCCAAGATGTGCAACAGCTATGAGGATCCCACGTCCTTTGAGCAGTTCCTGAGGGACTTTCTGAATGGAGAGCGTGAGTGTGGTTGCAGGCTTACTCAGTGCACAGGGTTGGGTGGGTGGTGTCTTGCATCGCCTCTGGCTCAAGAGTCTTTTGTTTTTGTCCACTGATGATGGCTGTGAAGCCAGGCTTCCCACAGGAGAGACCTCAATGGCTCAGGAGGAAAGCAAAGCACTTCTGGAGAGACACACAGGTCCACAAAGCCCTGTTGTTCTTTAAAGCAGACGGAAAGTAGACTTCCCTGCCTTTTCCTGCAGAGTTCAGATGTCTTCAGGAAGTCTTGGCCAAGAAACCCTGTAAAGCCCTGGCAGGACCTTACCCATGAGCCTTGCATACCTCTAGCCTCAGCCTCTTCCCATCATGGACATGGCTGGAGAAGAACCCATTGCTCAGCTGTAATTGCAGCTGAACCTCCCAGTCCCACCTGCTCCCTGGAAACCATTGCTCTGTCCTGCATCGTGGCTGCCCTGCTCCCAACCTTGTGTGAACCCTCCTCAGTCTTGCACATCCTCTGCCCTGCCTTACTGCCTTTTGCCTCCCATCAGTGCCCCATGGCTCCTGGTTCGAACACGTCTGAGGCTGGATGGAGATGAAGGATGCAGAGAATTTTTTCTTCATCACCTATGAAGAGCTAAAGCAGGTAGACACCTAGGCAGACCCTCCAGCTCCAAACATGCTGGTGTCACAAGCCACTCAGTGCTAACAGGCTCTGTCTGTCCCTCCAGGACCTGCACAGCAGCGTGAGATGTCTCTGCCAGTTCCTGGGCCAGGATTTGGATGATGATGCCGTCTCCTCAGTGGTGCAAAATGCCTCCTTCACGGCCATGCAGGAGAACCCAATGTGCAGCTCCATCCTGCTTCCTGCAGACATCATGGACCAGACGAAGGGCCAGTTCCTGAGGAAGGGTGAGCACAGAGGAGCCGCATCACAACACCTCGGGGAGAGCCTCCTGTCAGGTGTCCTCCCCCATGAGGACAGCCAGAGCTGTCTTGGAGAGCTGTATCACAGTCCATTTGGGTCTATATAATCACAGAATCATAGGAGAGAATCATAGAATGGTTTGGGTTGGAAGGGACCTTTAGAAGTCATCTAGTCTCCTGAGTAGGGACATCTTCAACTAGATCAGGTTGCTTAGAGCCCCATCCAACCTGACCTTGAATGTTCCCAGGGATGGGGATGGTCTCTCATTTTGGACAACCCCCTTGGGGTGGTAGCTGGACCCAAGAGCTGAGCCTCTTGTGCCTAAAGAGCAGAGAGGGGGCTGTGTGCTATGGTGGACTCTGAGCCACACACGCTTCTTCCTCAGGCATCTGCGGGGACTGGAAGAACCACTTCACAGTGGCGCAGAGCGAGACCTTCAACAGGATCTACCAGGACAGGATGCAAGGCCTGAACGTGACCTTTCCTTGGGACAGGCATTAGGATTTGTCCCTATCTGAAGCCAGCTAAGCACTGGGTATAAACTAGCCACCAACCACTGGGGTAACTGGCTGCTGTTGGACAGAGGGCGTTGTATTCAGGGCTGCAAATGGTACTGAACCTCAGCATGCACACCATTAATCGGCTCCCTTTCTCCTTGGGAGAGCTTTTTCTCATGGGTTGTGCCTGTCCTCTCTGTCCCATCCCTCAACCCTTTATCCCCTGAAGCAGGCTCTAGGGTCTCCCAGGGTAGGACCCACCTCCCTGCCCTGCAACACATTCCTCTTCTGCAGGCAGAGGAGAGTAGCACACAGATGAAACTTGTCCTGCCTGTCACATCCACTGGCCAGGGCATCTTGATTGGGAGCTGCAGTCATCTGAAATGTTCTCTTGGAGCTGCTTATCAAACAGGAGAGCAGCAGGGTAAACCCTTTGCATGGGGTGGGTTGAACAGCAGGATGGCAAAATATCCCCTCCACTTTCCAAGCCAAGAATGGGAACTCTTCAAATCATAGAATCATAGAATCATGGAATGGTTTGGGTTGGAAGGGACCTTAAAGATCATCTAGTTCCAACCCCCCTGCCATGGGCAGGGACACCTTCCACTAGACGAGGTTGCTCCAAGCCCCATCCAACCTGGCCTTGAACACTGCCAGGGATGGGGCAGCCACAACCTCTCTGGGCAACCTGCACCAGTGCCTCATGAACCTCACAGTAAAGAACTTCCTTACATCTAATCTAAATCTACCCTCTTTCAGTTTAAAGCCATTACCCCTTGCCCTATCGCTACATGCCCTTGTAAAAAGTCCCTCTCTGGCTTTCTTGCAGGCCCCCTTTAGGTACTGGAAGCCTGCTATAAGGTATCCCCAGAGCCTTCTCCAGGCTGAACAACCCCAACTCTCTCAGCCTTTCCCCACAGGAGAGATGCTCCAGCCCTCTGATCCTCTTTGTGGCCCTCCTCTGAACTCACTGCAACAGGTCCATGTCCTTCTTATGTTGTGGGCCCCAGAGCTGGATGCTGTACTCCAGGTGGAGTCTCACAAGAGTGGAGTAGAGGGGCAGAATCACCTCCCTTGACCTGCTGGTCACGCTTCTTTTGATGCAGCCCAGGATATGGTTGGCTTTCTGGGCTGCAAACGTACATTGCCAGATCATGTTGGGCTTCTCATCAACCAACACCCCCAAGTCCTTCTCTGCAGGGCTGCTTTCAATCAACTCATCACCCAGCATAGGACATGTCCAAGACAGACATGCACGGTCAACTTTAGGGCCGGGGTGCTGTACAAGAGTTTAGGAAAGGGTGTGCAGCCAAGACAGCGTTGCCATTGTAATTCTCTTGATCCAGCCTGATAAAGCCTAAACCTAAACCAGGTGATGGGTTTCAGTGAAGCAAGGCCACTTGTGCAAGATGTGGTGGGATTTAGAAGCATAGCCTTGTCCTTGTGCTGAAAGAGGCGTAGTGCAGGGTGGGAACTCCATGGGGACCACAGCCAAAAGCATCCCAGATAATCAGCCTTCTACAAGATTTAGATGATTATGCCCACAGCGGGACTTTGGGGAATCAAGAAGGGGATGGACCTTTGTGAATCTTGGCCAAGAGATGGCTCTGTGGTTTGTGCTCCACAGAGCTCTCAGGGAAGACCAGCTCCTTCAGCTGCCAAAGTACTGCTTGTAATTAATGACAGCCTTATTTCCTGATAGAGGCAGCCAGAGACACCTGGATGGCTCCAGGCTTGGCAAGACACTGTCCAGAGAGGGAAGGTTGTCCCAGGGACAGGGAGCAGTGCCATGCTTGGCACGTCTGTGTTGAGGTCTTGAGCAACATCCCAGCCAGAAGATGACCTGACTTAGAGAAAGCGTTCTAGCCCTGTTGGCAGTGAAGGCCAGGCTACCTTTATTGCACACCCACTCATGGCCAACACATTGTGCCCAAGGACCACCAGGTCACGAGTTGAGAAATAAAGAGAAAGAGTTTGTGACACAGCATTGGAAGGTGCCCCCCAAAACCACAGTCAAAATTGTTTCCTCTTATATAAAGTACAGTCAAATGACCCCATTCGTGTGTTATGCTCTGGATGTCTGGGTCCCTTATTGAAATGTTTGCCTTCAAGCTATATGTGTCTCAATCTACACCCAGCACAAAATTTTTGTCCATGTCATCCCACTAAAAGCTGAGGTTTGGGTCAATGCCTCAGCAAGGCTTTGTAAGAGCCAATACTGTGGAGCCTTGGTGCAACAGCCCCCTCTGCCCCAATCCTAAGTATGGGGAGGGGAAAAAGCCAACGTAAAAGGAGAGTGGGATGTGGGAATGGACATGGAGAGCTGTCAGGTCCCCAAGGACCCTGGCACAGCACTTTTTGACAAAGGGCTGGGCCGTGTTCAATGTCTTGCAGAGGCCAAATACTACTTTGAACTATGTGTATCAACTAAATCATCAGTAATTATAAGAGGAACCCTGAATTTCTACTAATTGGATGTAGGTGTTGACACTGCAGACACCCAGGAAAGGGCTCATTTGTCTAAATATAGGCAGTCTTCCGCTACATAAAATTTCTATTCTCTGTTTATTCTTGTGCCATATTTATAACCTGATGAAGATGTCTTGGATGCTACAGAGTGACTCCAGCACCAGTCAGTGCACATATCCCACCCACCTTGCCTTTATAGACATCAGGGTATCAGATAGAGGCCAGGTAGGATGTGCTATGGTGCATGCAAAGATGTTCCATCAAAGATGAGACCACTGAAGGGTTTTGCTGGCTTTGGGAAACAATGTGCCTTGTACATCCAGAGTTACTCAAACTACTTTACAGCAGGAGACAAGCCCAAAGAAAATACAAGTACAGCTGTCCTAGCAAAAAAAGAGTTCAGTTCCTGATTACCCTTCCTCCTCCTAGCTCACTCTTAATAAGCAGAGCCCTTGTTAAGCCATAGAAAGTAGTCGCTGTCCTCAGGGAATGTGTTTTCATGGCTTCCAGAAGGAGAATGCAACCAGAGCACCCTTCAGTTCTCTTCGGATGTGTCTCCTCAGATACATGGAGAGCATCCTTCTCATCTTTACACACTTATACCTTCTCACCTCAGATCAACCAGCTGCAGCTTTAAATTTTACCTTGCCACAGGGCATAGGCATCAGGTCCCAAACACGGTATCTCTTTGTGAACTCGTTTCTTGCCTGTTCCCTCTGTGTTTACACGGCACACGTGCTAATCCCATCCCACCCTCTCTTCTAGACCAAAGCACATATTTTCCCCAGGGAAAGCCAGAGTCCAGTTGAGGGGCAGTTCACACCAGAGCCCACCCCAGTGTAGAGATGTATCAGACTGCTTTTGCCTCTCTCTGCTCCAGCTCTTTGTAGCCAGCTTTGCCCTCCCCATGCACACACTTCCCTGCCGCTCCTCCGCGTACCCAACACATCTCGTCTTCATTCTACAGAAAACAACTCTCTGGCAGGCTTAAAAAAAAAAAAAATAAATCCTACTACCTCAATCATTTTGAGCTGAGAAACAATGCAAATATATCCTCAGGTGTGGAACAAAGAGCCCATCCAAACCAAGCACTGTGCAGAATGAGCATAGCTAGTCTGCTTCGTGTGGCACTAACTCTCAGCGGTGTGGATGTGAGCTGGTCCATGCCTTGGCTGCATGGAGTGGTCCACTGAGCCACCTTCAGCATAGCAGGTCTGACGATGAAGGGATAAATGGTTGAGTGTTCACCCTAAGAATGCCGGTGATATTAAAGCTTGATCAAAACAGCAGGTCTGATGGTGAAACTCAACAAATGGTTGAGTTTTTACCCTACGAATGCCAGTGATATTAAATCTTGATCCCAGGCTGCCCGAGAATGTGATAATGACAGCATGGTCACTGCTTGCCTTGGAAGAGATTGAGTGCCTGGTTAAATAAACAGCAGGTCTCTGCTGCTCCATGTTGAGAACTGACTGACAGCAATGATGCTAAAGCAGCCAAAGTCACTGTGTTCCCTGGTTTGCATGCACAGGACCAGTGTATGGCTGAAGAAAAATCGGGAAATTTAGGTTATCTTCAGACTGTCCTGAGGAGAGGTGTCAGGGCTGGGTAGGACTGTGTTTTCAACAGGTCAGCAGGGAGAAAAGAGGAATTTCTGTTTGAATTTTTGGGTACTCCAAGTAAAAGATGCTGGGAAACTGCAGAACATTTCAGGAAAGCCACAGCAGATGTCAAGACTTGTCATACAGTGCAATGGACACCACTCCACGCAAGGATCCTCATGCACAGTCAGTTGGTCCAAGCCTCCCTACGTAGTTAAAATTACATTTCGATCCACTTGGGTCTTAAGAGAAATGAATGAACAAATAAATGAATGAAAGAGGAAGACAGAAAGAGAGGAAGAGAAGAATAAAGGAGGGAAGGAAGGAAAAGAGGAAGGACGTGAGGAAGGGAGAGGGAACGAGGGAGGGAAGAAGGAAGGGGGGAGGAAGGAACTCTGGTGAATTTTAGAGGATTCAGTCTAAATCCAGTTCCTGGAAAAACACTGAGCACAAAGCCAATACTTCTATTTGTAGCCACCTAGAAGATAACATGCCAAGTGTCATCAACAAACACAGGTTTGTTGGGGTTAACTATCAAGTGAGCAATCGACAGTACACATACAAACCAGGAATCACTGGCCAGACTCCCTGCAAGTGGGAAGAACCTAAGGATCAGTGTCAAAGCACAACAGGCTATGGCTCAACAACCTATGGGTATTGCGACAAAAGCAAACCTCACCTGAGGCTTCTGGAACAGTGGGTCCTCCCACACACGAGATGTCTGTGTGACTGTTGTCCTTTCCCAGCAGAGCTGAAGTCTCTGGTGCTCGTCAGTGGCTGGGTGTGTGCATCAGCTTTCAAGAAGGGTGTTGGCCAACTGCTGGAGACTGTCCAGAAGGGAGGCAGTAGCAGCTATCTAAGCATAGAAAACAGGACAGAGATGGAGAGATTGAAAATGTCCTCAATGAGCAAAACTAAGCAAACAGATGAGAACAGTCTTCAAATGCTAAGATACAGAGCTCATCTGTGTTCTCTCCTCTGAAGAAAGGCTGGGGTTGTTCAGCCTGGAGAAGAGAAGGCTCGGGGGAGACCTTCTTACAGCCTTTCAATACCTAAAGGGAGCTTATGAGAAAGATGGGGACAAACTTTTTAGTAGGGCTTGTTGTGATAGGACAAGGGGTAATGGTTTTAAACTAAAAGAGGGCAGATTCAGGCTAGATGTAAGGAAGAACTTACTTATGATGGAAGGTGGTGAAACACCGGAACAGGTTGCCCAGAGAGGTGGTAGATGCCCCATCCCTGGAAACATTCAAGGTTGGATGGGGCTCTGAGCAACCTGATCTCGTTGAAGATGTCCCTACTTATTGCAGGGGACTTGGACTAGCTGACCTTGAAAGATCCCTTCCAACCCAAAGTATTCTATGATTCTATGATACATCTGCTCTCAGCTGGATGCAATGCTCTTCTCCACCACACACAGCTTTGATACTGAATTACATATGGACCTGACTTAAACTTGTACTGATGCATGTCTTTGAGAAGGCCATGGTCCTTGGTAGCCTGAGATTTGTATTTATTCAGGACTGCTTTTCTGGCCTATCACCTTCACCTTTCATCTGCTGGAGCGGCTGTTGCAAGGAAAAGACTTGCTACCTCTACCCTCCTTCATCTTCCCTGTGAGTGGTCACCCACTCCTACCCTCCATTTCTGCCAGGGACGTTCTCTCGTCTGTCATCTCCAGAGGGTATCTTCACACTCTTCCTTGGCATGGAGAAGACAAAGGAGGTGTTGTAAGCACTCCCTGGGTTGTACAGTCTAAGCAGAGGAGCACCTCAGAGCTGCACAAACACTTATCTGTCCAATGGAGAGTCCCTGGCATGAAAGATATTCCTGCATGTCTTCAGCGGTGAAGCGTATTTTCTGTATGTTCAGCTGAGCTATTTTGCACCTGCCTCTGAGCTCCCTAGAGACGATGCTGAGCAATGGTCCTGTGGGCCAAGCTTGCCCAGATAGCTAGTGCAAATGCAAAGAGGGGGTCAAGGATTTTGCTGAGTGGTGGAGGGTGCAGTGCAATTCTCCCAGCATCACATCACCTACCCTTCAGGATGTCCACCTCCTCAGCCAGCCCTGGGGAATCTTCCCCCTTAGACATCTCCAGTGCGGGTGTCTGAATCTGACACCTGACTGCAACTGCTGCCTAGGAGTGCCTGATGATCTCTGCTGAGCATACAAGGTATCTAAATGCATTTTCCAGATAGAGAAGTTGGCACGAGGTAGATCCCACCCACGATAGCAGCAGCATCATATCCCTGCTCAGCAGTGTGACTATTGCGTGGTTCAGCCTTGTAGGGGACCTGGGAGCCTGGCTGTGCCATCCAGGGACAGAGCATCCTGCCACTTGCACATCTGGCTTTGTTAAGACCGGGAGGAGGTCTCACACCAACCAAAATAAACAACTGGATTGTGAACACACACAAAGCTTGCAACCAAAAAACTTTCCCTGTTTGAAGACGCTGCTTTCAGCAGTGGGAAAAGGTTTCTTACGTCTACTCATGCTGCATTACCAGCATGGGATCATACCCATTTTCCCAGCTAAGCCTGGGCACTGATGCCCTATTCCTGCAGCTGCAAGAAGCCAGTCGTGGAAGGCAACTTGCAAACCCCTGTCTCCCCCCATCGCTGCCACTGATGGTCCAGAACCGGCTGTCCCGAGAGGACTTGTTTGCTCTGCAGATTCCCGAAACAGCCCATTTTCACAATCATGCAGCTTACGTGAAGCTCATGGCACAAGAGTCACTTCCTGGCAGAGGCTTGGCTTTTCATACTTGTTGAGCACCTGCCACGGGGCGCAGAGGGAGTTTTTTGAGGTGGAGGGGAGGAGCTGTGACAAGGGGGACTTCTCAAATAGCCAGTGCCTTGGGCGCATGTCCTGCCTCCACCCTGCCCTGCTCTCCTGTGGAGACAAGGAGCGCACAGTATCTTTGCCACCAACATGAGGCTTGTCCTCCTGGCATGTCTCTGGGGTAAGTGAGGTGGGATTTTGTTTCTCTGCTTTTGTCTTGGCATCTCTTTGTCAGTGGTTCTCCTCTTCCACTATTGCTTCTTCTACAGCCCGCAGCACAAAGCAAATGGGACATTGCGAGGAACTGAAATGCAATTGGTGGCATTTGATAGCTGAGTGTGGACACTCAGATCCCCTCAGATGTCACTGCCCCACCTTGGCACCAATACCTAGACACCTTGAGAAGTGTCTCATTCGGGAACTGAATCCCAGTACTCGTGAGCAAAGACAGCAGCACACAAGGTGGGCTTCCCTGCCCCTGTTTATCTGCTGTGGGTTCCTAGCCTCTGTGGGTTCATAGAATCATAGAGTGGTTTGGGTGGGAAGGGACCTTTCAAGGTCAGCTAGTCCAAGCCCCCTGCAATGAGCAGGGACATCTTCAACTAGAACAGGTTGCTCAGAGCCCCATCCAAGCTGCCCTTGAATGTTTCCAGGGATGGGGCATCTACCACCTCTCTGGGCAATCTGTGCCAGTCCTTCACCACCCTCATCATAAAAATTGTCTTCCTTGTATCTTCCTTCGTTCCTGTGCATCAAGGATGAGACCAGACCTGGTGGCAATGGGCAGAGGCACTGAGCGTGCTCAGTGGCTACGGTACGTGGGTAGGCACTTCAGGCTCCCAAGAGGATATGTTATCTGAATGCCACTGGAATTTACAGAGAAGGGGGATAACCATTAGGTACCTCAGCCCATAAACCTTAGAAGGAGCTAAACCCTCCCCCCCCCCAAACAGGCAGATGGGTAAATGACTTGTCAGCAGTTCTGCCCTTGCCCGAAGCTGTTGGTCAATGCTTGGGATCTTGCCAGATCGCTGCATTTGGGAACAGAAATTGTTGTTTGTCAGCTCTTCTTTGCTGTTGACCTTTTACAGTGGGCACAAAGTCCCCTTCTCCTGAGTTTCCAGGAAAAACATGTCCTAGCAAGTTTTTCCTCAGGCTTTCCCTCCCAGGGTTTGCCTCCACCTCTAGTTAATCCTCAGGGAAATCTGCTGAATGGGAATAGCCTTTTTGCACAAGTCTCCAGACACATTCCACCTTGAAGCTGCTTCTTTGCACAACCCCACTAGCAGGCCCATAGCTGTTCCCATGGCATTTCATTGCTGCCATTAATGTCTGCAGGACTGACAGCAGTCCTGGGGTTAATTTTGTCTGGTGCCTGCCTGAAGTTCAGAGACAGCAATGCTTCTTCATGGTCTGGCCCTGACCAACAGGCAAGAATAAAAATGCTGTGCTGCTTGCAACTCATCGCATTTTCAGCAGTTTCATTCAGTGGTGTACCTCTTGCCTGGCTGTTGATGAGAGCTGGGTGTCAGTCACACCGAGAGTCTCTAGGCAGAGACAAGCACCTCCAGCCCCAGTTCGACCCCCTGCTGCTCTGGACACCAGCCCTAGGATGAGATTGGTATGCATCAGCCATGACTCAACTCTTTCCACTGGCTGTCACAGGAGTCTAGATAATCTAATCCTAATCTAATCTAATCTAATCTAATCATCTAACCTGTCTGGACACTGACTTTCAGGTGACTGAATGTGGACAAGAGAAACCCCAACTACTCTGCTATTATCTGCCCAAACCAATTTTTTTTTTCCCCCAATAGGTTGGTTTTGGGGTTTTTTTTAGGTTTTCTCTCCTTATATGATCTCTTCATCAAGAAACTCCTGTGGACATGCACTGGGATAGGCAAAGCCAATTGACAGCTGGGTTAGGACGACAGACAGCAATGACGGGCCCTAAAAGAACTCACAGAGTCTTGTCTCTTGCCTGTGTTTTGCTGTCCTGAATCTCTGCACTCTGCAGAGCTCATAAGACTTAGACTAATACCCTGTGTTTTTTCTATTTCAGCTTCCCTTGCAGGAGTCCTGCTGGCAGGTCAGTATTTGTAGTAAAGTGGAGCATGAGTCAGCACACACAGCTATCATAAAATGTCATGCAGAAAATGATGCTATGTCTCATCTGGAGATTTAAATATGGTGCTTGGGGCTAAGAGACCTTGGTCTGAAACCTGCTTCTGTGGCCAATGATCTTTCTGTAAACCACATTCTCCTGATTAGCTGATGGAGAAGACCTGACTCTAGCTCCTGTATGCTCTGTGAGATGCAGCTGGATGGAGATTTCTGGGTGAAAGGGGCAGTACTGATCCAAAACATTGACAAAACAGCTGCTCATTTTAGTGAAGTTAAAACAGAAGTTGAGATACCCTCAATGCTGGGGTCTGATCTCTATGAGATGGAAGAATGCCTGGTGTCCCCTTGGCTCCATGAGCCAGTGTGGAGGTGCTTCAGGGTTTCAGTCCCTGGCACTTTTCAGTCCCTGAATTTCTCCCACTACAACGCCCCAGATCTGTGCAAAGGGACAACGGTATCCAGAGAGATTTGGTTCTTGATATTAGGTGGCAAACAGTGTTGTGATCAGAGGTTTGGCAACTGGGGCCAGGTTTTCAGAGTGATTGTGTGTCCTGGTGGGTTCAACAGCAGGAACAGGAGTGAGTAGGTCCTTTCCGCTCCCAAGTGCTGACTGGCTGTAGGTCCACAACTGCACCCAGCAATCACTGCCAATAGCTGAGAAAACCCAACCCTTCCCTTGGGGAATGGGTAGAAATGTTTTCATTCTCTCCTCCCTGCTTCCAATCCTTGTAGCAGCATTTGCTAGGAGACACAGGCCTTAACTCTGGGGACACTTACCCAGAACCTGAATGCTGGGGTAGGTTTTGGGGGCACTACACGTCTCCCTCTACAGCTGAAAATGAGCCCTGTGATTTGTATCTCAAAACAGACTTATGGTCCCACAAACACCTGCAGCTTTTGGCCATTCCGAGCTCATAAATCGGTTCCCAACCACCAAAGATTTGGGATGCTAGAATATCCTGGGCTTTTCTTGCTCCTGGTTTGGCAATAAAGACAGTCTCACTGGGGAGGAAAAGACCTCTTTCTCATTCCCTGCCTTCACCCTGGGGTGTCTGGTCTCTCCAGAAGATGTAGACGCAAGCAAACATGAGATCCGCCTCGTGGGTGGCCCCAACGCCTGCTCCGGGAGAGTCGAGGTGCTTCACAATGGCGTCTGGGGGACCGTCTGCGATGACCAGTGGGATTTACGGGAGGCGAAGGTTGTGTGCAGGCAGCTGGGCTGTGGGACAGCGCTATCAGCCCCTCGGGAGTCTAAATACGGGGAAGGGAAAGACCAAATCTGGCTGAGTGACGTGAACTGCAAAGGGACAGAAGCATCCCTTGCTGAATGCAAGGCGAAGCCATGGGGAGACAACATCTGCAACCACGTAGAAGATGCCAGCGTGGAGTGCTCAGGTAACCCCCAGGTGTTTTCTACTTTGTGCCACATTGGGCCTTCTGCCTCAAATAAGCCAGGGTGCAATTTCTGACCCATCCAGTTAGGAGGTCAGGGATGTAGAATGACTTTGTTCAGCTCCAGCTTCTTACCCCGCTTGACCCAGAGAAGTTGCATCACAACTCCTGGACCTGGAACAACCTGCAGAGATGGGAGAGGACACAAATAGTCCCATCCCTTCCCTGATGGCCTCCATGCTGATACTATTTTCCCTTCAACTTTTCTTCTTAAGCCAGAAGTTAGGAAAGGAGCCTTTGACAGGCACTTGGGATAAGCAGAGACAGTTTTGGTGCATCATGGGAGATTCTGCTTTCTCCAGGTGATCAGGGATGCAGAGACATGTCCCAAAACTTTTCCCTCATTTGTTTTTGGCAGAAACAGAAATACCTGAGCCAGGACCAATCCGGCTGGTGGGAGGCCCGAACCGATGTGCTGGGAGGGTTGAGGTGCTTCACGAGGAACAGTGGGGCAGTGTGTGCCATGACAACTGGGATCTAAACGATGCCCAAGTCGTGTGCAAGCAACTGGGCTGTGGGGATGCGGTGCTGGCCCCCATTGGAGCCAAGTTTGGACGAGGATTTGACACCATCTGGCTGGATGACGTGAACTGCACAGGAGTGGAAGCTGCTCTCTCTGAGTGCCCGGCGAGGCCGTGGGGAGACCACAACTGTTACCACGGGGAAGATGCCAGTGCAATTTGTTCAGGTAATCCTTCCGTTCTCCTGCTTTTGCCAGCCATGCATTAGGGTGCCTACACTGTCAACATGGGCCCAACCTTGGACAGGAACAAGGGCTTCCTATGAGGCACTCTCCTACTGGGTTGGTGCTCATCTAATAGTCCTGCTGGTGGCCTGGGGTCCTTACACCATGGAAGAGGGCTTCAGTCTGGGAGGTTCTCTCCTCTCTGCTTACTGGGGTGCGCTGTGGTCTTTTTTCTTCAGCTCAGGCTTGAGGTTAAGACTGCCATTGTTCTTCTTGCTTGGACAGTTGCATTTTATATGTGGAGAAAGCTATGGAGGAGAGGCTGCTGTGTGGAGGGCAGGGCGGGGATACTCAGGGAAGAGGGGGGACACACACCAATGCACAGCCTGAGCATGCCCTCTCTGGATGTGTTTGCAGACTCAGGGATCACCGTCTCCACTACAGTCCGCCTGGTGGGTGGCCCCAACCGCTGCTCCGGCAGAGTCGAGGTGCTTCACAATGGCGTCTGGGGGACCGTCTGTGATGACCAGTGGGATTTACGGGAGGCAAAGGTTGTGTGCAGGCAGCTGGGCTGTGGGCCAGCGCTATCAGCCCCTCGGGAGTCTAAATACGGGGAAGGGAAAGACCAAATCTGGCTGAGTGACGTGAACTGCACAGGGACAGAAGCATCCCTTACTGAATGCGAGGCAAAGCTGTGGGGAGACAACATCTGCAATCATGTAGAAGATGCCAGCGTGGAGTGCTCAGGTACCTCCCCCCCATCCCGCATCCTGCGCGTGCTGGGCAGTAGGATGGGCAGATTCCACCACACACATGCCCCCTGCCTGAATCAGGGCTGGTCCTGAGCCCCAGTGCAGCTCTGTGGATATCTGCTGGTAGGAACAAGAGAGGGATGCAGCTGATTAACTCATCCCATCACTGGGTGCAGTGCTTGCCCAATGACGTAGGGATCACCCATGGATATAGCTGACACAGGAGCAGCATTAAATCCTCTCTTACCTGAAACTGCTCTGGTCCCTTGTCCCACCTCTGGGCTGCAGGGTGACTAGCATCAGCAGACTCCTTGAAGCAGACACACAGTAGAGCCTGCAACCATCCATGAAGACCAGGAAAGCTTCCTCCTGCCCTTTTCCCACAGCCCCTCTCCCTGGCTTTTCTGTCTTCCTTCCCACTTTGGAGAAGCCTGGCCCTTGCCATATCACCGGTGTGCTCAGAGACACCTGAGCCTCTGCCGAGCAGGCAAGCCTTCCACAGGTGGTGGGGTGTGTAGGATGCTCTCTTAACATTTATTTTCTGGGTATTGGTGCAGAGGTGGACATTCCTGAGCAGGGGCCAGTCCGACTCGTGGATGGCCCAAACAAGTGTGCTGGGAGAGTCGAGGTGCTTCACGAGAACCGGTGGGGCAGTGTGTGTGATGACCAGTGGGACATGAAGGATGCCAAGGTGGTGTGCAAGCAGGTGGGCTGCGGGTCACCACTGTCGGCTCTGGGAGGTGCCCGCTATGGGCGAGGGTCAGACATTATCTGGCTGGACGATGTTGAATGCAACGGGACGGAAGAGAGCATCTCTGACTGTCCGGCCAGGCCATGGGGTGAACACAACTGCTATCACGGAGAGGACGCTGATGTTGTTTGTGCAGGTAACTGCCCATCACTGTGGCATCTGAAATGATGTGGGGACAGGGTCAAACACTTTTAGCAGAGCCAGCAGGCTCAACTGCAGGGTACAGAAGGGGAATCACAGGGCAGGAAGGCTTCCGCCAGCTCAGGATAATGCTGGTGGAGGCAGGGAAAAAAACAGCAGGGGGCTGTAAGGAATATAGAGCATCTGGTTAGGATGGATGTGGTGGGACCAGCTGGTGGGAAAGAGGCATCAGCACAGCAGAGGCAAACACACCGGTGACAGTCTGACTATGGGATGGATCCTGCTGGGGAGATGCTGTCAAGGGGATTTTATATAGGGCAAGGCTCCTAAGGGGCAGAAAGCGGGAAGGTAGGGCAGTTTCTGGGGCAGGATGCAATGATGAGCATCTGCAGGGTCAACAGTGTCTAGGGCGAGATGACTCTGTGTTGGTACATCATCAATACTCAGTAAATATTTGAGTTGTACTCTCTGAAGCTCTTGGGAGCTGAGTTCCTGACTTCCCATGCCCTGTTTCTTGGGAGAGAATCTTGGATAGGCCCTGCATGGGTGAAGGGAGGAATCCCTGGGGGTCTTAGGCTGGTTTCGTTATGGAGGAGCAGGGCTGTAGGGGCTTGGATTTCACTTGGATGCTGCACAGGGTCATGCTGTCAGGACCATTTGCTGCAGTCCTCTAGATCAGTCATTGCATTCAGCACTTCATACAGTCCCGTCCTGGCTCCCGCAGGGCCCTGTCCAAAGCTCAGGGGTTGGGTTCCCAAGAGCCCGAAATATAAGGCTATAACCCAATCCGCAGACCTTCTTCAGGAGCAGAGTCTTTGTCATTTCTAGCAGGCAATTCTGGTGTCAGACAGTTCCTAAGAGAAGATTTTGCTTTACCTTGCTCCCTTTCTCTGCAGTTAACAAGATCCTGGAGGAGACAGAAGCACCATGAGTGCCAGACAGGCCCCACTGGTCCATGCTCATCTCGCTGCAGCAAGATGGGCCAGCAAGATTCAGCTGGGAAGGTGAAGGCTAGGGATGTTGCAGAACCATCTGTGTGCCACAACAGGATCCAGGGTTTGGCAAAACCATTCTCTCTCATTCTTTGAAGGTTCTATAAACTCAGTAATAACTGCACTTATGAAAAACCCAGCTCAACACATTATTCCCACTGAAAAGCAAATATCATAAAGTGACAATAAAGTTCCCCTAAAACTGAACTGGTTGTATCATAAATTGCTTGTGGATCTCTGCTGCCTAAGCACGTTATCTGGCAGGGTGCAGTTGGTCCAACATGATGAATATTTATGTGATAAATGAATATGATGAATATTTATACCAATGGTATGACAGCATACCATTTCTCAGGTCTGCAGAGAAACATTTGCCTCCACTAACATTCAGATCAGTAACAAGGGCAGCCATAGGAGCCTTGGGTAGGGTACTGAACATTGCACAACACAAGCTCATCTCTGAAGGTTTCTCTGTCCCTCCTCGGGGGCGGGGGGGGACGGACGGGGGACGGGGACTGCCCCCCATAGGGAACAATTCACCCCATTTCCTCCTTCACTTTTCCCACGGACCAAAGCTGGCACTTAACAAGTGGATAATTTCCCCTTTCAGGGATGTCCAAGCAAGACCTAGCCTTCAAAACAAATTTTTTGTGATTTGTTGCTTTCCAAAAAGCAAGGTGCTTTGTACCTGTCAGCACAACATAAACACTTTAATCCCAATGAAGCAAAGAGCAAAGGTCTTCAGCTCAATATTGACATCGGGTGTCTCCAAGTTAGCTGGCCAACTCAAGCTAGTTTTATGGGAAGGACAGATGACTGTGTTCTCTCATCCACCTCCCCCAGACCAGTTCACCTCATTCCAAAGCAGGTCTAAAGCTTGTCCATATCATCATGCTTTTGGGAGGTGCCCTAGTTTAGTGTGGCTCTGGGGAGGGCAGAAATGACGTGAAGCTGGTGGTGATCTGACCACAACACAAAGCATCACACAGACTCACAGGAACAGGAAGTTCAGGTACATGTCTTTTTTTTTTTTCTTTTCTTTTCTTTTTTTTTTTTTAAACAGAAGGTGGGAAGAGGCACAGAAATGGTTTAAAGCTTGGAGGGAATGTCTATACCTGAACACTTCTGGGGGAAGGGTGCTGGCTGTCCAAGCCCATGCATCAAGAGCCAAATGTTTATATACTCTATCCCTACCATCAGCACAAGACAACTTTTATGGATTAGAGGCAATATCAGCAGAAGAGGATGAATTGGCATGGGAACTGTATGTCCTATTGGGCAGGGAAGGGATGCTAATGTGAGACTGTGCAAGGATTCAAGTTGACTTCAAGTGCCCAACAATGTTCTGCAAATATTCCCTCCACCCCTGAGAGAAGATGCCTGGAAACTTGTCTTGTGGCAGGAATTGTGGCCAGTGGGACCATGTGCAGGCAAGCACAGAGGTACCCAAATTAGTCACAATGTGACCCAAAGTTCCTTCTATAGCCAGGGGAGTGAGCGGCATCTGAGGTGATTCAGAGGGTAGCTGGGCTGTCTTGCCCCATGCAGTTGCCTCTCTCTCTTCATTAACTGAATAGGTTCCCAGGGCAAAGATGCCCCTGATTTGGGTGCATCAGTTTGGTGCTTGCATTTGAGTGTGATAGAACAGAGTCTCAGTTGTTTGCTTCTGTACTGCATGCTCTTTGGACTTCAGACATCACTTTTGTTTGGGTTAAATGAATGTCATACTCGTGTTGGCTGGCAATATCATCTCTCTTCTCCACTCTGGAGCAATCTGTGAGGTTTAGATCCCACCTGGAAGGAAACGTAAGCAATCCAGACCTGTAAAAGCAGCTTGCTTTAGCTTAACAAGCCACTGAAATTTACTAGTGTGGATATAGTCTTTAGTGATATTTAAAAAATGCAAATAGGAAAAAAGTCACATGAAGGCATGGGAATTATCCCTCAAAAGACCATGCTCCAAGTCCACACCTCCAATGTCACCCCGTGGTACTTGTCTAAGACAAGAAGTTTAGACTGGGAAGGGACAAAGAGCCACCAGCCTCAACATCCAGCCTAGAAGCTTAGTATCAACTAATGCCTAGTAAGACAAGACATGGATGAAAGTTACCTGAGCATACGATGCCCGCATCTTCTCCATGATTACAATTATGGACTCCCCAAGGCCTTGCTGTACACTCAGAGAGGGCTGATTCTTTACCAGAGCATTTCACATCATCCAGCCAGATACGGCCAAAACCTTGCCCAAAATAAGCTGAACCTGGGGCGGACATGGCCTTCCCACAGCCCAGCTGCTGGCACACCACTGCAGCATCGCTCAAGTCCCAGGTGTCATCACAGATCATCCCCCACTGCTGGCTATGAAGGACCTCAACTCTCCCAGCACAACAAGTGGGGCCATTCACCAGCCGGACCGGAGGCACTTCTGGAGTACCTGCACAAAAACAACCAAAAAGGATAAATGCACACAAATACACTGCACCTGACACATTGTAGGGGACGAATGCTAACCAGGCTGTCCCACAGATGAACAGATGGCTAAAGAGGACACTTTAGGTGTCCATTCAAGGTTACCCCAAAGTCTGTGTGGTTCTGCACTGCCTGCAGACTGGCAGAAATGTCCCAGTTAGGTCTGGGAGCGGTATTTGAGTCTCCCACCCAGTAAGACATGCTAATACATCCCTTCCAAGCAGGCAGGTTTCAGATGGTTTGTTTGAATCGCTGCCAATGCTACGGTGACATGGGATGCTGTGCCTGCTCTGAATAAATAGCAATCTGCTAGGCTGAGCTCTGAAGTAAAAAAAGTAATGTAATCTACAGGCAAAACCCGTGTAATGGGAGCAATTCAAGAGCCTCCAATTAGGTGTCTTTTCCCATTTGAGATGCGCTGGGGCATCCTTGCCATCCTCCAGCTGTCATGTTGGAAGGGTGTGGGTCTCAGCTTCAGGATCACATCAGCCAGCCCCACATAGATGTCTGCATACTGTTAGGTGTCTTATATAGCATTAGGTACCTATGTCCAGGAACATGACGCATGCTCAGATAAACTGGGTCAAGTAAGTGAAGCTTCATAATGCCCATCAGGGAACAGACTGTACAGTGCCCATATTCCTGAAACTTTCTTTTGGTCTTACACCTTTTACTCCAGTTACTGCAATATTCACCATATGTGTTCTGAATAATTGGCTAGGAGAAAGCAGATTATGGTAATGTATATTAATAGAAGCTTAATCTTCCTCGAAAACTCTCATGGCTGGTAAAGCCATCTGAATTGGACAATAAATGCTCTTAAAAAGCATCAGCCAACACTTTCCTGCACTGAAGCAGTGTGCCAAATCAAGTTAGTCAAAAGGGGAGGTTAAAATTAGGTGTTTAACAAAGGGTCTGTCCTGTCCATAGCTGAGAACCCAGCACTGGGTGACAGCATTTCAACCAGCTCAACTGCTGGCATGTACTTTGCTATGTTCATGGTAGGGGAGATGATGCCGCTTGAAAGAGCACTGAGTTCTCCTGAAGTTTCCCAAAGCTTTTCATAGAAGGAAGGAGGGACGCCAGGAAAGCTCTGCTAGCTTCTCACTCAGACATCCCAGAAATGTAGAAAAGAAGAGCTAAAATTTGAGAAAACAGGATGCCTGATTTTAAAGAAAATATTGGAATTGTTTAGGATTGCTCTGAAAGATTGTCAGACTAGGTTTTTGAGCCTGGATAAAGGTCTGCTGGTCTGACCTCATAGCTGACCTTGCTTTGAGCAGGACACTGGTGTAGAGAACTCCCGTAGTCCCGTTAACCTGAACTATCCTATGAGCCTCCCAATTGCTTTAGCAAAGCAAGAGGTTTCTTCAGGACTGCAGGTTGCAAGAGACACTGGAGAGAAAACTGAAAAAACACTTAGATACAAGTGCTGCAAAGACACATTCAGTGGTTTCAGGTTTCTAAACTTCTCTATGAATCCTGAAATGGGACGTTTTATTGCTTTACCTGATGACATGAAGTAAATTTCCCAATCAGCCAGACACCAAGACTTGCTGACAACACTGCTTAGTTTTACCTGTGATCTTCATGTAAAAGTGTAGACTTAGTGGTGACTCTGTCTATATGACACCACAAGCCTGTACCTCAGCAGGAATGGGATATTTCTGGGACCTGTCCAGCCCTGGAAAAGTCTCGGAGCCTTTAGGAGCTGAGGTATGGAATACAAACCTTGACACAGCTATGAGCCTGGGGCTTGCTGATGGTAACTCCCTAATTCTTAATCAGTGGGGACCGCTGACCATGGCCAGGGCCATGAGTGCTGTATAAATTACACAGCTATTCATTTATACACCATGGTGATTAATAGCACACACTAGGAGCATCATGAGCTCAGAGAAGACCTTCTGTTGAGGATGAAGACATTTCCCCAGCACACTTCCCCAACTCCATCAAGACTGAGACACAGACAGGGGTTACCTGAGCACACAACACCAGCATCTTCTCCATGCTTGCAGTTATGGGACCCCCAAGTCTCGGCCTTACACTCAGAGAGGGCAGCTTCATTCCCTGCACAATTCACATTGTCCAGCCAGATGGGGTCAGACCCTTGCCCAAAATGAGCTGAACCCGGGGCTGACAGCGCTGCCCCACAGCCCAGCTGCCTGCACACAACACTGGCTTCAGCTCTATCCCAGTCGTCATCACAGACGGTTCCCCACTGCTGCTCATGAAACACCTCGACTCTCCCAGCACAACGATTCGGACCGTTCACGAGCCGGACGGGAGCTGGTTCCATAACACCTGGACCAAAACACAATTGCAAAGTGTTTGGGGAGCCTTGCATGCTTCAGAGCTCTGTGCAGAGGGCAAAAACCCCTCCTCACAGGTGTCTTGTGCCAAAAAAACCTGTGGACATGGATGATGATCACCAGAGCATCAGTCAGCTTTGCTACCTTGATGAGGTGGCACTGTCTCAGAGCCCATTTGTACCTGTGGCAGATTACTGCTGGCGAGAGCTTCAAGGAGCTGAACCCTTGGCTTGGGACCTCAGGGTAAACTGCAGATTCCACCAGTGCCATCACTGGCTACACAGCACTCCCATTTTCTGCATACGTCAAGGATGGCCAGGGCAGCCTCTCCCTCTTGTTTTTCCTCCCCAAATCATCTTCCCAGGAATATTCCCCAGCAACTGTGTCACAGGTCTCTCTGTCACAATGCTGTGCCACTGTGATGTGGAGTGGAAAGTGCCCTTTACCTAATTACTCAACACAACCCTCCCACACATCACCCACTGATGACACCCCACAGCACCTGCCTTCTCCCCACTTAGCCCATACTGCAGGTAAGATTTTAGCTACTAAATACACATGCCCATTTTGGGAGCCAGTTTATTCTGCCTGGTTTGCATCTGATGCTCCAGAGGAGCACCAGGTCCTCTCTTGTATTCCCAAGCACTGTACAGGTGTCTTGGATCCCCTAAGAAATCTAAACCAGGATTGGATTCACTCCTTCTGTATCTCATCTAAAAGCAATATCATGGTAAAACATGTCCCCCAGGGCCACAGGCACCTCTTCCTGAAACATAGTCCCCATGCATGGCATAACAGTACCTGAGCAGACCACACCAGCATCCTCTCCATGGTTACAGTTGTGGTCTCCCCAAGACCTTGCCTGGCAATCAGAGAGGGCATTTTCAGCCCCTGCACAGTTCACATCATCCAGCCAAATTCGCTTGGTTCCTGGTCCAAACCGAGCAGAGCCGGGGGCTGAGACGGCTGTCCCACAGCCCAGCTGCCTGCACACCACTTGAGCATCTGTCAAATCCCAGCTGTCATCACAGATGGTTCCCCACTGCTGCTCATGAAACACCTCGATTCTACCAGAGCAGATATTTGAACCGTTCACTAGTCGGATCGGGGCTGGTTCTGGAACACCTGAACCAAAAAGGTAAGACCAGGTAAGTTTTATTCTGGCAAACAAGTTCCTGCTAGCCACATCAGCCAACACAGTGTGTACCCATTGGCTTAGTATGACCTACAGGGACAAGCAGCACGGAGGAAGAAAGTTCAGTGTCATTGTTTTCCCTCTTCTTGCCCCAAAAGTCAAGGAAAGATGCTGTCCAAAACTGAAGAAAGGAGATGTATTGATGGATCTCACCCCCAAAATCTGAAGTCCTTAAAGCCTTCTTTCCCCCTCTGTCTTTGACTAGAAAGACACCTGCGCCCAAACAGCAAGTGCAAGAAACCCCACGGACTAAGGCAAAGGAATTAGCAAGAAAGACCTCTTTAAAGGTCAAGAAAACTGGGGTACGATTCACCTCAGCTAGACTTGGAGCCCTTAAGCATAAAGTTCCAGGGGCTGATTGGCTTCCCTGAGCGCTGGTACCTGGTGCCATCTGAGATGCCCAGGGAATCCCAGACATCCCGATGGGATTGGGAGACTTGATGCAGGACTCAAGGGAGATTGGTGCCCTTCTGGACCTGCAATTAGAGACTGGGTGGGATATAGTGGGACATCACAGATGACACTAGGCACCTATGTTTAGGCAGCTGAACCTCACTTTTACAACTCTGCTGAGGACCCTCAATACCCTTTATAGTGAATGGAATGAAAGGACCACTGTTGGGTTGCAATTTCTTTAATCTGCTTTGGACATCTGCATCAGGATGGGCCAAATCCTGCCATTGACTGCACTGACTCAGTCCTCACTGGCTACAAAGGGACATCAGGATGTTTAATTCTGAGACAGGCACCTGTGTTTTGTCAGTGAATCCACAGGTTGTTTTCAAGATGTGGGCAAGCAACCAGATGAAAACAATTTGTCTCCTGCAAGGGCAAGGCAAAAGTTCACGACTTCTGGAAGGTAAAATGATCATATAGAGGATGAAGAAGAATGAATTAAGCAACCAGTCTTCTCGGAGGGATTTAAGGGATATAAAGGAGTGAGAGTGACACTCCACCATATCAGGCTGTTCTGAGAAAGACATGAACACGTATAAATGGGAGTGCTACGAGTTATACAAACCAAGCCTTCAGAGCTACTCAGCACTGGCAAAGCCTCAGCTGGCATAACAGACTAAAAGAAATATGCCCAACAGTTAAGGAGAAACCAGAGAAGAATGACAGGAATGAGGAGAAGCTTAAAAAAGTGTCCCAAGAGGGAACTGGGAAGAGGCTGAGGGATGTAACAGTCTCAAAAGGCAGATGCAAAAAATAAATGGTAGTTATGCCCTGCAAAGAGGCAAGAGGCTGTAGAATAAATTCCAGGTAATGACAATGAGTTCAAGGTTTCCTTCTAGTGGCAACAAAATGCAATGCTGCAATACTTTGAGGAAATTTGTCTCAACTGTGGAGGTTTCAGAGAAAATGCTAGAAAAACATTGGTGAAAAAAGGTCTCATGAAAGTGGTTCTACCAAGTAAGGGAGGAGGAGAGGTAGAGTAAGTGGATTTCTGCAAAATTTTTTAATATTCTTATCTGGAAGAGGAAAGAGAGAGAAAAATGTGGAGCATATCTTGATTTTTCAAATGGGCTATGTTCATTGAGGTTGTCACTGGCAGCAGTAGAAAAGTCCAAGTGACCCTACACCCTCTCTAATGGGTCAAATCACACCAGTCCTGCAATGCCACCAGGTTTACTGGTAATTCATGTGAGAAAGAGTCCCAAATTTAAATTCTTCTGCACAGCCAGTGGCAGGCTGGACTACAGCACCACAATGTTATGATTAGCTTTTGAATGGGAAGGAGAGGGGTACACAGGTAGATTCACCCACATCCCTGTTTGAAGAACAGTACTATGGTTTTAGAGTCACAAGACAGGAAGAGGGTACCATATGGCATTTCAAACATCCCTCCACATACCACAGAAGTCAAGCAAGTGGTGACACAGGTGAGACTTACCCAAGCACACAACACCAGCATCTTCTCCATGACTACAGTTATGGACTCCCCATAGAGTGGTTTCACATTTGGAGAGGGCAATTTCACTCCCTGTGCAGTTCACGTCATCCATCCAGATAGGGCCAGATCCTTCTCCAAAATGAGCAGAAGCTGCAATGGATAGTGCTGTCCCACAGCCCAGCTGCCAGCAAACAACTTCAGCATTGCTTATATCCCAGTAGTCATCACATACTGTTCCCCACTGCTGGCCATAAAAAACTTCAACTCTCCCACTGCAACGATTTGGTCCATTCACTAACCTCAGTGGAGCTATTCTTGGGATATCTGAATTAAAAAACAAGGGCAGGAATAGGTATACATTAAGTTGCCATTTGCCTGATTAAAAATAAGACAAAATCTATGTGAGCCTAAAGACATCCATGATGCATTTATCCAATTTCCTAATGTTGGGATATCTTCTCCAGTTCTTGTATTCAGAGCTAAGTGGACAACAGACTGTGTACCATATTCTGCAGTATATAAGTAAGAAATCCAAGTCAAGAAAAGCACGCAGCTTCTGTTTACAAGAACAGCTACACACACGCCAAAAGGAAAAACAAAACACAGAGGAATTTTTAAGAGATCTCCACTGTGATGAAAGAGACCTCATGACCCAGATTCAGGGCACTTCAAGATAGCCTGCTGCTGGGGTGGTACATAAATACCCCTCTTGGTAATAGAAAACCTTCCCTGTCATGCAGACGGACACAGACGGTGGTTACCTGAGCACACAACACCGGCATCTTCTCCATGCTTGCGGTTATGGGACCCCCAAGTCTCGGCCTTACACTCAGAGAGGGCAGCTTCATTCCCTGCACAATTCACATTGTCCAGCCAGATGGGGTCAGACCCTTGCCCAAAATGAGCTGAACCCGGGGCTGACAGCGCTGCCCCACAGCCCAGCTGCCTGCACACAACACTGGCTTCAGCTCTATCCCAGTCGTCATCACAGACGGTTCCCCACTGCTGCTCATGAAACACCTCAACTCTCCCAGCACAATGATTCAGACCGTTCACGAGCCAGACAGGAGCTGGTTCCGTAACACCTGGACCAAAACACAGTTGCAAAGTGTTTGGGGAGCCTTGCATGCTTCAGAGCTCTGTGCAGAGGGCAAAAATCCCTCCTTTCAGGGCTCTGGAAGCCAACAGGGCTTGGGTCCATGATCTCTAAACTGGCACTAGATGTCTATGGCCTCACAGCTTGATCCAACATTCCTTGACTGGAGCTTTTGCAATAAATCAATCACCTGCAGGGTGATCATAAATGAGTACCCAGGTTACTTCCCTAACAGCAGAGCACTGAAATAGGGAGGAGAGAACGGAGCACTGGTGGAAACAGTGCATTTGAGAGTGCTGAGTCCTCACTTGTGAGCCTCTACAAGCCTGGCCATCAGGACTGGCTAACAAAGTTGGCAGCACCCTAGTCCCCATGAGATGTCCAGGGCCGTTGGCACTCTTCCTACAAATACAGGCCATCTCTCATACCCCGCATTCATGACATGCATTAGTGGTACCTGAGCATTCCACACCAGCATCCTCTCCGTGGTTACAGTTGTGATCTCCCCAAGGCTTGGCCCAGCACTCATGGAGGATGGTTTCAGCCCCAGCACAGTTCACATCATCCAGCCAAATTTGGTCGGTTCCTTGTCCAAACCAAGCAGAGCCGGGGGCTGAGACGGCTGTACCACAGCCCAGCTGCCTGCACACCACTTGAGCATCTGTCAAATCCCAGCTGTCATCACAGACGGTTCCCCACTGCTGCTCATGAAACACCTCGACTCTACCAGAGCAGTGGCTCGAACCATTCACCAGCCGGACTGGAAGCAGCTCAGCAAACCCTGTGGTGAGAAAAATTAAGACCTCAATTCTCTGTTGTATTTTGGTCTGTGCTGACAGGGTAGAGCACTGCACTGTGCTGCTCACTTCTGGGTTGCATCAGTCTGGCATAGACAGGCATTGCTCATTTTTTCATATCAGCTCAGTAGACCCTTGCAGCAATTTCAGTCCCTTAGAGCGGTGGTCTCTGTGGACGTCTCTTGTTGACTAGCACCTACTAAAATCAGCCAGCTCTGTTTGAACCATCATCAGAAGATGACAGTTATGCCTGCAGCCTGTTATTGTGGTGGATGAGGCTAGGGGGAGTATCACTGGGCTGGCTAGTTGAGTTGGGAAGGGACAGGGACCTGTGGACTAACACTGGTCCAGGAGCACCAGGTTGCCTTATGGTCTAGGCTGTGTTAAGGACTCTTAGCCTCTGGAATCAGAATTCTGGTAAAGCAGAAAGAGTTCATTTAGGACTGCTAATATCAGATGCTGAAATTTTCTAGCTCTGGTGTTGGTGAACATCAGGTATGTGGTGCTGGGGACTATGACACAGGTCAGACAAATCTCACTGGAGGTGCCTGTTTTCTTCACAGGTGTGAGGTTAACCCACATTGTTAGATTTATCATCTGCATTTTTCACATCTAAGGTCTGAGATATGAATCCCTCCTCCCCAGACTATGCAACTGCTGATGGGAACTGCTCAGGACTGGCTGGCCAGAGCAGTGGACATCCCTGACAGATGTATTTTTGTGAATCTGTGTGAAGGAAGAGGAACAAGAGAAAGAATGATGGTAGAGACCCAGAACTGCCAGCCATGGATGGCCTGGGCAGTAGTTGACTTAACCAGCAAGAAGATCCCTCCTACTCCACGTGCTCTTCTCTGTTGCACTATGAGAAAGAAGTGCAAAATTATTGAGTTGAAGAGTAGCTGAACTGAGAAAAACACCCCAAAATGAGTGTTTCTTCTGTCTGCTATAGCAAGCTGGCCTCCAGAAGCAATTCATGGAAAAGGCTTCAATGAGGAAAGAGAGGTCAGAATTGTCTATAGGTTTAGACACATCATTTTCCAAAGCACTTTTGAAGCACTCTGTGTCACTTTCTTTGGAAGACCTATTTGTCCTGAGGGACCTGGGCCTCAGGATCTGTCGGAAAGGGTCACCCACTAACAGCTTCCCCCATGACATGCCATGAGTGATGGGTACCTGTACAAACCACACCAGCATCTTCTCCATGCCCACAGTTACGGCTTCCCCAAGAAGGGTCTCTGCACTGGGAAAGAGCAGCTTCTGTGCCTGTGCAGCTGACATCATCCAGCCAAATGGGACCAGATCCTTGCCCAAAGTAAGCCCCATGGGGAGCCAACAAGGCCTCCCCACAGCCCAGCTGCTTGCACACCACTTCTGCCTCGACCAAGTCCCAGCCATCGTCACACACAGTTCCCCAGCGCTGGCCATAAAACACCTCGACTCTCCCAGAGCAGTGGGTCAAGCCATTCACTAATCGAAGTGGGGCGGGTTCTGCAAAGCCTACAGGGAAAAAAAAAGGAAAAATAAGAAAATCAGGAAAGTAGCTGGTGCCGAGTCTAGCGTGTCTGTCCTCCACCTGGCAATGAACATAGCATCTCTCACAGTTTTGCATGGGAAAACCTTGCAAAAAGAGGCAACACAAGCACTTGCTCCACCATCACAGCATTCAATGTTCATCAACGGATTTTACAAGCTTAAATTTACTTGGGATTGAAGAGGGCAAGCCCCACCCTTTCTTAAATGTGGATGTCCAGTGCTTTTAAGATGCTCTAGCCTCTGTCTGCCATTGCAAGGGGTTTCAGGTCTGCCGTGTGTCTTGCTGCCAGCCCCTTATAGATGTCTTGTGAACCTTAACAGGCCCCAGAAATTGCTAGATACCTAGAGGTGCCAGAATCACTCTCCTACTCTCTCTTCAACCTCATGTTAATGCTGTTTTTATCCACAAGTCAATGAACAAAATGTGGATTTCACAATATATGAAGACCCTACAAACTTTGCAAAAGTCTGTACGTGGCTACAGAAGAAAGACATTAATTAGTACCTCATTACAGGAAAGGCAGATGGAAACCAACTCTTCTTCCAATGTTGTCCAAGCAATCAGCGTATTCATAATAACTGGACCACCAGCAAAGGCCTAATGGTAAAGCAGCTGTGGTATATGCTGCGTCTTGCTTGAACAGACAGCTGGTGAACTAGGAAGGAGTAGGTGGCTCTGGGAATCATGAAGGGAGACTTGGAGGTGTAACCTCGGGGCTCTGGTTGCATGGGAGGAACTGATACTAATACGCTGTGGGCCATGGGAAGAACCTCACTTATTGCAAGAGTTTTTGGGAAACTTCAGAAGGAACTAAGTCTACTGCCATGAGGGTGGGATGGTGGGACTGCCAAAGCCACTGATGTCTGCAGTGAGAGAGGATGCTTTACCAAGGCACCCACTGGCCATGTGCATGGGGAGCCCTACAAATAACTCCTGCAGCACCGCTGTCTTTTACCAGTGGCTACTGTGGTGGTGGATTTTAATTAAGAAGAGGCAAGACGACTTTAGGGCTTAACAGTATGAATCACTTTTTATCTTACAATTCTCTTGAGTGTTGGGGTCAGCGCTGCTCCAAAGGGAACAGGGCCTCCAACAGCACCTCCAGCATCTCTCCACACCCCGCAAAACCCACTCATGTCACGCAGAGTGGCATTTACCTGAGCATACAACACCAGCATCTTCTCCATGCACACAGTTATGGCTTCCCCAAGGTTTTGCACTGCATTCAGAGAGGGCAGCTTCGGTACCTTTGCAGTTCACATCATCAAGCCAAATGGGGTCAGGGCCTTGCCCAAAGTAAGCTGAGGAAGGAGCAGATAGAGCGGTCCTGCAGCCCAGCTGCTGGCATACTACTTCAGCATCAATTATATCCCAGTTGTCATCACAGACAGTTCCCCATTGCTGGCCATAAAGCACCTCCACTCTCCCAGCACAGCGACTTGAACCATTCACTAATTGCAGCTTAACTGGTTTTTTACTTTCTGCATTAAAAAAAGGAAAAAAACAACAAGAACATGATATGGGATTGCATATGGAAAGATTGCCTAGAGATCAAAGGGAAGGAAAGACCTCCACTAGCACTGCCCAGGACTGTTCAAGGTAAAGGCTGATGAGGATCAAGTTCAGTATCTTTCTCTGTGGTTTCAGAGTTCAGAATTAGAGAGATAAACAACATAGATTGGGAATCCCTTATGAAATAGGACTGTGCGATTCCCACTGTGATGTTACTCCAGGGGTGGGGCTCGCTACAGATCAAGGCACCCACATGTCTTGTAGACCTGTTGGTGTCTTCATGTGAGATGGATCTTGAAATTCTAGTTAGTCAGTGACATCTCTGGAGCTGCTCAGCTGGCCAAATATTGGCATGTGATTCAATTGCCCAAATAAGCATCCAGCAGCATTTGTGATGCCATAGGTATTCCCCTTTAGAGTCTCCCTTAGGACCTGTATCTCATCTGCTAGGTTGTGAGATGACCCAGGGCATCTCTAATTGCACTTGGCAACTCTGTGTGGGGAGCTGACTCCACCCTAGGTTTCCATTGCTTGCAACAGGAGGATGCCCAGCCCTAGTGGTGACACCTGCATTTAGACATATATATGTCTGGGTCTTAATATGGCCCTGAATCCCATGCCAGATCCAAGTAGGGGATTTCCAGTTTGGAAATTTGGTTTGTTGTTCAGTGCTGAGTGGAGCAGCATTTGGGAAATACTGACATGAAAGAGGGCAATGGGCGGCCCGTCAACCTCCCAATCCCCTTTCTACCTCCTGGGGTTCATGACCCGCTTGATTAAGCTTTACTCCCCAGTTAACCATGATGTAGAGGGGTAGGGCACAACTTCAAGCCTTCCCCAACCAATTTCTGGAGCTCAGCATTCATCAGCATCGTGCTGTGACATCCAAGTTAGGACTGGCTCACAGGCAAGTGACCCACAATTAAATCTGTCATCCCAGTCCCAGTCTGGAGAATAAACACATCCACAGGGAGAGAGTATTGTCACAAAATACAAATGGAAAGAGGCCACATAAATGCTCAACTTCTCTGGCATACTTCAGCCATGAAATATGTGCATGGAAAACATGTGCGTCCCTGTGGGGATTCTTCAGTCTCCTTACCTGTTAAATTCATGGTGATGGCATAAGAGGCAAGAATAATGTGGATTGGGGAAAAAAACCTACGATTTCTGTTCTGTCCCAGTAACAGGATGAGCACAAACACCACCGCCCACACACACACTGTTTAACCAAGCTGGATAACGTTGTCCTTGGCATGGTACAGACCACTCCCTGAAGCAGCCATCCCCATCCTGACCCCTGAGGGTAGCACTGATGGAGAAATAAAATTCTGCAAACAGGCTTAAAAACATCCCTCTACACAGCCTCCTGGGGTCACAAGGGGAGGGGTGGAAACATGAATTACCTGAGCACACAACGCCTGCGTCTTCTTTATGATTGCAGTTATGCTCTCTCCAGGGTCTGGTCCTGCAGGCAGTAAGGTCAGCTTCTGTACCGGTGCAGTTCACGTCATCCAGCCAGATATCACCAGTTCCTTGACCAAAGTGAGCCAAGCCAGGGGCTGACAGTGCTTCCCCACAGTCCAACTGCCTGCATACGACCATGGCATCAGACAGATCCCAGCTATCATCACACATGGTTCCCCACTGCTGTTTCCAAAGCACCTCGAGCCGCCCTGCGCAGCGGCTGGGGCCACTTGCAAGTCTGATGGGAGCTGAGTTGGCAACACCTGAATCCCAAAAGAAGCCAAGGTGGAAAATGGGCATAAGCCAGGTTTTGGCTGATAGTGGAGAATGTAACATCTTGGTCTTGCAGGAATAATGACATTTTGGGTCTGTCTGGAGAAGGACTGCTGAAATGCTCACCACTTTTTTTTCCAGCAGGAACATTATAAGAAAAGCTTGATGGCTAATTAGTGGTGTAAATTTCTTGCACAGATGGTATTAGGACATCTAACACATCTCTGCATCTCTATAAGCAGCTGCAAGATCTTAGTCACCTACAACAGATCCAATCATGGGATTCCTACTAATATGTCTCTGCCAGATATTCAAAACCTTGAATGAGAACCAATCATTGCCAGCCACGCAGCAGTCCCAACATGCCCTCCGACATGATGTGTGACAGCTCCACACCACGGAGACACTAGACTCTACCCTGCACGGAAGACAAGAGGAAAACCTCAGATTATGGTCCTTAGGAAGATGGTGGAGGTCCTGGAGTATATGCCTCCACACAACCTGAGCTTATTGTGGCACCATGGGGCTGAGATCATCCCTCCCCACCCTCATTGTGCAGCTCCCTGCTCCATGCACAAGACTGTGGCCATTCCTCCTGAGTTCTGCCACTCTCCCTGTATTGTGCAAGTTATCGAAGGAAGCTTTCAGGTCACTTCTCTGGGGACAAATTAGGGTATCCGCATCCTTGTCCAAGATGCTTGTCAGAACTTTGCTATCCAGAGCTAGCTCACCTGGTGCTATGTGGAGCGTAGTTTGTTCACCTAAATGAAGGTTTCTAGTGCCATTTGTAGGCTTGCAGCCTCCAGAGCAGTAGTTGGAGTCCAGGATGGAGAAACTAGGGCAACTCCAATGGCTCTAGGCACCTACATTGAGGCAACTACCTACAGTCCATAGGGTAGGATTCACCTCCCAGCTGCTGACAGTTGCAGTGTTGTCCGTGCTAAACAACTGGACTCCCATACAATGCAGAAAAGAATTTCCAATCAACATCCATCCATAAGGGAGGAAGACTTGAGGTAGAGAAAGGCCTCTTTCCCGTTATGAGTATAAGGAAAATCCAGGCTACTGTTGGGATCTAAGCCTGGCAGAAGATGCTGAAGATCCCTCCTTACTCAGAAAGGCCCTGTCAGATGCTTAAACTGTGTCTAAATCTTTCATCCTGGGTGCTGCTCCCCACGGCCTTTATACGCTTATATCAGAGGCTTTAGAGAAAGGGCTGCCATCTAAGGCTTGCCAGGTCCACCCTTCTATGCTGCTGGAAAGCATGGATATTTTTCTAACAAGCTTTAACTTCCCAGATCATCCTCCTTCATCATTTGCAGATCTGGCACAGCCTTTACTTCATCGTAGCCCCTAAAACAGCCTCAACTTGTAACAGATTTTGTTAAAAACCAACATCACTGTCTTAGGATAATCCCTATCCAATTCTTTTACTACTTTTTTAGTTTAAATTATTGGATTATGCTGATTTGCAGGACACAAAGGCAGCTGCACTAAGCACTGACTCTCACAGGGAGGCAACAGAGGTCTGCTATGCTTATTCACTCTTAGGTCCTGGCTCCAGCACAGACTGTGACTCTAGGGTGGAGGAAAAAAACAGGACTACATTCTGGATTACACAGATCAGTCAAAGGAAGCTCTGTCTTTATGCTTGCATTTGTTTGTTCCCAGGGTTTGCCTCTGCATGTTTGCATTGTTAATGCCTCTAAATCTCTAGGTGACCTTCAGAAGCCAAACTATCAGCTCTACTAAAGTCTTCTCTTGTCTCAGAAACGTCAACCCCTTTTCCAGTGCCAGGGGTTAAAACTCAAGCTTTCTGGATCTTCAGTCACTTATTCCAGACACAAAACCCATTTCCTTGCCAAGGCTGGGGATACAAGAGGGGTCAATCCATCACGAGTCCCATTTATCGGGCTGTATCCAGAACCCTGTTCTCCAGGAGCAAAGGAGAAAACTTACCCCAAAGACATGCCAAGAGGAAGAGCACAGTTTCCATCCTGGTTCCAGCAAAGGCAGCCAGGCTTCCACTGTGGGTAACCCTGGGTGGGAGAAGATTTCCCAGTGGTCCCATGGTACCAGCAGAGACTTTCTACAGTCCAGCTTCTGAAGACCTGGTTGGCAGGGTAGAGCAGGAGGATCGTCCTTCTGGAGAGACAGACTCAGTGGCTGGCTGGGGAAGCAGGAGAGAAGACAGTAAGGACCAAGATGGGAGGTAGATGACAAATATTTCTTACCCTGACTTCTCCCCTTAATTGGCCTCTCCCCCTTCAACCTCCAATGCTGGCCCCCTCTCTCCTGTTCCTTGCATCTCCCTATGCTACTTCCATCCTCTCACGCTCTTCTGTTCATCAACATATTAAGGAAAAATAGGCCCTGCTATAAAGCACTGTATCTTTCTTCCTCTGTTGTTTTGGCAAAAAGTAAACCATTTCTGGCACTTCTAAAACTGCCATTCTCCTGGCAGTGCCCTAGGAAGTCTTCTTGGAGAAGACAGGAGTGATCTCTGTGTCTGCCTGTTCCTCTGACTCTTAAATGCTCTCTAGGAATGGAGAGCATATGGAAAACAAGAAAACACTTTTTTTTTACGGTGAGGGTGCTCAAACACAGGAACAGGCTGCCCACAGTGGTTATAGAGTCTCCATCCTTGGAGATATCCAAAACCTGACTTAATATTGTCCATGACAACCTGCTCTAGCTGACCCTGCTTGAGCAGGGGGCTGGACAAGAAAAGGTCCCTTCCTACCTCATTGACTCTGTGGATAACTCCTGCCTGAACTGGCGGACAGCGAAACACAGTCTCCATATAGTGGTGACGGGGAAGGGTGTCAGGAACTGGATGGGGCCCACATTCATGAAGTCACTGTAAACCACTTTCAATAATGAGAACTTCAGGATCAAAGTGTACCATGAGAGACATTGTCCCAGGACAGGGACGCAGCATGGGCAAGTAAGAGGTTGAAGTAGGGAGCAGAAGATAAACATGGCCCCTGGAGATATGGCTTGCAAGGAGTCTGCTTAATGTCGGCTTGGATAAATAACACTGGTGAACCTACACTTCTGATATTTAATACTGGTGATTAAAATAATGTTTGTTTTCAGAAAAACTTTAAGTTAGCCTGCAGTTTGTTTATTTTCAGGACTAAGTCTTCCCTTAGAGAAGTGGTTTTCACTGGTGCACTCCTGGGGAAAAGCAGACTTTCTGAGACCTACAGCGCCAAACTCTCAGTCATCAGTTCATATTCAGCCTGATGAAGATGCTTTCTATGCCATGGACCAGTTGTTTTCATGGCCACAGATTATGGATGAATTCTTGGACATCTGTGATGGTATGATTGGCCTTGACTCTAGAAGATGTCCAGGATGAACATTCAGAGTCATGAGAAACAATATAAGCTGCAGGGCTTGTCTGATTGCCTTGTTATCTGTCCTGCCCCTGTCAAGAAGCTTTTGGCTTTTTCATCTTTACTGCTGACCTTCAAGTGATCCTAAGCTTCTAATTCATCATCCTTTGCTTTCTCTTCTTCAGAAGAAACAAACCCAACTCTTTTGGCTTCTCCTTATTGATCATGTGCTCTAGGTCCCTGGCCATCTTGGTAGCTCTTACCTTTGAGCCAAACCATGGCACAGACCAAGGCTAAATGCAGAAACCCTTTAGATCATACCAGATACTCAGGTACTCAGGTTGTTTAATTTATTTGGTCTTTCATACTTCTCCCCCCTCGCCCCCCGCCCCCGCATTATGCAAATGTGGAAGACTCCTAGATGGAAGAGGAAGCACATTTTGAGTCATATTTGCACGGTAAAAGTATCAAGAGGTGAATCTTACTGAATCACATGCCATGAAGAAAATTGAGCAGATGAGCCAGCAACTGAAACGAACAGAGCAGGCTGCAAGAGGGACAGAGACCATATGCCAAGAGGAGAGACCCCATGAGATATCGGAGCAACAATGAACAAATCTTATCTGCTGTGGATAAAATATCAGCAACACCTTCTATGCCTCTGAAGGGAACCACTGAGTCCTCATGCCCAGATCTTTGGCAGAGGTGCCAATTAGTCTCCCTGCTCTGCCTTCATATTTCACATTTTCAATTGAGATATGTCTTTCTCAAGTAGCCGTTGTTCCTTCAGCCTACTATTTACTATTTGCTTCAACTTCAATTGGCTTTGTAGTTCCTTGTTTACCCTTCAATCCTATTCCTATTGACCTTTAATATAACCCTATATATCTTCTTTGTCCCCACTTACTGGAAACAATAGGCCTTTGGCCAAGTAGTGGAGCAGCTCTGCATTCCTCTGCTCCTACATCTCCCTCTGCTTTTGAAAACATTCTGCCTTGGCTTATTTCCCCTCCCTGTATTTGGAGGAAGGGAGTCTGCTGCATTGCTCTTTCCTGAAGTCTTCTCAGAAGCATGTAACATAATTTGTTCATGCAAAGCTGTGCTGCAGCATTGGCATAAATCTGTGGCGTTAACAGGATGGGAAGGAAAGGAACATTGTGCTAGGTGCAGGATAAGCCACATGTGGCTTGAATGCAAGTGTTTGAACAGGGCAGACAGACATTTGGAGCACAGCATGTGAGTGAAGGCATTTGACTATCGCCTATTAGAACAGAGTTGTTCTCTAAAGAAATAAAAGACAGGAGCTAAGGGCAGCCACCACACAGGCAAACCAATGAGCTCACCCACAGGGAATGGTCCCACAGCACCAGAAGAGCAGAGAAGGACAATGAGAGCAATGGGACCTCCCAACAGTACAATAATCATCAGGTGAAGACAAGGTAGTGAGCCAGCACCAAGGTCAATCCAGGACAACAATCCTGAGCTCAGGAACAAGGCTGAAAACAGGCATACCCACATCACAGCTCAAGTAAGGGTTGAATTTCCAACCCTGAGCTTGACCCCCTGGCCAGAGGGTGTGGGTGTTGAATCCAGGCTCAAACAATTAAAACCTATTGATGCACTCAGCATCCTGACAATAAAAGAGGGAATAAAAATTGGTCCTAATTTTAGTGGGTTTAGAGAATATCTTGCAGTTTTATATCTCTCCTTTTATGTCTTAGCTCCTGACCTGGTGTTCATTGGGCAGAATCTGTTGGCCATGAGCGGGTGTGCAATAAAGGAGGCCTGGTCTTCACTGCCAAGAGGGCTAGTAGACTTCCTTTTAGTCAGGTCATCTTCTAGCTGTGACATTGCTCAAGACCTCAACATGGATGTGTCAACCACACTGGCAAGGAGGGAAGGCATTGCTGCCTGCCCCAGGAAAACTTTCCTTCTCTGGACAGTGTCTTGCCAAGCCTGGAGCCATTCCTTGGTGTCTCTGGCTTCCTCTATCAGGAAGCAAGGCTGTCATTAATTACAAGCAGTACTTTGGCAGGTGCACCACTGCAAGGAGCTGGTCCTCCCTGCAGGCTCTGTGGAGGCTCAGGGGTACACAAATCACAGAGCTATCTCTTGGCCAAGGTCCACAAAGGTTCTTCCCTTTCTTTGATTCCCCAGAGCCACTTTGTGGGGACAATCATCTAAATCTTGTAGAAGGCTGATTGTCTGAGGTGCTTTTGGCTGTGGTCGCCAGGGAGATTCCATCCTGCACTGTACCGTTCCAGCACAAGGATGAGGCTGCGCTTCAGAGCACTTGGGGTTTCTCTTGTCCACATTCAGTCACCTGAAAGTCAGTGTCCAGACAGGTTAGATGATTAGATTAGATTAGATTAGATTAGGATTAGATTATCTAGACTCCTGTGACAGCCAGTGGAAAGAGTTGAGTCATGGCTGATGCATACCAATCTCATCCTAGGGCTGGTGTCCAGAGCAGCAGGGGGTCGAACTGGGGCTGGAGGTGCTTGTCTCTGCCTAGAGACTCTCGGTGTGACTGACACCCAGCTCTCATCAACAGCCAGGCAAGAGGTACACCACTGAATGAAACTGCTGAAAATGCGATGAGTTGCAAGCAGCACAGCATTTTTATTCTTGCCTGTTGGTCAGGGCCAGACCATGAAGAAGCATTGCTGTCTCTGAACTTCAGGCAGGCACCAGACAAAATTAACCCCAGGACTGCTGTCAGTCCTGCAGACATTAATGGCAGCAATGAAATGCCATGGGAACAGCTATGGGCCTGCTAGTGGGGTTGTGCAAAGAAGCAGCTTCAAGGTGGAATGTGTCTGGAGACTTGTGCAAAAAGGCTATTCCCATTCAGCAGATTTCCCTGAGGATTAACTAGAGGTGGAGGCAAACCCTGGGAGGGAAAGCCTGAGGAAAAACTTGCTAGGACATGTTTTTCCTGGAAACTCAGGAGAAGGGGACTTTGTGCCCACTGTAAAAGGTCAACAGCAAAGAAGAGCTGACAAACAACAATTTCTGTTCCCAAATGCAGCGATCTGGCAAGATCCCAAGCATTGACCAACAGCTTCGGGCAAGGGCAGAACTGCTGACAAGTCATTTACCCATCTGCCTGTTTGGGGGGGGGGGGGGTTTAGCTCCTTCTAAGGTTTATGGGCTGAGGTACCTAATGGTTATCCCCCTTCTCTGTAAATTCCAGTGGCATTCAGATAACATATCCTCTTGGGAGCCTGAAGTGCCTACCCACGTACCGTAGCCACTGAGCACGCTCAGTGCCTCTGCCCATTGCCACCAGGTCTGGTCTCATCCTTGATGCACAGGAACGAAGGAAGATACAAGGAAGACAATTTTTATGATGAGGGTGGTGAAGGACTGGCACAGATTGCCCAGAGAGGTGGTAGATGCCCCATCCCTGGAAACATTCAAGGGCAGCTTGGATGGGGCTCTGAGCAACCTGTTCTAGTTGAAGATGTCCCTGCTCATTGCAGGGGGCTTGGACTAGCTGACCTTGAAAGGTCCCTTCCCACCCAAACCACTCTATGATTCTATGAACCCACAGAGGCTAGGAACCCACAGCAGATAAACAGGGGCAGGGAAGCCCACCTTGTGTGCTGCTGTCTTTGCTCACGAGTACTGGGATTCAGTTCCCGAATGAGACACTTCTCAAGGTGTCTAGGTATTGGTGCCAAGGTGGGGCAGTGACATCTGAGGGGATCTGAGTGTCCACACTCAGCTATCAAATGCCACCAATTGCATTTCAGTTCCTCGCAATGTCCCATTTGCTTTGTGCTGCGGGCTGTAGAAGAAGCAATAGTGGAAGAGGAGAACCACTGACAAAGAGATGCCAAGACAAAAGCAGAGAAACAAAATCCCACCTCACTTACCCCAGAGACATGCCAGGAGGACAAGCCTCATGTTGGTGGCAAAGATACTGTGCGCTCCTTGTCTCCACAGGAGAGCAGGGCAGGGTGGAGGCAGGACATGCGCCCAAGGCACTGGCTATTTGAGAAGTCCCCCTTGTCACAGCTCCTCCCCTCCACCTCAAAAAACTCCCTCTGCGCCCCGTGGCAGGTGCTCAACAAGTATGAAAAGCCAAGCCTCTGCCAGGAAGTGACTCTTGTGCCATGAGCTTCACGTAAGCTGCATGATTGTGAAAATGGGCTGTTTCGGGAATCTGCAGAGCAAACAAGTCCTCTCGGGACAGCCGGTTCTGGACCATCAGTGGCAGCGATGGGGGGAGACAGGGGTTTGCAAGTTGCCTTCCACGACTGGCTTCTTGCAGCTGCAGGAATAGGGCATCAGTGCCCAGGCTTAGCTGGGAAAATGGGTATGATCCCATGCTGGTAATGCAGCATGAGTAGACGTAAGAAACCTTTTCCCACTGCTGAAAGCAGCGTCTTCAAACAGGGAAAGTTTTTTGGTTGCAAGCTTTGTGTGTGTTCACAATCCAGTTGTTTATTTTGGTTGGTGTGAGACCTCCTCCCGGTCTTAACAAAGCCAGATGTGCAAGTGGCAGGATGCTCTGTCCCTGGATGGCACAGCCAGGCTCCCAGGTCCCCTACAAGGCTGAACCATGCAATAGTCACACTGCTGAGCAGGGATATGATGCTGCTGCTATCGTGGGTGGGATCTACCTCGTGCCAACTTCTCTATCTGGAAAATGCATTTAGATACCTTGTATGCTCAGCAGAGATCATCAGGCACTCCTAGGCAGCAGTTGCAGTCAGGTGTCAGATTCAGACACCCGCACTGGAGATGTCTAAGGGGGAAGATTCCCCAGGGCTGGCTGAGGAGGTGGACATCCTGAAGGGTAGGTGATGTGATGCTGGGAGAATAGCACTGCACCCTCCACCACTCAGCAAAATCCTCGACCCCCTCTTTGCATTTGCACTAGCTATCTGGGCAAGCTTGGCCCACAGGACCATTGCTCAGCATCGTCTCTAGGGAGCTTGGCCATGAATGGGTGTACAATAAAGATGGCCTGGCCTTCACTGCCAACAGGGCTAGAATGCTTTCTCTAAGTCAGGTCACCTTCTGGCTGGGACGTTGCTCAAGACCTCAACACAGACGTGCCAACCATGGCACTGCTCCCTGTCCCTGGGACAGCTTTCCCTCTCTGGACAGTGTCTTGCCAAGCCTGGAGCCATCCAGGTGTCTCTGGCTGCCTCTATCAGGAAATAAGGCTGTCATTAATTACAAGCAGTATTTTGGCAGCTGAAGGAGCTGGTCTTCCCTGAGAGCTCTGTGGAGCACAAACCACAGAGCCATCTCTTGGCCAAGATTCACAAAGGTCCATCCCCTTCTTGATTCCCCAAAGTCCCGCTGTGGGCATAATCATCTAAATCTTGTAGAAGGCTGATTATCTGGGATGCTTTTGGCTGTGGTCCCCATGGAGGTCCCATCCTGCACTACGCCTCTTTCAGCACAAGGACAAGGCTATGCTTCTAAATCCCACCACATCTTGCACAAGTGGCCTTGCTTCACTGAAACCCATCACCTGGTTTAGGTTTAGGCTCTATCAGGCTGGATCAAGAGAAGTACAATGGCAACGCTGTCTTGGCTGCACACCCTTTCCTAAACTCTTGTACAGCATCCCTGGCCCTAGAACTGACTGTGCATGTCTGTCTTGGACATGTCCTATGCATTTGAAGAGTTCCCAGTCTTGGCTTGGAAAGCAGAGGGGATATTCCAGTAGTGCTAGTAGTCATATCAGTGGGTATTTGTGTTTTGCAGGTTGGAGCCAGGGAGGAGGGTGGGGTGGGGGGGGTGTAGCTTTGAGACTGCAGGAGGCTTTTCTAATCCTATCTTTTTTTATAGTATTCATCACCAAAGTAGAGAACACCTCTTTCTTATTTTTATGAAAAATAAAGGCACCTAGTCACTTGACCTTAGGGGGATACCGCACCACTGATTTTTATTGTCTGAGGTATCCTATCTGATATTTTTTTCTTTTGTGGAATCTCTAAGGAGCTTCTCTGACAAGTGCTCTTCTTACAGGTCCATGATCTCTTCTGCTTGTTCTGGTGGTCTTGGCTCCCTTGCTTCCACCCAGGAGTGCTGTCAAGGCTGCCTGAGATCTCTTCTGCCTCTCATCTAGACAAGCTCCCAGACTGTTCCTCCATGCACAGGTAATTGTGGCACAGCTCAGGGTGACCAGCACATTCAGAAACGCTTGCTGACCCCTTCCCATTTTAGCTGTCCCTCCTGGCCCCTTGGGAATCCCAGACTTTCAGGGCAAGTGTTGCTTTTCCTCAACTTTTCTGTCTTGCATTGCTGTTTGTGCCTTTTGCTTCCCAACTTTTCAGCCAAACTTGAGGTGGCTGCTCAGACTTGGCTTAGCCAGCTTTTCTCTTGCTGAGGCCACCCTGACCTTTCACTGAAATACTTTTTGTTTGTATAAATTCAGGCTCTTTGTGGCTTTTGCTGATTTAATGCATGGCTTTATGGTCACAAGCTGACAGGGATGTTTGTCAGTGGGACACTATGGGAGGCAGGGCTCAGCCTGCCTGCTCTTGCTGGCTTACCCAAGCTCTACAAGAAGCTCAGCGTCTGCAGCAGGGAGACTGGAAACACCTGATGTGTCTATACGGTCCACCCAGCTGTGATATTTGCACGCTGCAGCCTTGTAGATCCGGTAGATAGAGCCTTGCACTTGCTAGTAAAAACCATGGGGTTTGCATTAATAGACCAATGTAGGGCACAGGATTTGCCTTGACGCAAGCAGATTTTAGCTTGTTTTAGCTGTGGCGGTGATTTTCTAATGCTCACTTAAATTTTGTCTAGTGGTATTTGTGCAGCTAAGCTATAAACAAATAGGAAATGCATTAAAAAAAACCCCAACAACAAAGAAACCCCACCAAACACCAAACTCTGTAGCCTTTGAGAAATATTAACACTGTATGTTCACTGAAGCTGAGGGGCTACTGTGTAATTTATTGGTGCTGAACGTGTACATGCGTTGTGAAGTTTATGTAGTAGACCACTTGTTACTACTAATTTTCCTGTAATAATCATATAATTAGGGCTATAAGTGTGAATATAATTGCAATTAGACCAGTAATTGTTGGTCTATATTTGTTGCCCATATAGAGAAAAATTGTTGGTCTATATTTTTTGCCAATTATTGACTAGGTCAATAATTGTCACCAATAATTGTTGCCAGTAATCCTTGGAGTGTTAAAACATGAATTAAGCTAACCGTAAATTCTCAGCTCTCTCTATAAGGTATGTTCTCCCTCTTTGCCCATAATAAAGGCGGCAATTAAATGCAATAATAGTTCACAAAAATCTTGCAAAGATTGCATTCATACTTGCCTGTATTTTAAAGCAAATGAAATTATCTTTGTTTCTCAGGCCTCATAATTGTGCATAGTGTAATACAGGGCCAAATCACCCAGAAATATTTATAATTATTTTTAACACCCTCAAAGAACATGTTTGAAAGCAAGTCATTGAGATAATAAGATAGTTATGCTGTTAAGTCCTTAAGTGGTGTGCCACAGCCCTGCTAAGGACATATGTGAGTCAAACCAGCTCTAATTTTGCAGGTTCTCCATCATTCTTGTCTCAACAATTTTGCATCTTTCTGCTTCCACCTTTCTTCTCTCTTTGGGTTTTGTTTGTGAGCTGCGTGGGAGCTCAGTGATGCTCTCATTCAAGAGAGACAGTCACGTCAAACAGTGCATCAGGGGCCTCAAGCTGCAATATTTTTCTGCCATGTATAGAAGAAAGGTGTATGATACAATGATTACCAATTGCAACACTTAACCTGCATCAAACAGGAGCATTGCATGGAAAAATCCTGGAGCTTCTGGGACTGTTTAAAGAAAACAAACCCCCCAAACCCCTTTTCATTAGGAACAAATGGCTGTAAATTTGTTTCATTGAAGGCTTTAGCTACCTTAAGTTGGACATGCTGTGTGATAGTCAAGACTTTTACTTGTTCTGCAACATTGGCAGTTTGAGGCATTAAATAGTTCATGAAAGGGTAAGTTGTATAGCGTTGTCGTGGTTTCAACCCGGCCGGTAACAAAGGACCACGCAGCCGCTCGCTCACTCCTCCGCCCCCCTCCGGTGGGATGGGGAGGAGACGGAGGAGAGAAAAGAAAAAGAAACTGGAACCTCGAGGGTTGAGATAAAGGCAGTTTACTGGGACAAACACAAAGAGATTACAACAACAACAACGGCACTAATGAAAAAAAGTATACAAAAAGAGTGATGCACAGTGCAACTGCTCACCACCCGGGACCCGACGCTCCGCCACTTCCCCCACCGAAAACAGAGACCACCCCCCTGCCCGCTCTCCATTTATATACTGGGCAGGATGTCACATGGTATGGAATAGCTCCTTGGCTAGTTCAGGTCAGCTGCCCCGGCTATGCCCCCACCTCCCAGGTTCCTGTAAAAATTAACTCTATCCCAGCTGAACCCAGGACATTATCCACCCCTTATTCTATACCATCTACATCATGCCCAGATCTTACTTTTTTTTTTTTTTTTTCCAATCAACCACTACAACTTTCCTTGTCTTATATATAAGTATATGGACTCCACCCCCTGACCTCGCACACACACACACGGTGTTCCTTTAGCCTATGGGCTATCTCTCTAATGTGTCCATCGATTTTGGGGCTCTATCTGTTGTAACAGTTCTTCAGGATAAGAGAGAGATGGTGTGAGATGTTGGGTTGTTGTACGCTGCCTCTGGAACTTGTCGCTAGTACATTTGGTGTAACTCATGCCCCTGGTCTGCAGGTCGAAGATGTTGATCTTGAGGAAATTGGTGGGTGCCAGTTCAAGTTCTATCACTGTTGTACTTGGCTCAGTTTCAAAAGTCCATCCTGTAGTCATTTGGATAATTCTCACAATAATACCCTTGATATGGCATATAGACACTATAGATACAATGACATGCATTGGCAGGTTATTTAGCAGTTAAATATCATACAGCCCAATTCACTGGCTATTCTCTCCCAAAATCAAATCTCCCTGAGGTACACATCGAACCTCCCCATCCTTCTGCATCACCCACCAGGTGTACCCAGGTCCTTGAGCAAAAACAACCCCTTGAATGGGTTTGCCTCTGCTTGAGGGAGGACTAACCCAGACTGTCTTTCCTAACATACTCCTCATGCGCACTACAGGGACTTTATCCCCTTCTACAGTATGTGGAACTCTTGGTTGGGCGGGGCCAGCCCGATTGGCGGATCCTCTAGTATTAACTAACCAGGTGGCTTTTGTTAAATGTGTATCCCAATGCTTGAAAGTTCCACCCCCCATCGCTCTCAATGTAGTTTTCAGCAGTCCATTGTACCGTTCAATTTTTCCGGAGGCTGGTGCGTGATAAGGGATGTGATACACCCACTCAATGCCATGTTCTTTGGCCCAGGTGTCTACGAGGTTGTTTCGGAAGTGAGTCCCGTTGTCCGACTCGATTCTTTCTGGGGTGCCATGTTGCCATAAAATTTTCTTTTCAAGGCCCAGGATAGTGTTCTGGGCAGTGGCATGGGACACAGGGTATGTTTCCAGCCACCCAGTGGTTGCTTCCACCATTGTAAGCACATGGCACTTGCCTTGGCGTGTTCGTGGGAGTGTGATATAGTCAATCTGCCAGGCCTCCCACTGTTTATATTTCAGCCATCGCCCTCCATGCGACAGGGGTTTTTGCCGCTTGGCTTGCTTAATTGCAGCACATGTTTCACATTCATGGATGACCTGTGCGATAGTGTCCATGGTCAAGTCCACCCCTCGATCTCGAGCCCATCTATATGTTGCATCTCTTCCCTGACGGCCTGAGGTATCGTGGGCCCACTGAGCCATAAATAGCTCACCCCTACGTTGCCAGTCCAGGTCCACCTGAGACACTTCAATCTTGGCGGCCTGATCTGCCTGGTGGTTGTTTCGATGTTCTTCAGTGGCTCGACTCTTGGGTACATGAGCATCTACGTGACGTACTTTTACCACTAGCTTCTCTATCCGAACAGCGATATCTTGCCACAGTGCGGCAGCCCAGATGGGTTTACCTCTGCGCTGCCAATTGCCCTTCTTCCATTGCTGTAGCCACCCCCATAGGGCATTTGCCACCATCCATGAGTCAGTATAGAGATAGAGCACTGGCCACTTTTCTCTTTCAGCAATGTCTAACGCTAGCTGGATGGCTTTCACCTCTGCAAACTGACTCGATTCACCTTCTCCTTCAGCAGTTTCTGCGACTAGTCGTGTAGGACTCCATACAGCAGCCTTCCACCTTCGATGTTTTCCCACAATGCGACAGGACCCATCAGTGAACAGGGCATATTGCCTCTCATTTTCTGGCAGTTTATTATACAGCGGGGCTTCTTCGGCCCGTGTCACCTCTTTCTCTGGCGACATTCCAAAATCTTTGCCTTCTGGCCAGTCCGTGATCACTTCTAACATTCCTGGGCGACCGGGGTTTCCTATGCGAGCTCGCTGTGTGATCAGTGCGATCCACTTACTCCACGTGGCGTCAGTCGCGTGATGCGTAGAGGAAACTTTCCCTTTGAACATCCAGCCCAGCACTGGCAGTCGAGGTGCTAAGAAGAGCTGTGTTTCAGTACCAACCACTTCTGAGGCGGCTCGAACTCCTTCATATGCTGCCAAGATCTCTTTTTCAGTTGGAGTATAGCGAGCCTCGGATCCTCGATATCCCCGACTCCAAAACCCCAGAGGTCGGCCACGGGTCTCCCCAGGTGCTTTCTGCCAAAGGCTCCAGGTAGGGCCATTCTCCCCAGCTGCAGTGTAGAGCATATTTTTAATATCTTGTCCTGTCCGGACTGGCCCAAGAGCTACTGCGTGAACAATCTCCTGCTTAATCTGTTCAAAGGCTTGTCGTTGCTCAGGCCCCCATTTAAAATCGTTCTTCTTCCGAGTAACTTGGTAGAGAGGGCTTACAATTTGACTGTAATTTGGAATATGCATTCTCCAAAAACCCACAACACCTAAGAAAGCCTGTGTTTCCTTTTTATTAGTCGGTGAGGACATAGCTGCTATTTTGTTGATGACGTCCACAGGGATCTGACGACGCCCATCTTGCCATTTTACTCCTAAGAACTGGATCTCCTGCGCAGGTCCCTTGACCTTACTTTCTTTTATGGCAAAACCAGCCTTCAAAAGGATTTGGATTATTTTCTTCCCTTTCTCAAAAACTTCTTCTGCCGTGTTGCCCCATACGATGATGTCATCAATATATTGCAGGTGCTCTGGAGCTTCACCTTTTTCTAGTGCAGCCTGGATCAGTCCATGACAAATGGTGGGGCTGTGTTTCCACCCCTGGGGCAGTCGATTCCAGGTGTACTGGACACCCCTCCAAGTGAAAGCAAACTGAGGCCTGCACTCCGCTGCCAAGGGAATGGAGAAAAATGCATTAGCAATGTCAATTGTGGCATACCACTTAGCTGCCTTTGATTCCAGTTCATATTGAAGCTCTAACATATCTGGCACAGCAGTGCTCAGCGGTGGCGTGACTTCATTCAGCCCACGATAATCTACTGTTAGTCGCCATTCCCCATTGGATTTCTGCACGGGCCATATGGGACTATTAAAGGGTGAGTGAGTCTTGCTGATCACTCCTTGGCTCTCCAGTTGGCAAATCAGCTTATGGATTGGGATCAGGGAGTCTCGGTTGGTGCGATATTGTTGCCGGTGCACCGTCGTGGTAGCAATTGGCACCTGTTGTTCTTCAACCTTCAGCAACCCCACAACCGAAGGGTCTTGGGAGAGACCCGGCAGGGTAGACAGCTGTTCAATCTCCTCCGTCTCCAGTGCAGCTATACCAAAGGCCCAACGGTACCCTTTTGGGTCCTTGAAATACCCCCTCCTGAGATAATCTATACCAAGGATGCACGGGGCCTCCAGGCCAGTCGCAATGGGGTGTTTATGCCACTCATTCCCGGTTAGACTCATTTCAGCTTCCAATACGGTTAGCTCTTGGGATCCCCCTGTCACACCAGAGATACAGATGGGTTCTGCCCCTTTATAACTAGATGGCATTAGGGTACATTGTGCACCAGTGTCCACTAGAGCCTTATATTCCTGTGGGTCTGATGTGCCAGGCCATCGAATCCACACTGTCCAGTAGACTCGGTTGTCCCTCTCCTCCACCTGGCTGGAGGCAGGGCCCCTCTAATCCTGGTTAGAACATCCGTTACTCACTTTCTGCACACGTAAATCAGAAGTCCCTTCAAGGGGATCAGAAATGAGATCAGCCCATCTACTGCGTCTGGGGGACTGCTCACGGGAAACTGGAGCAGCAGTTTTCCAAGAATTCTCTTTTCTGGTTGCTTTTTCTCGCAACTCCTGTACCCGTGCATCCAAGACTGAAGTGGGTTTTCCATCCCACTTCCTCATGTCCTCTCCATGGTCACGCAGGTAAAACCACAGGTTAGCCCGTCGAGTGTACTTTCTCTCTCCTCTCTCTTGGGCAGAGGAACGCTTACTCCCAATAACTGCGATGCGGGCCTGTACAGGTGAGGAGGAGGACAGATCCACTTTGAATTGCTGGAACTCTCGGGACAACTCCTCTACAGCTGAGACACAGGCCCGTAGGGAGGAAGAGAGACTCCCTTCGTATTGCCGGAGTTGGACAGCCAATTCATCCACCGTTTGTCCATAGCCTTCTCTCCAGGACATTACTGCCAATGAGTTGGCATAGGTTGGTGGTGCACTTCGTAGAAACTTCCGCCACATGGGTTGTGTGCATTGGACTTCATCTGGATCTGTGGGTGACTGCGCATTTTCTGGATCATTGTAAATCACCTCCAGCATGGCTAATTCTCTCAGGTACTGAATACCTCTCTCCATGGTGGTCCACTTGCCTTGGTGACATGTAACTTCATCCCTGAAGGGGTATCTTTCCTTTACACCTAACAGAAGTTGCCTCCAGAGGCTGAGGACTTGTGTTTTTCTCCCAATCGCCTTGTCGATGCCCCCTTCCCTAGACAGAGATCCCAACTGCTTGGCTTCCTTACCCTCTAATTCCACACTACTAGCCCCGCTATCCCAGCATCGGAGCAGCCAGGTAACAATGTGCTCACCTGGGTGGCGGCTAAAATCTTTTCGCATGTCACGCAACTCACTCATGGATAGAGATCGGGTAATTATTTCAGGTTCTGCCTCTACCTCCTGTTCTCGCGATGACCCTGGTTCATCTTCATCTCTCGCTAAGCGAACTGATTTCTTTGTGTGTTTCTTTTTCTGTACAGGGGCGACTGATACTGTGTCGTGGTTTCAGCCCGGCCGGTAACAAAGGACCACGCAGCCGCTCGCTCACTCCTCCGCCCCCCTCCGGTGGGATGGGGAGGAGACGGAAGAGAGAAAAGAAAAAGAAACTGGAACCTCGAGGGTTGAGATAAAGGCAGTTTACTGGGACAAACACAAAAGAGATTACAACAACAACAACGGGACTAATGAAAAAAAGTATACAAAAAGAGTGATGCACAGTGCAACTGCTCACCACCCGGGACCCGACGCTCCGCCACTTCCCCCACCGAAAACAGAGACCACCCCCCTGCCCGCTCCCCATTTATATACTGGGCAGGATGTCACATGGTATGGAATAGCTCCTTGGCTAGTTCAGGTCAGCTGCCCCGGCTATGCCCCCACCTCCCAGGTTCCTGTAAAAATTAACTCTATCCCAGCTGAACCCAGGACATACTGGCACAGGCTGGTTCTCTGGTTCAGCTGCAGTGTCTGTCACCGGGGTAGGGGTAGTCATGGTACCTGTTGTCGTGGTAGGGGCAGCCATGGTGCTTGTTGTCGGGGTAGGGGCAGCCACGGTGTCTGTTGTCAGGGTTTGGGTAGCCACGGTACATGTTGTCCTGTTTTCCATCTTTTCCCCCTTTTCCCCCCGAGGGTGCTGCATAATATCAAGCAGTGTTTGGTAGATACTGGCCAGGGCCCAGCACAGTGCAACGAGTTGTATGTCTTTGGAATAGCCACAGCATTTTTCTTTCAAATATTCTGTCACTTCATAAGGGTTCTGTAGTTGTTCGGGAGTGAACTTCCAAGTCACTGGCGGTGAGAAGTTCTCTAGATACTTGCCCATATGCTCCCACATGCCGTGCCACCCATGAGTATCCAGCTTTGGGGGAGATCTCTGAGTGGTACTCTTAAAAAGCCTTTTTGTTGCCCTAAAGAAGACCTGAAACATATTCAGGAGGCATAGCACTAACAGCACACTGGCTTGCGCATCCCAAGGATATTCAAAATTCTCAAAAGCTGTTGTAATTAGTCGGAAGGAGAAGAGGGAGGTGAACGAACAGGGGGAGGTATCCCCCCCTAATTTCCCCATGGATTGGGTGTAATTACCAATAAAATCCGACAGAAGGCGCCCAAAGTATGGAAATGATATCACTGCCTCATACAGATACCAGCTTAACCTCATGACCAGTGATGTAATCATTTCATAAGTCGACATTGCCCAGTACAGCAAAATGATAATCCCAATCACTCTCCCAGAGATGAGATACGCAACTACAGGCAATACATAGAGCATATAAGAGCTTACAAAACGCCACCATGTAAACAAATGAAACAACATTGTGACTAACATCTATATATCTAAGAGATGCGTTTGGCAAATTTGTTTCAACACGCTCTGGCCAGATCTGTCGTTATCTCAACCCTTCTGCCCCACGTTGGGCTCCAAAAAGGACTGTCGTGGTTTCAACCCGGCTGGTAACAAAGGACCACGCAGCCGCTCGCTCACTCCTCCGCCCCCCTCCGGTGGGATGGGGAGGAGACGGAGGAGAGAAAAGAAAAAGAAACTGGAACCTCGAGGGTTGAGATAAAGGCAGTTTACTGGGACAAACACAAAGAGATTACAACAACAACAACGGCACTAATGAAAAAAAGTATACAAAAAGAGTGATGCACAGTGCAACTGCTCACCACCCGGGACCCAACGCTCCACCACTTCCCCCACCGAAAACAGAGACCACCCCCTGGCCCGCTCCCCATTTATATACTGGGCAGGATGTCACATGGTATGGAATAGCTCCTTGGCTAGTTCAGGTCAGCTGCCCCGGCTATGCCCCCACCTCCCAGGTTCCTGTAAAAATTAACTCTATCCCAGCTGAACCCAGGACAAGCGTAATTGTAAAAGTAGCCTTAAGCAGACATTAATTTGTTTACAAGACATGGCTTTGCACACAGAAAGGGGGTTGATCAGTGCAAAATGCTTGATCCTTCATATAAAAACATCATGGTCTAAGGCATGCATATTTTTGTTTGAAATTAGTCATTGCAAACATTATATCCCTCAGGCAAAATAGAAAAGGATTTTTTTCTATAAACATCAGTTTGTAAGGGTGATGGAACTGATCATCAAAAGTTACAACTGTTGGGGGTATGTGCTGTTTACTGATGACTAGATTTTGATGAGGCTGTCCAATTGCTGACTGAGATAAGGCAACTTCGTACAACTTTGCCAAGGGCTAACAATGGCCCAACTCTTATCACTTCTTTAAGTTTGGTATCAATAGTTATGACTTTTTTTCCTTAGGGCTGTAAAGTTCATTTGCTTTTTCAGTTGTAAACATTTGTTGAGTGATATTTTCAGCCAGGTTTTGATGACAGGCTTCTTTCTTTAAGTTCAGGTGCAATCATCTCCTTGCATACAAAATAATGTGCTAGATGACTATGCAGGAAAATAGTATTGTGTTAATATTTCATCTTATCTTCTATTTGAGGAAGTTACCTATTGAACAAATTGCTCACCTTTTTTAAAAAGGTCTCTAGTATAAGATATTAATTTCAATTAATGAATTTCCTTCTCACTTCAAATACATAAGTTTTAATTTCTTTAACTGTTAACTCTAATTCCTGAAGCCTCTTAGTGTGTTCTTTTGTTTGAAATTCATTTTCCCACCAGTTCTGCTACTGAATTTGCTTTAAATGTCTCTATGCCACCTAGTTCCCTTCAACAAAATACACATTTACCCAAAAGCTCATCATTCTTTCAGATGAGATGACCTTTCCTCTTCTTGATGTGCTTGAGGTATCTTCCTGCTGCCTTAAGTTCCTAAGGGTAGAACTGCAGTGGAGAGGGTCATTTCAGGTGCTCCAAGAAGTAAATGTTTTCTTTGTCAAGGTGACTATCTTGTGAATTCCTCCCTATTCTCCCAGCATCAGTCTGGTGAGGTGCCTCAGGCTTTCTCTGTTGCAGAACAGACTCCTCATTATTCATTACAGCTCTTGGAAAGCTTCCAGCTCACTAGTCACATACAGAACAGCTCTGCAGAAACAAGATGGGTTCCTCATTCTTGAAGCATATCTGGGGAGAAATCAACAGTGCCACATCCTTTCCATGAGCATCTTGCTTTGGGCAAGGCTCTGGGGGTCCCATTGCTTAGGCCTGCAGTAGTGACAGCAAACCCCCCTCTCCCTTTCTGCTCAGAGAGGTTTAATCCTCAAAGGAATAGCTAGTGCACATTTATACTCACCCTCTTCCTGGGGATCATGGGGAAGTTTACACGGCTAGTGACAGATGGTGTCCAGCTATCTCAAAGGGGTACAAGAATCCTCGCTTATGAGATGGCGGGGCTCATAGAAAGGGCTTTAAACTAGGTTTGAAGGGGGAATGGGATAAAACTAAGTGCACCAGAGATGAGCCTGGGGGCAGCGTGCCAATGTTAGGGGTGGATTCGATAGGCCAGCTCAAATGCATCTATGCCAACACACGCAGCATGGGCAATAAACGGGAGGAGCTGGAAGCCATTGTGCAGCAGGATAGATACTGAGACACGGGGAGTCAAAAGAATCTTAGTAGACATAATAAAGGGGGGTGAAAGATGATGTTTAGTGCTTACATTGTTGAAATTAGCTGAGGTAGAGACAGTCCTTGATAAGAAGCAGGAGCAGGCTCCAAGAGCCAGCTAAGACTGGTCTTGCGGCTTGGGTGAATACCAAGAAATCACTGAGCCTGCGCAAAGAAAGAGGTTACTAGCAGTGACGAAGAGGAGTCATCTATCTTCATCTCTGCGACCACCAGACGACCACCATAAAGAGGCTCTGCACAGGCGCAGTTGGGAGGGGACTATGGAAATGACCTCTCGGAGCTAATTTTAATATGAAGCGGGGGATAGGTCATGCATATGTATAGGCGTATTGTAAATATGTAATACCTGACTGTAGAAACTTGAGGCGAACTGCCGAGTCGCGTGCACGCAACTTTGGTGGGACTACCCCCCGTGCCGCCCAGCGCTGAATGAACATACCTACTTTACAATCTCACTGATTGTGGAGTCTGTTTTGCGCATGTCAATATGACTTAGTTGCCGTCATGGAAACATGGTGGGACAACTCCCATGACTGGAGTGCTGCAATGGATGGCTACAAGCTCTTCAGAAGGAATGGGCAAGGTAGAAGAGGTGGTGGGGTGGCTCTCTATGTTAGGGAGTGTTTGGACTCTACAGAGCTACACGATTGTGATGACAAGGTGGAGTGCTTATGGATAAGGATGAGAGTGAAGGCCAATAGGGCAGATCTTGTGCTGGGAGTCTGTTATAGATCACCCAACCAGGTTGAAGAGACAGATGAATCATTCTACAAGCGGCTGGCAGTAGTCTCTCAATCGTATGCCCTTGTTCTTGTGGGGGACTTCAACTTTCTGGATGTCTGCTGGAAATACAACACAGCAGAGAGTAAACAATCTAGGAGGTTCCTGGAGTGTGTGGAAGATAACTTCCTGACACAGCTGGTAGGAGAGCCAACCAGGGGAGGAGCCTTGCTAGATCTACTGTTTAAAAAGAGGGAAGGACTGGTGGGAGGTGTGATGGTCGGAGGCCGTCTTGGGCTTAGAGACCATGAAATCATAGAATTCTCAATTCTTGGTGAGGCAAGGAAGGAGGTTAGCAAAACCACCACTATGGACTTCCGGAGGGCTAACTTTGGCCTCTTCAAGGCACTGATTGAAAAAGTCCCTTGGGAGACAGTCCTGAAGGGCAAAGGGGTCCAGGAGGGATGGACATTCTACAAGAAGGAAATCTTAATGGCTCAGGATGAGGCTATTCCCATGTGCTGCAAGACGAACTGCCAAGGAAAACGACCAGCCTGGCTGAACACGGAGCTTTTACTAGGACTCAAGAAAAAAAGAGAGTTTATCATCTTTGGAAGAAAGGGCGGGCAACTCTGGAGGAGTACAGGGATCTTGTTAGATCATGCAGAGAGGAAATTAGAAAGGCAAAAGCTCAGCTAGAATGCAATCTGGCCACTATTGTAAGAGACAACAAAAAAATGTTTTTACAGATTTGTTAACAATAAAAAGAGAGCCAAGGAGAATATCTATCCTTTATTGGATACAGAAGGGAACATTGCCACCAGTGATGAGGAAAAGGCTGAGGTACTTAATGCCGCCTTTGCCTCAGTCTTTAATAGAGAGAACACTTATCCTCAGGGTGCTCTGCCCCCTGAGCTGGAAGGTGAAGATGAAGAGCAGAATATACCCCACTTAATCCAGGAGGAAATAGTTAGTGACCCGCTATGCCATCTGGACACTCAGATCTATGGGACTTGATGGGATCCATCCAAGAGAACTGAGGGAACTGGCAGAGGTGCTTGCCAAGCCACTCTCCATCATCTATCAGGAATCCTGGTCAACAGGGGAGGTCCCAGAGGACTGGAGGCTTGCCAACGTGATGCCCATTTACAAGAAGGGTCGGAGGGAGAATCTGGGGATCTACAGCCCTGTCAGCTTGACCTCGGTACCAGGGAAGATTATGGAATGGTTCATCTTCAGTGCACTCACATGGCATGTGCAGGACAACCAGGGCATCAGGTCCAGTCCGCATGGGTTTACGAAAGGCAGGTCCTGCTTGACCAACCTGATCTCCTTGTATGACCAGGTGACCCACCTAGTGGATGAGGGAAAGGCTGTGGATGTTATCTACCTCGACTTCAGCAAGGCCTTTGACACTGTCTCACATGGCATACTCCTTGAGAAGCTGGCATCTCATGGCTTGGACAAGTGTACTCTTTGCTGGGTGAAAAACTGGCTGGATGGCTGAGCCCAGAGGGTAGTGGTGAATGGGGTGAAATCTAGTTGGCGGCGGGTCACAAGTGGTGTTCCTCAGGGCTCGGTGTTGGGCCCCATTCTGTTTAATATCTTTATTAATGATCTGGACAAGGGGATCGAGTGCACCCTCAGCAAGTTTGCAGATGACACCAAGTTGGGAGGCAGGGTTGATCTGCTTGAGGGTGGGAAGGCTCTACAGAGGGATCTGGACAGGCTGGATCGATGGGCCAAGGCCAGCTGGATGAAGTTCAACAAGGCCAAGTGCCGGGTCCTGCACTTTGGTCACAACAACCCCAGGCAACGCTACAGGCTTGGGGGAGAGTGGCTGGAAAGCTGCCCAGCAGAGAAAGACCTGGGTGTGCTGGTTGACAGCCAGCTGAATATGAGCCAGCAGTGTGCCCAGGTGGCCAAGAAGGCCAACGGCATCCTGGCCTGTATCAGAAATAGTGTGGCCAGCAGGAGCAGGGAGGTGGTTGTTCCCCTGTACTTGGCCCTGGTGAGGCCGCACCTCGAGTCCTGTGTTCAGTTTTGGGCCCCTCACTACAGGAAAGACATGGAGGTGCTGGAGCATGTTCAGAGGAGGGCAACCAAGTTGGTGAGGGGCCTGAAGCACAAGTCTTATGAGGAGCGGCTGAGAGAATTGGGGCTGTTTAGTCTAGGAAAGAGGAGGCTGAGGGGAGACCTTATCGCTCTCTACAACTACCTGAAGGGGGGTTGTAGTGAGGTGGATGCTGGTCCCTTCTGTCAGGTGGCTGGAGATGGGACAAGAGGAAATGGCCTCAAGTTGCTGCAAGGGAGATTTAGGCTGGATAGTAGGAAAAATTTCTTTACTGAGAGGGTTGTCAAACATTGCAATAGGCTGCCCAGGGAAGTGGTTGAGTCACCATCCCTGGAGGTGTTCAAAAAGCATGTAGACAAGGTACCACAGGACATGGTTTAGTGGGGATGGATGATGGTTGGACTCGATGATCTTGAAGGTCTTTTCCAACATAAATGATTCTATGATTCTATGTGTTGAGATGACAGCAAAAAGAGGCCAAAGCTAAATTGGGGCACGAAGAAGAAAGTTGCCAAGAAGGAGCTGTTCAAGAACATAATTGTAGCCACACAGTCTGTTTTGTTTTTTTTTTTTTTTTTTTTTTCCTCTGAGCACCTGGAGGGCCATCCTGACCAGCATGGTGTCACTCTCATCTCCATTGTCCTGCACTAGACCAGCAATGAGATGTTCCATGTTGTAGCTGTTACGCCATGTTACACCTCCTGGATGACATCTATGTGTAGATGGAGAGAGTGAGGACTCATCTGCAAGCTGCAAAAGGGGTGAGGGAAGAGACATCTGTAAAGATCTTGCCAAACATTTAGAAATACCTGTCTGCAAACAACAGCCCATTCTCAGTCTCTGATGGAGGACGATACCAGGAAGGTATGTTGGTACTGGGATGTGGTGAAACATTTAGCCATGACTGAAGAAAGGCCCTAGATAAACAGTAAGGCATAATGTTTGCCTGGGGTGTGTCTAGACCATCCAACACATCAACATTGTGTTTTTGTTATCCACCAGCTCATTAATTCCCAGACTCCGTTAATAGGTCTCTGCCTCTTTTTCTACATCAGATCAAATTGTGATCACTCTCTTCTCTGAGAGGCACAACTGGACCGATATCCAAAAATAGTCATGGGAGGAGGTCACAGCAGGCACACAAGAGGTGAAGTTGTAGGATAGTGGTGATGGAGGCCAGGGTGCTCCAACTCTTGGCTGATGCAACACCCAAAGGTAAGGTCTTTGGTATGCATATGTATATCTAGTCTGGTCGTGGATGAGGTGAGCTTTTCTAAGGCTGCAGACACTTTCTAGGAAGTCCCCGTGTCTTTTCTATGTGAATGGGAATCTGTGATTAGGCTGACTTGTATGCAGAATGAATGGAGTCCTTCACACAGAAGTTCTGCCCTGAAAAGAAGCCAAAGAGTTTCTTCGAGCTGAAGAGCAAGAAGCTCCTCAGATGCTTCTCCACACTCTTACTGCAAAAGTCCTGCTTGCAGATAGCCCACCACAGGCTGGAATTACCAGGACAGAAACCCAGGGATGAGTGGCTACGGACACAAGCTCCAAATCCTGTTGGATCAGAGACCTGGAGGTGTTCAAGCTCTGGACCTTCATTTCACCAGGTATTTTGCCAGATGTCCAGGTACAGCTTATTTTTCCAACTTCCCTTGTCAACATATTTACACATGTATGTGTTTTGTAGCATTAAAAAAGAAAGAAAAAAAAAAGAAAAAAGAAAAAAGAAAAAATTAATGGTAAGACATTTAATGGTGTCATACTTTTGGGTACTAAGGCCTTTTTTTGGGCAGGTGACATAATTCCAAAAGCAAATGTGATCACAGAACAATAGACACTATACAAAATTCATGCTTTATAGAGGGTAATATTTACTGTCTTTGTCATCAGGGATGGACAGTCATAGCGGCTGGGGGATGAAAGTGAACAGTTCATAAAGGGAACTGCACATTTCTAGGGAAAATAAGCCATTTGTCAGAGATAATCCAAAAGCTTCCCATGACCTGTAGAAGGAAAGGGAGGCTATTCTTGGTTTCCAAATCTACAGAAAGGAGAAGTACTGGAAGAAGTAGAGCTTGCCTTTTGGCTCACACCGAACTCCATGCAGGTCCGCCGAGGTCGCAACTCCCTCTGGTGGGATGACACTATCCTTGCATGGAGTATTTCATCAGACACAACAGCATGAGCTTATTCTGTTCGACTTCCCTTCCCCATGCCTTTTCACTTGCTAAAACTCCCCCTCTGCAGTGTGTCCATGTTTTCATTGAAGGGATTTTTTTTTTTTTTGGTTCATGGAAATAGCCTCAGAAGAATGCAAGACTTCCAGAGGGACGAGGTTTTATGCAAAATATTTAACATTGATTTACAGATAGACAGAGAATGTTAGTTTGGGGAGGGCACATATTTTATCTTCTGATATCACAGCAAGTGAATACATAGATACCAGACTACAAGTAGGAAGGATTTTTTTCCTTCCCAAAGAGACCTATTCCAGCACATCCAGTGTCAAGCACACATTGTCACCTAGCAGAACCTACTATCCCCCGTCACCTTTTCTCCTCCTACCTCACCCTGATTCTTCTTTCTATTAAAAGTAGTTCAGGATGGGAGACAGTCCACCCACCTGCTTTACCTCCAGGTCTTCTAAAACTGTTCCTGCACAAACACTTTGGAACAGGGCTAAGGCAAACATCAGGTAACTACTAGGATGGTAAAACAATGCATTTTTTACAACCTAATCAATAATAGTAATTCCTTTTCCCAGAAATTATTCTGCTTTTAGATTAACTGTAATTTATTGGCCAGCCCTACTAGTTTCTTGGGGTCCATTTTCCACAGCATTACAGAAAGCTTCCGCTGTCTGAAGTTTCTAAGGGCTCTTTACACTTCTTTTTACTTATTATAGAGTATTTGACCACAAACAGTATAAATCCCCAGTCCCACCCATTTTTATTTTCTTTCACTCTCACTGTACTGCATTGCAAAGGTTAATAGCTAACCTTTGGAAATAAAAGGGTTATTTTTATGGTCAGGATTGCAGTGGCTGACAGGGTCCAAAGGTACGAGCAGTCTTCTGAGCATCACCAACAGATGTAAGCACCCGCATGCAGATTTCTTTAAGGAGCAACGGCGTTTCTGGAAATCCAGGGTGGTGTTACTGAAAAGCAGGTTTGTGTTTGTTAAAGCAATGATTTATTTGGCTGCTTCTCTAGGGAAGAGCTCTGAATGTTTTCTTAGCCCTCTGTTTCCCGCAGGCTTTGTGTTGTTTTGTGTTGTGTTGTGTTGGTTGGTAGATGTTTTGGGTGTTATCCTGAAAGATCTGGGAACCATCTTTGCTGAGCTCTGCTTTGTGTGTGTTTTTGCATGGTGAACTGCTGCTTGGGAGAGAGAGAAAAAAAACCAAAATACCTTTATATCTATCTATCCTGAAGCCATGCTTACTGTTAGATTTGGCTTTGGGGTCGAGCAGGGCTGGATTTAGTGGAGAGAAATCCATGCTCTGACAGTGAGATGTGCATGTACAGACCCTTTGGGAAGCCCCAGATGGGCACCGATAGCATGTAATGGGCACAGATCCCTTGCTCCACTTCTCCTTTTTGTTTTTTTTTGGGGGGGTTTGGTGTGGTTTTTTCCTATGGTGTAATGCATTACTTTCATTTTAGTTGTTCATCCTTCTCTCTGCCTCTGCGTCTCAGTTCTTGTAGCTCTATCAGACTCAGCTATGATACAAAACTAAAGTGAAACCATTTCTCTAGTTATCTTGGCAGCAGAGGAAGACCTGAAGATGGTGTATGAAGGCTCAAAAAGAGAGGAAAATTATGAAAACAACTAAAAAATATGTCAAAATCTGACATTCTTAATGGCTATAGGAATGGACTATATTGTGCCTCAAAGAGATAAAAGAAGTAAGATGCACACTATGTATCATTAGCTAGCTAAGTGTTAGGCTTCTAACAAATTTTAGTTTCGTGGTCTCCCTTTACTAGCAGTGAAGAAAAACAGCCACCTCTGGATATATTTTCTCCTCCTGTGAAAGTACATGTTGAGAGTTTATCATCAGTTGTCTCAGTTATTATAACCAGTGAAAACTCTGAAAATCCTTAGGGAAGTTTGGATGAGCCATAACTATTGGGAGGTTCCATTTTGTATCACAAAAATGTGAGGTGGGGAGGAGAGAAGCAAATCCATGACCCACCTGGACATGTGGTGCACTTCAAAGCATGGCTTATTTTGGTTTGCTAGGTCAAAGTCAAATGAAGATCTTACCTTTTTTTTTCTATTTGAGTTATGTTTATTATAGTATAAAATATATTTTTATATGGTTTTATATCTATACATGGAGAGAGAGAGAGAGAAAAAAAGTGGGTTTAGTTATATGAATCTCGGAAACTTCTGCTTTAAAATCCTGGTTAATTTAGAAACTTTTATTTCTACTTTCATTAAAAATATTTGAGGAATACAATGGTTATAGTGTTTCCAAAGTGAAATATTTAATTTAGAAAATACCTATGTGTCCTTTTTTTTTTTTTTTTTAAGGTAGAATTTATGTTCTCGGCTTTTGTATCAAAATTGTCTTTGTCTTTTAACTCCAAGGAGCCATCTCAAGTCCTGTTAACCTGGCTATGACATAACTCACCTGTGCAGGACCCCGTGTCATTTATTTTGCATTCAAACATAGACTTTTGTCTTCCACAGAGGTATGGGGTTCTTGGTCCAGCTGAGAGGAGTCACCTTCATCTTGGTAGTGGTATCTACACACCATCCCGCTGCAGGTAATTTTGCTCTGTAATGGATTAGGTTTGCTCTGCCCATGGCTAGATTTGAACTGATGCCCCCTATGGCTTTCTTCTCCACTGAAGGAGGTCCAGATTTAGATTATTTCTTTGGATTTCATGTGAACACGGATGTATGTTCTTGGGTTCAGTGTGCTCAACTGTAAGCATTAAAATTGAGCATCTGAGAGCTAAGGTATGTGTACAGTCAATAGGAGAAGATGGGCCCTCCCAGACCATAGCTCCTTTATCTCAGATTCCCATCACCCCAGGGAATGAATCGCTGAATGCAGTTTCTCCATAGTTTCTCTACAAATACTTATCTTTTAGGTGGCTAAAATTTTGTGAGATGAACACACCTAGATAACTCAATGTTGTCAACGCTACAAAGGGAGGTGATAGGTAATTTTGACTTGCATGATGTATTGGATGCTGCTCATTTAAAACGGGGATGACTTTTAACAACTTGTGTTTCAAATGCATCTACGTACTTTTCTTCATCCTGGAATTTGCAGCTGCTGCTTCTGATCAGAGCTGTCGGAGGATGTGCTAATGTCATAGGATCAGTGGGGAAAGCACTTATAGGGCACCACAAATGCAAAATTTCTCATGGACTTCTTCCCCCTTAGCCTTTAAAACCACTGTGACTGCTGAGCACAGCTCACCTGTTTGTCTTCCTCTTCTGTAGGTGGTGGCCACGATCCGTTGCTTGTCTTGGATGGTTATGAGGCTGATGGTATTCATCTCAAATGTTTGTCTGAGAGGTCGTTTGCTGAAGTCCAGGTGTTGTGGACAGATGGTAGAGGAGACAATGTCACTGGGACTCCTCTCACCACTGGCACTACCACTGCTAATGCCAGCAGCTCTATCATTCTAAAACCAGGATCTGGAAGCTCTGTGACCTGCAAAATAATTGATAAATTGTTGAAAACATCAACAGAATCTTCAGTTGTCATTGCAGGTGAGTATGAGCTTGTGTCCTTGTGGCCTGGGAGAAAAAATAGTGAGCTGATACATACAAAGCAGATTGCCCCAGAACCTCCTATTTCTAGTGGAATAGAATAATCAGTTTTCACAGGACGTTTTCTTCTGTAATACTTCTTGGTCTTTACACTGAACCACTGTGGGCAACTCCCAAATGTTGTCAAATTATTAATAGTAGAAATACTTCTCTATGGGTGTGATGCCATCTGGGGAAAATGAAATCTTGTTATTGGGTGTTGCCTATTCTCACTTGCAAGGACGGAGGATGCTGTTCCATCTTTCTCTCTCATTTTCTTCTGCTTCTGTTTCTATTGCTATAACACCTAACGCAGTGGTTTACACAAATCGCTGATGGTGCTTTGTAAAATAGTCTAGGGATGTAACAGTCACAGTGACCTGCTCCTACAGGTGTCTAGGAAAGAGCTTTAGATCCAAATTCATTTTGTTTCACTTTAGGCGTGTAATCAAAGTGTAAAGTTGATAGTTAAGGAAAGTTATAACTGGTCATCTGAAATAATTTGCAGATGTCTTCTTTCCCAACACTTCTCCTTGGCTGGCGGCTTTTGTCGTGATCCTGCTCTTGAGCATATTCCTGGTTATCACTGCAATTCATAAACTCAGAAGTAAGTTCCACTCTTAATGCTGAAGTGATGAATGCTTCATACAACCTACTGGAAAGAAAATGCCACCATGTCCAGAGTTATCTGGGGAGTGTACAGGATTATGAACAATCACCCTCGTGATTCTTCAACCATGGCTTTTTACTCTGTGTTTGCTTTCCTTGCATATTCATTTTTAAGCATCTCTTAACTACTCCAACACTTTGGGTATAAACCTATACAATCACATTTGCCAATATGATTTGACATATTACTACAGTGAAATTATTGTTGGAACTTAATCCCATTTTTGAAAGAAAGCAATTCTTGCAAATAACTGAAATATGTTAGTGTACCCAAATGTGTCCACTGGCTTAATTTATTTGCAAGTAATTTTATTGCTTTATAAACTAGTTTCTAAGACAGTTCTACAACACAAATCTGTTGCCAAGACAGCATGCCAAGTCTGCATTTTTTCTGCTTTCAGCATCCCTAGTTTTATTCCTTAAATCCTGTGTGATTTCTCATTATTTTAATGGAAGATATAAGTATATGCAAATCAAGACATTTTGAAATTAAATTGCTTCCTTACCAAACGTGACCACCATGAAATATGAAATTTTTCATTTGAAAACCTACAAGTAAGAAGAAAATAAGATAACATTTTCCTTCTCCCTGCCTCTCTCTGCTTTCTTTTTCTCTCAGAGGACAATAAGACAACTACTCGTGAAAGTAAGTCACATTAATACCATATTTAAAAGTCTTATTAATATTATATTTCATCATGAACATCTTGGAAGATATGTGCAACAGTATAAATGCTGGCCAGTGGCCCTTGGGGTGAATTAGTTGTATTCCTGAAGTTGTTTTATGACAAAGACTTCAAAGATTGGGACTTTAGCTGACCCTATCTTCCTGGAGGCTCCAGGTAGGGTGCCTTTGGGGAGTACATCACCTTACACGCAGCCAATACAGAAAGACAGGACCACTGCTGATTCTTGTTCCTGAAGAGAAACGAGGAAATTCTTGCATCCCCCTTAATATAGGCTTTTCTGCCTGCAGATGTTGAAAGAAGTAGTAAAATACTTTTGGTACGAGTCATCTTTTGTGCAAAAACTTTGATAGGTTTTCTGTCCCCTGACCCACTATCTCTCTAAAAATTTACCATTTCCAGAAAAATGACTTTTTGACAATTCTCCAAGCTGTCATATCCAGGATCCGTAAAGCAGTAGAATATTTTCTAATGCCGTTATGCAAAAATGTGATAGAAAGACTCTTTGGACACCCTGAATACCATGTTAGAACGTGGTTAAAACCACCACACTGATGTGATTGAGCAGGGCACAGAAGTGACAGCATGTTCTGGCTGGAAGGTGTGTCCACAGACCAGTTTTTCCCTGCCAAGACCCACTCCACCTTTCAGTAGGTGCAAAATTTTCAATACAAAATTTTGTTTCATGTGAAAACTGGAAGTACTTATAAAACATTTTTTCTAGGTTTTTTTTTTTTAATTTTAAAAACAGTCTTAGGAAAAAGAGACAACTATATCGCTTCTTTTAGATAGCTTGCATCTTTCATCTCTCACCAGCAATGAAAGAAATCATGATCCAGTTCTAGAGCAGAAACTCAACTTATTCCTCTGAATTGTACATGGATTTTTATTTTTTTTACTCTCTAATGACTACAGAAATAATTAAAAGAAAATAAGCTTCCTGGCCTAAAGGTAGCTTTTGTAAACTTCTGGAGAATTCAACATACTCTGTTTGAAAAATACCACAGGCTAGGAAGTTATTTTCATTTTTTTAAATAAAAATCTGATTATCTGTCCGAATATTTACATCAATTTCTGAACAGTTTAATCTTTAGGATGAGATTTTATTATTTTTTTTTAGGACTTCTGACTTACAGAAGAGAAGCAGAATGTATCTAGTGGCTGTTTTATACTGATGGTAACTCTAAAGGAAAGAAAATACCCTTTTGCAATAATTGAGGGAGTCAACTGCTGCCCAAGGAATTAAACTCAGCAATTTGTATACAAATAAAAATGGTTTGGAATTAAAAAAAAAAAAAAGTGTATGTGGGAACAAATCTATGGAGACTTTTATTAAAATTCACATCCAATCATCCACTTATCCATTTTGCAGAATCTTGCCACCTCTCAGCTGATATGTCAGTATGACTTGTGAAATAAAACTGAGTATATACTAAATTATCAGAGAACAGAAAAAAGTCTTTTTTACTGTGAAGATCTTTGAATACTGGCACAGGTTGCCCTGGAGAGCTTGTGGAGTCTCCACCTTGGAGACATTCAAAACACAACTGGACACAGCCCTGGGTCAACACTGTTTGAGCAGGGTGGGTGGATTTGTTGGATCTCCAGAGGTCCCCTTCTTCAATAATTTATGTGTATGTATATATACATGCAAATATGTACATACAACTATACATATAAATCGTTGTGGCTTAATCATTTCTGTAGTCTTTAAAATGGAATGTGACGTGCTTGAAGAATTATTTTTAGGATATTAAAATATTTCTCTGTTCACAGAAAATGCACAAAAGGAAATTGAAAAAAGTAAGTGTAACAGCTTTTTTTTTTTCATTGATTTCTATCTACAAATCTCTCTAGCCCTTTAGAACCAGATAAAAGCTGAGCTCAGGAAATACTAGTGAATGTTTTGCTTTTGCAAAATAAAATTAAAAAAGAAATCTTTGCAATACCTTTTATATTGACCACTTAAAGATAATCAATGCCCATTGCAAAGATGATGACTAACTCCATGGAGAAGTCTGATCTATGGCTGGTATTTTTTGCTCAGTATTTGAGCCTGCAAATTGTTCTGTTGCTTAATTTGGGTAAGTTAATGTGTTCTTAATTTGGGATCATGGTTCGTGATGAATTTCAGTCTGTAAGAAAAAAAAGAATTAAGCTCTAGAGTCTGAAAAATAATTTAAAAAATCATTTTTCTGATCTTTTTCTAAAGACTGGTTAGGACTGCCTTGTACAAAAGTAGAACAAGAAGATTGCTTTTACTGTGAAGAGCAAGTGTGCTGGGTATGGAAATTATGCCAGAGATGTAGTAAATACAGTAAAACTTTTTGAAGTCCTTTTTAATAGCCCTTATGGCACCGTGGAGAAACATCAGTTATAGCTTTTATAAAGCCTTGTTTGAGATTATCTGGACACAGTTCTCTTGTTTCAATGTAAGTACTAAGAACCATCAGCAGATGGGTGTGCTAATGCCATTCAGGCACACCCTCATCAAAGTAGTCATTTGGGGTTTTCCCCTTAGTTTAGTCACCTGAAGTACTTCATTTTACTAAGGTGAATTTCCTGACCAGTCTTTTTATTCCCACGTTAAGGGAAAGTACCAGCACAATGAAGACTATGCTTTATACACATCTGGTCATTTTTATGAAGCTCAGATAATTTCATTTTATCTTCGCTCTTGCTATACAGAACACAGTGGAACACATGGAAAATTCAACGTATTTGTGTTTAAAAAACAAAAAAAAAAAAAGGAAAGGAAATCGTGTTTTAATATCTAAACATAATCTTTTTCAGAGATAAGCCAACTCAAGGATGAACTGGGTAAGAGCATATTTTGACTTCCTTGTTATGTTGGTTTGGAGTATCCCTTGGTTAGAAGAAGCCTCTATATTTCCAAAAGTTATAGTATCATGAAAGAGGGCCCGTATTGAAAATGTCCTTCTATTATAAAGGTAGAGTTTTCAATTGCATTAATGGTATCTGGTATTATTATCTTCAATGTCACCTGGTTTTAGCCAGTGGATGTTACACATCTAGTCTAAGCTAATAATCTAGACTCCTTCTACAGCATGGGTATCTTCAGAGGACAATGTATCTCCCACCTATTTTGAAATCATATTCTGAACTTAATGGCAAGCCTCAGTTCCCTAAATGAACACATTCTTTAACACTGAAATTCTCAGTCACATTTTGTAAGTTTTTGTCTTGAATAATGTAACATCCTCTGCTATTTCTCAGTTTGTGTCTTTGTTTTTCAGCTGAGGAGCAGGACAGATTTCAGAAGGGTAAACTAACTATTTTTTTTCTACCCTGCATTTAGTACCGCACACTATTCTTTTAACCATACCCTGAAAGACATTTTGCAGGTGACCATTCTAATAACACAATGGTGTTTTATGCAATTTTGAATACTAGAGTTGGAAAAACATTCTCAGAACTTCACATTTGCAAAGATTAACTCCCCGATTCTAACCAGAAAGATAATTGAAAAGTTATGTTATGTGTCTGTGTACACACAGTCTCTCTAGCTATAGTTACATAACTATATATCTACAGATAGAGAGTATATATGTATATAAAGTTATTTTTCCACTGCTAGAAAATATTTAAGTGGAACATTTTATTTATTGCATCTCAGAACAAAATAATGACTAAAGCATCTGATCACAGCATTAAAATGAATATAATGGGAAAAAACCCCAGCGCAATTCCTCTTGAACTTTGAGAATAAAAGAGTTCTCAAAAAGCAGCTGTGACAATCTGTGTCCCCAGGTGAAGCTAAGAACCATAAAAAGGTTACATTGGGGTTTATTTGTGTACAAGAGACAAATATAATCTCAAGCTTTGTGTTACTGAGAAAGGTTTTACTCTCCTTCTCTTATGATGCTCTATGAACTGTAAACATCCTTGGGAGCTATTTGTTCTGAATCACTTCCTCATTGTTTCTGATAGTTTCCTTTATTTATTTTGTCATGTCTTGTGCTCAGGAATATTTGTGCAACACATTATTTAATACCAGAGAAAACTTATGTAATGCATATCATTCTACAAAGATAAACAGATTAATCCTAGACCTATTAATATATATAAACAGATTAAGCCTGTATATATAAATAACCTATATATTAGTATTCCAAAATGAATAGTGAGTATAAAATTTTAATTTAATTTTTTTTCCCCTGTAGAAAATCTGGATATGTCAATCAAAATTGGTAAGGATATTTAGTTAACTTTGGTCCTTAAAATTAATTTATATTATTTGTGATTAGAAACACCATTTTGGAACTGAACTGTGTCACCATGTGTCGGCTGTTGCAGCACTACATTCCCTTCCACACTGAGACTTAGTTGTCCCTAAAAAAAGTGTTTTTCTGACACAATCTTGAACTCCAGAATGTCTGTTTCAATAACAAGGGTACATCATTTCAATCATTTAAGGATTTAATTTTTGCTGTAGCTGAGTAGAAAACAGATTTCCTTTCCTACTAACAAACCGATATTTTTGAAAGCAAGAAAAAAACCCCAAACTTTTATAGGCATTTTGACTTTTGGCCATGTGAAGCTCCTGTTTGTCACCTAACAGGAGACATGGCAACAGCTCCTGTATGTACCTACAGGTGATTCAGCTCACCTAACTAATTAACTAAATTTTGGGCATTGAGGCTAAGGCAGAGTTCTTGGTTCCCTTGTTGAGAGATGAAGGCATCCAAGAGTAGTTTCAGATAGGTGGTTGAAACAGCAGTGAAGAAACACTTTCCGATGTGCCATTCTTTTTCTCCTGACTCTACACAGAACCCAGTTGACTAGCTTGGGTTTAGATAACCTCTAGCTCTCCAGAGTTAAGCTGGCATCCTTTCCTTAGTCCTAGGCCAAGTCATACTGACGTAACGTAGTATTGGAAATACTCTTATTAGCACAGATACCCTACAGAAGAGCCTTGCCATGCATTAAGATAATGTAACTTCCTGTCCTTTTCAGAAAAAATCCAGAACGAACTGGGTGAGTTGAAAGCTGAAAACAATTTTATCAAATCTACACCCCTCCAGCCCCATACTGTACTGAAATTGGGTAAATTAACACTCTGCAGTAATTTTAATTAATCATTCATTTCTTTTCTTGCAGAGTTCAGGAGAGCTCATAGAAATGCAGGTAAGCCAAGTTTCTCCTGCCGTTAACCTCATGTTGTTCCATGCACATACCAGAGTCTATCCCTTGTATTACAAAAAACTCAAAGGCTGTCAGAATTTGGGAAAAATTTGCAGCCCATTGGTTGAAACAGGCACAGAGGTTTTCTTAGGCTTCTCCCATTTACACAGTTCTTGGAGTCATGAGTTGGGGTGGATCGTTTCTGGACCAACCAGGACCTTTTTACATGTTATTTGGCTTGCAGAGACTCAGCTTTGTGTTTTATTCCAAAAAAACAGACTGCCAGATGGGTCTGATCAGAGAGCCTGGATCTCCTCAGTCAGAGTAAGGATGAATTAATAAAGGCACAGTGAAGCCAGAGAACAGGCATGCCCTGCTGGATATTGTTTCTGTTATTGAGTTTTTGTCTGACAAATCCACACTGTATATTCGTGAGTTGTTTGTTTGGTTTGTTTTGTGGTTTTTTTTTAATAATTTCTCTCCTTTATTCACTTCCTTTCAGATAATTGTTTATTTTCCTGAAAATCAGAAATAACTTGCTGCTTTGTGTTTTTTTTCTCCCCCCCCCCTGCCTTCTTTCTCAAGTTAATATCACTCTGGATGAGAACTACAAACATCCCAGCCTCACCATTAAGGAGAAAAACAGAGTCATGTCCTCCACCCAGAAAGAGATCCTGCCCAAAGCAGTAGTGGTAGCTACTGAAGGGTTTTCAGAAAAGAAACATTACTGGGAAGTGGAGGTGGGGGACAAATCAGAATGGGAGCTGGGTGTGGTGTGTGAGGAGATTAGAAATACACTGAGGAGCAACACGATGAATACTTTCCCAAAGGGGAATTTATTCAGCCTGCAGTTTTCTCAGGGAGAATACAGCTTAACTGGTGGGAAGGGTGTAAGAACTTGCAAGCCCTGCAGCGTGGTAGGTGTTTTCCTGGATCAGGAACTTCATAAGCTTTCATTCTTTGATGCTGAAGAAAAGTGCGTTCTCGAGTCTCTCTCTTTTGAGTTTTCTGGGAATCTGTACCCATTCTTCAGTCCTGGCTCTGACGGCAAATGGTTGGGAGTACGCCCAACCAATGTATACATTTAAAACACATTACCCTCTCTGTGACATCCTTCACAAGGCCAGGAGGAGACTAATAAATTAATAATATGAATCACAGAGGATGTGAAAGCAGAGAGGAAGGAAAAAAGTAATTTCAACTTTTAAAACCATGGTCAAGAAAGAAATAGTCTCTTAATTACTTCTTAGGGATCCGTCTTGTACTAAGAAATAATTTTGTGAAAACCCAGACCTGACAAATATTGCGATTTTCTTTAATTTTGCCTGGACTAAAGAAACATGGATTTATTTCAGTATTTGTTGCATTTGTTGTGTATTCATTTTTGACTAATAAACCCATTGGAATGGTTTACCAAGAAGAGTATGAATGTGAATTTCAAATTTTATACAAAGTCGGAAAACTATTAATCAGATTGTGAACTATGAAATGCAAGTAGTCTTTCTGGAAGTCTGCTTCTAAGAGTTATTAAGTGATAAGGGTGAAATCCATAGGTCACATACTGGATGTGATAAAACCCAGGGACAATTGCTTATTTGTAAGCAGTTGGTTAAGTTAGTTTGACTTAAGGAATGGGAGTCAAGAGTTAGATTCTGCTGCCCAGATGTGGAAGCCTAATGCAATTTGAGCTCCCACGGGGCTATCGGGGCATGGGATTTACAGGATTCTCACAGCCTCCTGAAGCAGAAGATGAAGATGAAGGAAGATGTGACATGGCACCTCAAGTGGCAATAGATGTCTGTCTTCAGGCAACTGAATGCCATCCTGTTCTCTACTGTCTGTAACTGGAGCATAAAACTCATGCTCACATGTAGGCAGTGTGCTGGGTTGACCATGGCTGCCTGCCAGTTGCCCACCAAGCTGCTCTATCACTCCTCCTCCTCAACTGGACAGGGGAGAGAAGAGATGACAAAAGGCTCATGGGTCGAGATAAGGACAGGGAGAGATCACTCACCAATTACCATCATGGGCAAAACAAGCTCAGCTAGGGGAAATTAATTTAATTTATTACCCATCACATCAGAGTAGGATTATGGGAAATAAACCCAAATCTTAGAACAAGATTTCCTCCACCCCTCCCTTCTTCCTGGGCTCAACTTCACTCTTGGCTTCTCTACCTCCTCTCCTCAAGCAGCGCATAAGGACGGGAAATGGGTGTTGTGGTCAGTTCATAATGCATTGTCTCTGCTGCTCCGTCTTCCTCATGCTCTTCCCCTGCTCCAGCTTCGGGTCCCTCCCATGGGAAACAGTCCTCCACAAACTTCTCCAACGTGAGTCCTTCCCATGGGCTGCACTTCTTCACAAACTGCTTCAGCGTGGGTCCCTTCCATGAACAGCAGTCCTTGAGGAGCACACTGCTCCAGCGTGCGTCCCCCACAGGGACACAGGTCTTGCCAGAAAACTTGCTCCAGCGTGGGGTCCACAGGTCCTGCCAGGAGCCTGCTCCAGTGTGGGCTTCCCACGGGGTCACAGCCTCCTTCAGGCATCCACGTGCTCCGGCGTGGGGTCTGCCATGGGCTGCAGGTGGAGATCTGCTCCACCGTGGACTTCCATGGGCTGCAGGGGGACAGCCTGCTTCACCAGGGTCTTCATCACCACAGGCTGCAGGGGAATCTCTGCTCCGGTGCCTGGAGCATCTCCTCCCCTCCTTCTTCACTGGCCTGGGGGTCTGCAGGCCTGTTTCTCTTACATGTTCTCACTCCTCTCTCCAGCTGCAGTTTCTGTTGTGCAGCAACTTTTTTTTAACCTTTCTTAAATTTGTTATCACAGGGGTGCTACCAACTTTGCTATTGGCTCATCTTCGGCCAGCAGCAGGTCCATCTCAGAGCCAACTGGCATTTGATCTATTGATCATAGGGAAGGCTTCTAGCAGCTTCTCACAGAAGCCACCCTTGTAGCCCCCCCCCCCCCCCCCCACTGCCAAAACCTTGCCACCCTACAATTAAGTGACTTAATTCACAAGCTGAATATCACCTCTAATTCAGGGTGAGCTGAAGCCACCATTAGCAATTAAGTTAGCAATTAAGTTAGGTTAGCTTCATATTAAAATTAGCTTCAAGAAGTCATTTCCATAGTCTGCTCTCAACTGCACTTGCTCAGTGCCTCCTTATGGTGGTCATCTGGTGGTCGCAGAGATGAAGATAGATGACTCCTCTTCATCACCGTTATTAACCTCTTTTCTTGTGCAGGCTCAGTGGTTTCTTGGTATTCACCCAAGCCACAAGACCAGTCTTGGCTGGTTTTTGGGACCAGCTCCTGCTTTTTATCAGGAACCGTCTCTGCCTCATTGGCTGGTTCTTGGGGCCAGTTCTTATCAAGGACTGTCTCAGCCTCAGCTAATTTCAACAATGTAAGTGCTAAACATCATCTTTCATCCCCCTTTATTATATCTGCTGAGATTCTTTTGACTCCCCTTGTCTCAGTACATGCCAGGACACAAAGGTCTGGATTTAGCCCAGCCATGAGAAGTACTATAACAGAAGAAACACAATGGCCAGGGACAGAAAGTCATGACTGGGACCACATGCACGGAGGAGCTGGAGTGCTGCAGATCTGTGGGATGCATTGCTTGTCTGAAGTCTCCTGAGACAGGAGCCTGGGAATGTTTCCAGGGATATCTCCAGAGTGGCAGACCAGGCAATCATCCCTCTCTGTCAATTTTCCAGGAAGCAGATTAAAAGGATCAGTTAACATCTGCTTGTTAGCCCTGTGATCCTCCTCATCCCTTTGGGAGCCACAGTTTCCTGAGATCAGTTCTCCGCTGTGGCAGCAGTTGAAAAACCATGTCTTTTCTCAATGCACTCTTGCTGTGGATTGGCACGTTTCCATGTTCGTTACACCCCAAAGGATGGACGTTGGGAATGAGAGAGCAATTACAGATTTATTGCCTGCAGACAGCTAGTTTAAACTTAGATGAGTACTTCTTAGAGAGAAAGGAAGCTTGGTCTTTACCTTCAGTCACAGACACCTGAAACCCTGGTCTGTGAGTAAAAGGTGGTCATTAACTTCTGCTATAAACTTCTAACTCATTTGTGTAGCTGGACTCTCAGTTGCAATCTGGTTTAACTTCTCTGAAACTTTCTCTGCCGGTGAAGGTGATGTTGGAGAAAAAATCTAAGAATTTCTATGATGATTAGGAGTCTTAGAAAAAGAAAGAACAACCTTTATTTTTCTGGGTTTGTTTTGTTGATTCATGAAGCCCAGTTTCCCAATTATTTTTTAATAAAAGTGAACTTCTGGGGACAAATCAGGGGTGGACAACAATAGTCAATTAACTACACCCGTAGCAAATTTTCTCTAAAAAACTTCCAGTTAAAAACTGATTCACAAACCTGTTCCAATGGGAAGAAAGCACTGTTAATTGGATGATCTTACTCTTTATATCAAGGAGATGGAACTGAGAGGTGGAGATGGAAAATCTCAAAAGAATTTATTCAGATTACTTCTTAGCAACCTAGCTCAAAGGGGAGAGACAGCAGCTCACCCTGGAAAGTGAGTTTCAGCTTTTTTTCCCAAAGTTTTCAGCTTTGGATTATGACCCTTCAGCAATTGCCTGCGAGGGTGTCTCTATTTGAGTGAGGTGTTTACCCTGTCACTGGAGTCTGTATGGATATTATAAGAATCCACCACAAAACAAATGAGACTGCACGTGGCTGATGAACAGGACCTAACTGGAGAAGTGCTACCCTGTGAGCTGCTCCGAAGCTGTGACCACGAAGCAATTAGATTTAATGCTGTAGTTGAAAAGCAAGTCAGGTAAGTTCAGCACACAGATATTCCATTTGAAGGAAGGGAACCATGTAAAAGTGAGTCATATGTCTTTAAAAAACAAGCAAATAAACCCTTAAAGGTACAGGGCAGAAAGGAAGAGCCCACAGGCTGCCCGGAGACTCTAAGAGGTACATTGCTTTAGAAGCTCTCGTAAAGTGTGTGCCTCAACTCAGACAGAAAGAAACCTTGTTTAAAAAAAGTCCCTGATTCAGTAGGAAAACTAAGAGCATGTCACACAGAAAAGATCAGCGTAAAAGAAGTGGAAAATCAGAATAAGAGGAAAGGCTGTAAGGTCAAATGTATATCAAAAAACTAAGATTCAAAAAAGCAGTAATACCAAGACAACCTTGCAAAGGATGTTCAAGACTACAGTGAAAATTCCATCAGCTGGCAAGGGACTGGGGCAAATAAGATATCACTAAGCCACTAGAATTATATAGTGTCACACACAAGTCCTGAAGGAAACTGCAGAACCGCCAGCCAAGTATTTACTTAACAACCATGCACTGGAGGACTGGTGGGCTGTCTATATAATTTCTGTTTATAAATAAGGCTCTGGATAAGATATTGGAAACTATAGTGCCATCTTACTCTAGCCTCAATGAGGTTATAGAGGCTGTTTTAAAAACAAGAACTCTTGGTGCAGGGACAAATGCAATCTGTCGGAGAAGAGTTGCTCAGGTCCTGTAAAAAGGGAAATCCCACCTCTCTGTGCTGCCTGGAGTTCCTGTAAATTATCAATGAGCATGTGGATAAAAGTAATCCAGTGGGTAGAATGCACATGGATTTAAAAAAAAAAACAAAAACAAACAAACAAAAAAACCCACCACCAACACACCCAGTCTTTGACAAGGTTCACACCACAGTCTGGCATAGATTGTCTCAGAACTGGGGAAAAGGTCCTTTCAGGGCCTGGAAATCTCCCACCCCTTTTGGCAGTGACCCTACACTATTCTGAGTCTTCCTTTTGCTGCCAAGGGGCCTTGTTCTACAGCAGTTTTAACTTCAGGTGAGTTCTGACCTTCCTAATTCCATCTGTACAAGCCCAGACAATGCTGCTTCATTCCTCCTGGTTTGCCCGACTACTCTCCACCTGCTATACACTTGTTCCTTGTGCTCAAACTGAGCCAGGAGTTCCCTGTTCAGCCTGTTGGGATGAATCATGCTCTGGAGAAGCCTGTCTTTCTCCATCAGCTCCAGAGGGAAACAAGACAACTCGCTCTTCCATGCAACACTACACAGTAAATAAATAATAAAGGCAGGGCTCTGTGGAAAGTAGGCTTGTAGCTTCAGCATGGAAAGAAGGGGATATAAAAATCCGTCCTCCTTTATCTGTGTCCTTTGCCCTTTGTCTCAAAGAACCAAGAAAACTTCCTTCTGCTATTTGAGAATCACCAAAAAGCTGACTGACAATGACACACTTTTAGGTAGAAGGTAGCTCAACAGTCAAGACATACACCTCGGACAGGGGAGATGAAGTTCAGCTCTCCCTCCAGCCACCAAATTCGAAGTTGTATTTTTAGGCTTGCCTTTCATAATATGCCTTTCACACAAAGCATGGTATTGTTCACTCTGGTTGAAGCCACATGTTCATGCAGCAATAGTCCATGTCTTGAGGTATGGGGGAAGATCATAGTATGAAAGGATGCAATTGTGTTACCTCGTAGCCTGAGATTTCAGCTGGGATGAACGGAGCCCTGTGTCACGGTTGTGACAACAAAGGTATTGCTTTTATTGGAGTAATATCTGTTTACCCAAGTCCCTGGTTAATAAACGACTCTATGACTGTGCAAGGTATGAAAGCAAAAGGAGCAAATGGTAATAATGTCAATCTATTTCTCAGTACAAAAGTCCAGTTCTCCCAAACCCAAGGAAAACTTGTGATGGCTGTTTTCCTTTCTGCTCTCCAGGTAAGAAACCACCTTCAAGCTAAGAAATTAAATCGATCATATTTTCAGCAAGATATGGACATATTTCTGGTCTGCAAGTATGATAATTTTATATGATTCTGCCTTACCTGAAACAGAACAAGGGAGAATTTCCTTCCTTTGTTCTGCTGCGCCAATGTTACCTTGAAACTGTTTTGATTTATAGGACATAGAACGGGATGTTGTCGTCTCTCAAAAGGCCATGCCTTTAGTAGAAAAGTGAGAAAATGAAGTTTTCTTCTAGCTAAAGCTGTGGTTTGTACCAACAGTTGTCTTTCAACATCCAAAAGGCATAGCTATGCCCATTTGCTCCTTGGGAACGCTAGTGGCATTATGCCTATTTAACGTACTGGCCTGAGTTGAATTGCTCCTGTTTCATCAATAATGTTGACCATTTAAAAAAACCCAAATGCTCACAGAATGACTTCTTTCTTTTTGGAAAATGGAAAATGTTCATCATAATGCAAGAGTAAGATATGAAAATGCTTCTCCACTATGTTAAGGTGTCAGGATCAATCTCCAGAAATAGCCAGATCCATCTCATGTGTGCTACAAGCTCTTAATGTCATTTTTCCGTGTGAAGCTTCTTAAGGTTAAGTGAGGCTTGAGAATCAGTATGGCTGGCAACCGCAGACCATGGTGAGAAATATGAACCCAGTCATGAGCTGCAGAGATGTTTTTTCTCCTCAAAAGCTGTTATAGCAGCAGAGCCGGTGTAGAGACCAACCTTCAGCAAGGCTTTGCAATGTCCACAGGGAGTTTTTGGCTTTGGAGAAGTTGTCTGCTCATCATTGTCAGGCAATCAATCGGAGCTGGTTTTGGACTTCCTTGAACCCCTGAAGACAAGCTATACCACAAGTGGTTTCCTGACACCAGTGCTCACCAGGGACCAGGGATGGAGGATTCTTTTTACCTAGTCTTAGACATGCACAGTGATGGGGAGTAATTTTGGTTTTCTTTACAGTGAATGGCAAGAAAAAAATTATCCAAATGATACCATTCATCACATTCGTCTGAAATAGGCCCAGTGAAATCCACCCTATGTCTTCACAGAACCTGTTTCTTGAAGGGCCGTATCATACAAAAGTAGTTTCATTGCTTCTGATCCCAGTCAGTGCCTGAAAACCTCATTGCTCTTCCTGAGCTGCTAAAACTCTCCAGCCTGTGCTGGCTTGTAGCCATGAGGCCAACTTGTTTCTCTGCATGTTTGGCGTGGTAAACACAAACCACCAAGTGATAACAGCTTTGAGTGGGGAACATGCAATTTTCTGGTTCAAAAGACTCAGGGCATCTGAAATAATTTTTTAATTTTAATTCTCTTTTTTACATCTGCCAATAATTTGGAGAACGTGAGTATTAGGAATATGTATTCCATTTTATTGTTACTGTTTCACTACTATCTTGTAGTTTGAATGCCATAAATAGCCATTTAAATACTTGTAAGATGAAAGCTCTCAGGGTTAGTCATTCCTCTGTTTCTTTTTTCACTGTGATGTGAGTATTTATGCATATTTGAAAAGTTAATGACCTTATAACCTCCTTTTCTTTATCTCATGCATGCTTGGTCTGCTACTTTTAAATGAACTTGAAAATGGAAAAACAGACTCCTGCTGAAGCTCAATAACCTCTAGGAATGGGTGTGATATATGCATGCCTGAAAGAGCCGAGCTTTTTCTTAAACATCCTGTTCCATAAAATTGTGTCTTGAGTTAATGCCATTGTACTTTGAACAGATCCCTTCCCCATCATTCTCTCCCTGGAAAATTATTTGTAAGTCTCCCTGGTAGGCATTAGATAAAAGCAAATGTATGTAAAGATTTTTGAAAGGACAAGACTTTAGGGGAAAAGATATGCAACATCACTGAATGGGTTCATACCCTAAGGCATTTAGGTAATTTAAGTTAGCATCAATGCTCATTGACTGGAAGTTCTCTCTGCTACACCTAGTGACTAGTCCTGTAAAGACATAGCTTGTTTCTGGTCACTGGTGTTGTAACAATTCACATAACCCTTTTCAGAAGTTACCTTGGTGTCCTTTCTAATAAGCTAAGCTAATATGTAAACTTCCTGCTTTCACCTTCTTCTTTTCATTTAGGAAAAGCCCCCAAGGTCTTTTCCTGGCTGTTGTGCAGTTGTCTGAAGAGTCTGAACTTCTGCCGCTCTTGAACAATGGCTTTCTTCATCATGTGGCAGGCACTGATACATATCCTGATTGTTCTGCAAATACTTCAGAAAGCTAGTGGTAAGCAGAATTTATGCCATAGGGTTATATAAAACAAGTAATCTGTAATTATATATTTTTTAATATGTATGTAGATGCATATAAATATATATAGATAGCAAAAATTGTAGACTTCCAAATTCTGGAAAACATAACTTAATGTATAGGAAGTTATCTGCCTCATTAAGCTCAGATGGAAGTTTACTGATGAAGTCTATGTGGAAGACATATACTATATTCTACTATATTCCATATTTTGTATTTCTTGCTGTAGGGTGAGATGTGTCACTTGAAGTACTTGCATTGATTAGAGGGACTTGATAAAGGTACCTACCTAGACATTTCTCTTCCTGTTTGAGAAAGCCTAGAATACTTCATGCATTATCAGAGGACAAGCATAAACAACCCAGGCCCTGAGGAAGACCTTTGGGAGTCCTCTGAGAGAACGCATGCCCTAGACTAGCTCAAATCATACTGGAGACAACTATATTCAGTCAATTAAGCATCTGAGGTATCTAAGCTCCCTGACTCCCCTCAAGTAGGGATTTAATTCCTAATGTTGTTATCTAGAACCACCTCAAATGTCTCAGGAGATCATAACTGTCTTCCAGCTGCCTTTTCATAAGGCCAAAGGTATTCCATACGTTCTGTTGCTAGCCCCCTATGGATATCTCACATTCCCTCAGACATCTGGCATCCATATGGAAATATTCATAAAGATTTATACACACATCCCTATGTATTTGTTAAAAACAGTTACTTATTTGTCATGAAAGTACCAAGAGAGATATCCCTTTTCTCAGACAAAACCAAATCAAACCCAAAAGCCCTGAATCTGACTTTTAGTATATCCAGGAGTTGAACACACATGGCCAAATGGGAGGTGTCCACAGCTCATAAGCACAGACCATGTTGGACTTCCCGTGCATCTGTGGTAAGAATGAGAAGAGTGTATACAGTAAGCTTGACACCATTTCACTCTGCTCCAGGTTAAAATACTTAAGTGTAGATGCCTATACATGCCTAGGAATAGAATAGAATAAAAAGAACAGGTGTAAAGTAGACTAGGGTAGGGTAGAGTAGAGTAGAGTTCCATTTGGAAAGTACCTAGAACAATCATCTAGTCCAACGGCCTGACCCCTTCTTGGCTGACCAAAAGTTAAAGCCCATTATGAAGGGCATTGTCCAAATGCCTCTTAAACACTAATAGGCTTGGGGCATCGACCACATCTCTAGGAAGCCCGTTCCAGTGTTTGCCACCTCTCAGGAAATAAATGTTTCCTAATGTCAAGCCTGAACCTCCCCTGATGCAGCTTTGAACCATTCCCACGCACCCTGTCACTGGGTACCAGGGAGGTGAGATCAGCACCTCCCTCTCCACTTTGTCTCCTCAGGAAGCTGTAGAGAACAATGAAGTCATCCCTCAGCCTCTTTTTCTCCAAACTAGACAAATCCAGTGTCCTCAGCCGCTCATCATTGGAGCAGTATGGCACTGGAGATCTCGTCAACAAAGATCCATTTACATCACGTTAATGTAGACGTTTACAGTCTTATTCAGTTATCCAAAGGCATACATCTGGTGCCACTTAAGACAGCATAAAGTATCCAGTCTGGTCTCCAATGCATTTCCTTGAAAGGGCTCCCATTTGTGCTGTACCATCTCCTTCAGCTGTACGTGGATCTTGTGGTTCTGCTAGGGTGATTCCAGTGATACCAAACGCCTAAGCTTAGGGAATCCGTTCTGGTTCCCAGCGTGCATGCAGCCCCCTACATACAGAGACCCAAGCTCAGGTGTCTGAATTTGGAGTTAAATCTTACTGAAGTGCATGCATCTCTCTGGTGAGCAGTTCAAGTGCCACTATCCTGGATACATCACGAAGTACATGCTTTGGCCCCTTGCCTAAGGGGTTCACTGCAGAAATGGCAGAAGCTCTGTAAAAAAACCACTTCTCTTTTGAAACCAATTCCCACACTGAGTCAGCACTAACTCATAACATGTGCATATCTGTTTTCCTCAGGTCAGTTTACAGTCCATTCCCCTAACAATGTTGTTATCCAAGCTGTTGGAGAAGATGCCATCCTGCCTTGCTACATCTCTGCCCCTAGCATCCCTGTCAGCCTCACTGTCCAATGGATGCTTATTAGAGCTCTGAAGAGAATAGAAATTAGTTCCTTCAATGGAAGAACTGAGGTGGAGAGGCAAGGGAAAAGCTACAAGGGTCGAACTGCATTTTTCATACCCCAGGTGAGGAGGGGAAACCTCTCCTTGAAGCTTAGGAACATCCGAGTCTCTGACAAAGGGAAATACATCTGTAAGGTTGCCTATTCCAATTGGTACAGGGAGACCTACATGGAACTGGATGTGACAGGTCAGTGCCTGAGTATCATTTCTTGTAAGTAAGATGAAAGTAGTCTCTCCATGCCACATTAAGGTGAATTCCAGAATGATCTGTTATCTTTCAAGATGCTTCTTTTCATTCCAACAGCAATGTGAAAATGGGTTGACTGGAACATTACTTCAGGCAGTAGGCCGAGTGCCCATGTGAAATGCAACCAGATTTTGAAAATCAGTCAAACGAATATGATAAAGAAAATATTCTAGGCAGAAAGTTTGGGCAGCTAAGCTATGAACCAGGTTATCCCCATCTGCTTGTATCTCCTTCTTAGGAGAAGAAAGCACATGGAAAAGAATAATTTGCTCCTAAGGAAAGGCAAAGCCACATAGGGTTTATGGACATCAGCACCTGTGTGAGCTGTCCAGTGGAGGATTCATCTGACATTTAACTACAATTTCACGCTTTATGATCAGTGGAGATGTAACCAATAAAATCAGCAGAGAAAGAGAAGGATTTCTCTTTTCCTAAACCAGGGTGAGATTTGGCTACAGTTACTGCATCTAAATTTAAGCGAACAGTGTCCAAGCTGCCATGGTAGCCAACAGAAATCTAGTCGATAGAGACAGTTGAGCCTCAAGTGCTCTTCAGAGCACACCTAAGAGTCTTTTCAGTTGCCTCCGGATAAATGTCTACCTATAAGGTCACTTGAGGTGTTTTATGGGATGCTGACTTGTTCAGGGGCTGGAGAACTATGACACTGGTCTTGCTATGCTCCATAAAAGTGCTTACCTTTGTCTTTCCACTGGATCCTGATCTCCTAAGTGTATAAATACATTTTCTCTGTGTCTTGACAGCTCCATACAGAAGCCTGCCTTTGACTTCTCCTGTTACTGGAGTAATTGGAAGAGATATTCTCTTGCCCTGCCTGTTCTTCACTAATTTTACTGGAAATTTTGTAGTGCAGTGGACGTTGCTTCATTCTTCAGAATTAATCCACAAGGTTTTCTGTAATGGGGGAATCCAGTCAGAAATAAGAGGTAGGAGGTATAAGGGCCGAACAGAACTGTCTTCTGTTGAACTAAAACATGGGAACTTGTCTCTAGTGCTGAAAAATGTCACGTACACTGACAAAGGAGAGTACGTCTGCAGCCTGGACTCTGAGAGCTGGCGTGATGAAACTGTGGTGGAGCTGGATGTGACAGGTCAGTGAAATGTTTTCTGAGTTCGTGTGAACTGTGTCCTGCCTGAGTATGGGACCCTTGAAGGACCAGACACAAGGCAAACAACACCAGAACCGCTGGGAGCAGAACAGCTAGAAAAAAGAATTAATTTTGAACTGGTCTGGGACATAAACACCTTCAGCCACCCAGTGCCTACAAGGCATCCAATAAAGGCTGATTTGCAGAGTAGGTTTACATGTCATCACTGCATTCACCTGCTACTCACTGCTGAACTGGTTTTGGTCTGATCAACCTTGTCTCACTTCATAACTCTGTGGATCAGGCTCAGTGTTTCTGCACTTAGCTCCACTGCACAGTATGGACACGCCTTGTGTCCAGACATCTCTAGGGGCTGCAGCCCAGAAGCCTCCAGCTTCTGGAGGTCCCTTAGGGAAGAATGTCCTCTCCCCAGACTGAGTGACTCGGATGCCCTCTCTAAGCCTTCTTGAACAGTTCCTCTAAATGTTGCTGTCTTCAAACAGGCCAGTTCCACATCCTTCCTCCAAACAACCCAATCATCGGCTTCATTGGGGAAGATGTCATTTTGCCTTGCCAGTTGTCACTCACCGTTTTACCCAGGAGCATCACGGTTCAGTGGGTTGCCCTACAGCATTTCAGGACACTGAAGATCTCCTATAATGAAGCAGTCAAAGATAGCTGGCTAGAGGAGCGAAGCTGGGGAGGCACAGAGCTCTTCCTCAGCCAGTGGAGCACAGGCAACTTGTCCCTAAAACTGAAGAACGCCCAGGTCCCTGACAAAGGGAAATACATTTGCAGAGTGACAGCAGGACAATGGCATGACCAGGTGGCCATTGAATTGGAAGTGACAGGTCAGTGTCACCTCTTCTTTCATCAGGAGTGCAAGGGTTGGTCAAGAGGCCCACAGCTGATGGACTGGCAGTGGGAGGGAATTTTTGAGGGGGAAAAGAAAGAGTCACTCAAAGAAGCCGCTTACGGAGTTAGACACTTTAAGGCAAGTGTGTTGCTATGGCATGGCTGGGGGAACAATTAACGCTGCTTATTCAGAGCTGCATTGTGCTTGGTTACACCCCGGTTAAGAATGATAGCTGCAAATAGGATGAGGATATCAACATGGAGGAGTAGGAAGGCCAGGGTACTTAACTATCTATACTATATCTTGTAGTCTTGTAGTAAGTGCACCCTCATAGGCAGTTTCCATGAACCAGCTGTCAGGAAGCACAAATGTAGTTAAGCAACTTAACTACCTGAAGGTTTAGTTAAACAACTTAATTACCTGCAGGTTTACATACTTTCCAAAGAGGAATGCAACTTCATGGTATAGGCCAAGATACAAAACCATATATTGGATCAGCAAGGGAGAGGGACAGCTGAGGTCTCTTTGACTAGAATACAAGTCCTGACAATAATCCAAGCCCTACAAGGTGGCATTGTCGCTTCTCTTGTGGTAATGTGTTTGTACCGTCAGAACCTGAGACTTTTCTAAGCATGAAATTAATTCATTCCCTGCACAGCTTCATGTATTCCTCAGGATCACTGTGGCTTGACATGTCTTGTTTTATATTTTGTGTGCAGTTGCTATTCCAAACATTCTTACTTCCACATACATTGCTGGAGCTGTTGGAAATGATGTGCTCCTGGACTGCAGGCTGCCAGCCACCGGCATTCTGGCAAACATTTCTATGGAATGGTTTTTTTCCAGACCCTCAGAACTGATACAGATCATCTCCTACAATGGAAGCACTGGGAAAAAGATTCAAAGCAAAAGGCACTGGGGACAAAAACAGCTTCTTCAATGGGTCCCAAGCAGAGGGGTCTTGTCTTTACTACTAAAAGACATCCAGCTGTCTGATGCAGGAATTTATATCTGCCTGGTGTCTTCTGGGAAAAAACGACATGAGGAAGCCTTTGAACTGGATGTGATATGAAATTGTCTTGGTTAGTTCTCATTGATTAGTTCTTCTGTCTCAGATAAACTCTCACGTTCCTCATCTGCAGAAAACAGAAGATGTAAAGGCTGCTGCTTGCTTCTGCCTGACCTCTAGCTAGCCACAGAGGTAACAGTTACATTCCTGTTTGTTTCCCATGGATGCTATTATTACCACCTTTGAAACACCAGGTGATTTGCTCTAGCTTAATACCTTCAGCGGCAGCTCAGCTCAGCTCAGCACCTTGCTGTTCTTTTTTCTTTTCCAAGCAGATATCCCTTTATCCCTGCCCATGGCTAGATGGTCTTCAAGGCCCCTTACAACTCAAACCATTCTATGTTCTACGTATGGTCTGTGTTCCAAGACCAGATATCTCCAGCTTTCCTAGATTCAAATGCACAAGAGAAGCACCCCAAAGTTAGGGTATGTGACTAAATCAGTTTTGAGGGTCATTGTTACCTTCCTGATGGTTACAGGGAAGGACCATTGAACAGTAAAAAAACCTTGAAAAGTAAAGAACAGCCAAGACCACAAGCAAATATCCACGAAGAGGAGTGCTGAGGAAGAAGTGAGGTTTTCTTTAGGGATGCCTGCAAGGTGAATCAAACTAGAAATTCTCTGCACAAACTCATTTGTTTATACCCTAAGCCGAATAAAATGTATCCGTATCAACACTAAACAATATCTGAGCATGGTCAACGTGAAAGTTCACTGCAAGGTCTGTTTAGATTAACTTTGTAGGTGGTAACTGCTTTAAGTCATTCATTATTTTGCTTACATATGACTGGGACAATGGACAGAGCTGACATGGTCCGCAAAGTCATGGGAACCCACATTAGCAAGGCTATGTAGCTCTTTTGAACAGCTATGATTTATGACTTCTCCATTTCCAGTGTCCCTGCCCACTCAGGGTCCTTGTTTTGGCTGGGATAGAGTTAAATTTCTTCATAGTAGCATGTATGGGACTATGGTTTGGATTTGTGATGAGAACAGTGTTGGTAACACGGGGTTGTTTTAGTTATTGCTGAGCAGTGCTTACACAGCATCAAGATGTTTTCTGCTTCTCACACCGCCTGACCAACAAGAGAAGTTGGATAGCTGGACAGCTGACCCCAACTGACCAAAGGGATATTCCAGACCACATGATGTCATGCTTAGGAATAAAAGAAGGAAGGAAGGGCAGTACATTCGGCATTAGGTTGTTTGTCTTCCCAAGATACCATTACACGTGATGGAGCCCTGCTTTCCTGGAGATGGCTGAACGCCTGTGTGACGATGGGAAGTGGTGAATGAATTCCTTGGTTTGCTTTGCTTGTGCATGCAGCTTTTGTTTTACCTGTTAAACTGTCTTTATCTCTACCCATGAGTTTTCTCACTTTTACCCTTCCGATTCTCTTCCCCATCCCACCGTGGAGGAGTGAGAGAATGCCTGTGCAGTGCTGAGCTGGCTACTGGGATTAAACCACAACACTCAGCTATCTCATTAATATTTTTCATTGAAACATCTGTATGTAGCGGGGAGGGACAGAATTTTTTTAATATGTTTCTGATGAGAGAGGCCTTTCCAAAGGACAGTTGACAGTGTTAGGCTAGTTGCTTGTTCTGAATGAGCCCATGGGCACATCCATGTGTAGACTTCAGTAACATATAACATTAAGGAGCTGAGGAAGACCAGTTTTATCAGTCAATGATAAGGTTGCTATCTCCCTCTGTTATCTCAGGCTGTTTTGTCCCTTTTTGGCATAAGGCACTGTATGTGATCTCAAACACAAGAAATGTGATGCCTCGGTTTAGGCAGATGAAGCAAGTCATAAATCACTCCCTACACTCAGTTGACTGTGTTGAGCATGAGCAGAATTTAGCTGCCTAACCATAGACCCTTACAGGCATTCCAGATGTCCTAGAGACCTGGAAATGCCTCTTCAGGCCTGACAGAGGATACAGGACCGATGGAGAACTCTCCACTTCTGGCAATGCAGCTGGACACCAGCCAGAAGTACAACAGCACCTACAAAATCACCGAATACTTCATGGGGGCTTACTAGAAGGACAGTTCAGAGGACTCAGATTTGCTGCTAGTTCAGTACAGCCCCTGAGCAATCTGGTCTTTCTTTGTGTGGGGGACTGGAGTAGAGTGCTCCAGAGATGTCTTCAAAGTTAATTTTCTCTGTGACTCCATGAATTAGGGAGCTTTGCTTTTATCAGAATCTGGCCCACTGTATTTGCTGTTTCTGAGGTGGATTAAGCTACATTGTCACAAGAAGAAGAGCAGCATAACCTCTTGCTACAAAGAACTACATTGCTGGAGAAGTGGCAAGCTGCCATTGTAAATCTTATTTGTAAACAGGGTTCTAGAAAGAATCTTGGAAACTACAGCGCTGTCTGACTCCCATTCCTAATAATGCTATGGAGTTAATGACAAAGAATAAGAAATTGGAGGCATTTTCATAACTAGAGAGTTGAATGAAGACTCAGCATAGCTGGACTATCAGGTTGCTTTTCCTCTGTCTGTTATGCCATGGGTTTCGAGTGATTTGTCTGTTGGTTCAAGGTCATTAGCATGTTCTGTGTTCCTTAGATAACACTCTGCTCATTAGTCATTTTATGTCCAATGGGTATTTTGTGAATCAAAGTTCAGTTCTGTTCAGTAGGAACAAAATGACAAACTTCAGCTGAAAACTGATGTACAGGAAACAATGCCGGGGGACTCAAAAGGACATGGATCTTCCATGAGTCTTGTGTCAACCCTGCCAGTCTCAGATACATTGACGGGTCTGAACTGGCACTGGACAACTATGTTTAGGAAACTTAATCACAATTTAGAACTCCATTAACTATAATTAAACATACCTACCTAGATCATACGTGGACACCTACATTTAGATCTTTGTCTCAAACTGAATCTCACCTGATGAAAAGACTGAACTTGTATCATGAGACATTTGTGTAAAGAGAAGTGGCGATGGAATATTAATGCAAGTCAAATCCTGGTTCAAAACTGACTCCAAATTAACCAGTGACAGTCATTAAAAAACAAGATTGGTATTGAATCAGGCTCCACCGAGGTCTACACCCCCTGTATGAATGTAACCGTAACTCTGAGATCACTGATGCAAAAATGAGGGAATAAATTACCTTCCACCTCCATGATGCACAGGACAAAAGCTGGTAAGCTTAAACTCCACGGAAGAAAGGACTGTTCACAGAAAATAACCGTGACAGCATGGAAACAAAGATCTTTCAGCATCCACTGTCGTTTCTGTCTCAGGAGGTCTCCAGCTGCCACTTGAAAAAGACATGTATGTCCCACAAGCTTTGTGCTGTATGACAGACCCATGTAGACGTGTTGGATGCCCTAAAGAATTTTAAAGAACAATGGGTGTCTATGTTTAGGCAACTAAATTGCATTTTACCTGGCAAGAGTTTGGGATTCAAAAGATCTTGTGGAGCAGACGGCTCTGTCAGGGCTATTTATGGAGTAGAAGAGCATATTACTATACCACAAGGGTTCAAAGCTACATCTCAAAGAGAGATGTAGCACTGCATTAAGTCAATTTATGTTGCCTCTCAGACTCTTCTTCAAGCACAGATGCCATGTTCTCCACCCAAGAAGTGAAGTGTAGACACATCACTATGTTTTAAGTTACTCTGGTTTAAAACTCTTTTTTCTTTTCCTCCAAAATTCTAGAATTCCATCCAGAAGAGTAATGGAGAGAGGCTACCTTTATGGGGTGCTGTGCATTTGTTGTGTGTGTATTTGAATTCATGGTATGAAGTTGGACTTTGTATGCAAGTACAAAGTATACAGTGCAGCAGTCCAGAACAAAATCTTAGAGAATGATGATGACTGAAATGCATTGTAAGGAGTGAAATTATTTTCAGAAAAAAGACTCTACAGAAATTGTTCTTGAGGTGAACATATAATTTATCAAATCGTGGCGTGGGGTGGCTCACTTCTGCATGCATGCTGCAAGTATTGGACAAAATGTGTACAGAAAGGAAAATATTTTATGCTAAGGTATTAAACTATGTGTAATATAGAATGTGAACAGGAATGTGTAATATATAAATTGCAATTAAGCATTAAATTTGTCTAAGAAAATAATAAGATCTTTCATGACACAACAAAAATTACCATGTTAAAAAAAAATATATTATTCCTCTTTAACTGAACAAATTCTCATGGTTAATTCTTCGTGTGAGTTTTTAAAGAGCAGATAAACTTCTTCCGAGAATGCACAGTCTTTAAATATGAACATCACAGACGTGTCAGTAACATCGAAAAAAAGTCAACATTTTCTCTTCACAATTAAGGTAAACTCCAACTTTCCTGGGATTTTTCTGCACCGCTAGCCGTGTCCATGGCTCAGTTCTTGCCCAGTAACATTTAAAACTGAAGCCCAGAGCCCAAAATCCTTCTTCAGGTGACAGAGACATTATTCCTTTCCTTGGAGCAGATTTTCTGGCTACTCCCAGGTCCCAGTCATTGCTTTTTTCAACTTCCACTTCCCAGTAATGCTTCCCAGAGGAGAAACTTTCTGAGCCCAGCACACAGACAAACGAATCAAAACTCCCTTCATTTTGAGTCACCTTCTGGGCCTCTGATTTATGCGTAAAGCTCTTCTTGTCCACAGCAATAGATAAGTTTGAATGGGCTGTGTTCTCATCAACCTTGATGTCATCTACAACAAACAGATATTTGGAGCTTTATAAACACTCCTCTAAAACAAATATACAAAAAGAGAAGGAAACTGTACTGTACTGCATTTCATTCTGAAAATCTCCCTACAACTAGTCTAGAAGGACCTCTAAGCCTGGAGTGAAGAAGGACTGACATATAAATTACACTTTAACTTTCTAATATTTCACTGCCAAGTGAAATATCTCCGTATCCCTGGAATAAAAGGCATTTGTAGACTCACAATTCAGTCCATGCTCAGCACTGTTTCTGTAATATTCACAGATTGCAAGCCATCGAGTACAGACATAAGTAAATACATTATTTTACCTGCACTGTCATAAGCCATTCTGAATTCTGAGAGCAAATAAGGGGGCAGGGGGGGGAGAAAGAAAAAAGAATAGGTAAGAAAAACCAAACTCCAAACATTGACTGAAAAAGTTTTCCAACTCCAAGTTGGAAAATCTCAGACTGAGTTTAAGGTTAAGCTGTGCAGGTCAACTGATACTCAAATTCCCTCTTGCTTTCTCAAGCCCTGTGATTACCTGAGAGGTCTGAAGAAGGATCTGAAGTTGGGATGAGTTTCCTCTTTGGCAAGTACTTTCTGTCTCAGGTACCAATTTGTTGCCTTGCCAGCATTTTACACAGATGCCCCACCAGCCACACACCACATTTCAAAGCATGTGAGATCCTTGGTCATCACCCCAGCATTTTCAGGGAGACAGAAAGAGACAGGCACCTTTGTGACACTCAGGGAAATAAATTTCAGCCACATTTTGTGAATTTCTCAGGCGGGGCTGGATACAAAGGAACAGGTTGCATGAATTTTCCCTAATCTTCCGAATGGAGGAGGGAGTGCACTTTCTGGTGAGTTTCTGGGTCCGTGCAACTGTGACAGCTTTGTGCAACAGTGACCGGGCAGGGAAGGATAGCGGAGAAGATGTGGCAGAGAATCTACTGTACAAACCAAGTTGCTGAGGAGTCAAATCAGTCGAGTAAATATTAAGTATTTGCCAGGGCAGAATCAGCTGGGCCTGTGCTTTCATGTGTGAGAGATGAAAAGATGACCCAGCAGGGTAGGATCATGAAGTCATGGGATGTCAGCTTAAGAGGTTACCTCATAGGCAAGCATATGTATGTGAAAAACTTTAAATTGTAGATGAAGTTCTGAGCATGTGAACAGATAAGTGTGAGATGTGCACCTGGAGCTGTGTGCAGGAAAGGCTTTGAAGCCCCAGGAGTTCATGTTATAAGCTCTAAATTCGTTGTCCTGTAAAAGAAGAACCATCCCGTTCTCTCTTCAGACTTTCCCTTTCAATGGGTTTAAGGGACTTAAGAGACAATAATGACTTTACCAACTTTGTAACTCTTTCCAAACAAGATAAAAGCACAGAAATAAAACGTACTATGGATTAGAAATCAGTACTTGGTAGCACTACAGGATGACTCTGGATACAGATCACTCTATTAATACCAAAGTTCAGCCATATCCTGAAATGCCATATTTTAACACACTATTTCTGAAGTCACCATAGGTTTCCAGGCAGTCAGATCTACACGACATTCACAGTCATTCCTAAATGGGCTCTTGTGGTGGTTTAATGCCAGCCGGTAACAAAGCACCATGAAGCCTCATGCTCACTCCTCCTGGTTGGATGAGGAGAAAATATGAAGAAAAGGTGGGGGTCGAGACAAGGACAGGGAGGGATCACTCACCACTTATGGTCACGGGCAAAAGACAGGCTCAACTTGGGGAAGAAACAAAATCAATTCAATTTACTACAAATCAAATCAAAACAAGAATACCGAGAAGTAAAACCAAACCTTAGAACACATTATCACGGGGCACTGTGATGATGCTTTGCACCATGAAATGGTCTCTCTCGCTCCAGGTTACGTTGGTCTTGGCCCCCACATTTATTGTATCTCCTCCATAGTTCATCCAAATGACTCCAGGCTTTGGGTACCATTGTTTTGACTCACATGTGTAAGCAACACATACTCTCCTCTTGCAGATCCCTGTTCAAAGTCAGTTTATACCCAACTGCTGTAACAGTTAGTCAATGAGTATGAAACAGAGCTAGAGTTATTGCAAAACAATGACAACAACAACAAAATAAACCAACAAAACTCAGAAAGGCTCAGTATGTTGCTCTAAAAATTCATAGCTCATAAAACCAACCACACGTGGTCACATCAAAGGGGCCATTTACCTGGACTCCAACAATGGTGAGGACTAAGGCATCTTATCACAGAGATACAGTGAATCCCAGGGAGCGTGGATGATCAAAGGTCAGGAGGACATCTGGGAGTTTGCAAGATAGATGACCACTCTCCACCTGTCTGAGCGGGATATGATACAGGTCTATAAAAAAGGAACGGTGGAGAGGAAGAACAGCAATTAATTGTTCCCTGTCTTGTCCAACACCAAAAGAGGAGGTATCAAGTCATGATAGGTTGAAAAGAAATTAAAAGGGCCTTCACCCATAGCATTGATCTGCGGAATAGACTGATGCCAGATTTGTGGATGCTAGATGTTCTCATACACTCACACTAAGCTCCAAAGTGTGACTTGTCCAACGGGAGATCAGATCTGATAAGGTGTTTTTTGGAAGCATGTGTTCGCATTCCAAAACTTTTCCTTTGCATTTCAGACAGATCTTCTGAGAAGGAGGATTTCTAATGAGGAGGGGAAAGGGGCCTTTACCATATCATTATGTGCACTGCACATTGGTGAATACCCTCCCTAATAGCTCTGAGTAATTGTTTTTTTCATTTTACAAAGCAAAACAGCCCTAACTGGAGAGGCTGAAAATTCATAATCCCAGAAGAGAAAACAACTCTAGGTTGTTTATATAAGGGTTTTCAGCACCTATATAGGGATTTATCTAGGGATATTCAGCATTGTAACACAGTTCCCTGTTGCACTATTTCCCACAAGACAAGCCACGTGCTCTGTCCCCCTCAGTGCCCAGCTTTTAGATATTCAGAATTGAAGCAAGTCTTTCCAGCTACTTCCTCCATCTTTGCTTATTTCCCCATTTTTCCAAGTAACCGTTACACCTGATGGAGCCTTGCTTTCCTGGAGATGGCTAAACACCTGCCTGCTGATGGGAAGTAGTGAATGAATTCCTCATTTTGCTTTGATTGTGTGCACAACTTTTGCTCTACCTGTTTAACTGTCTTTATCTTAACCCATGAGTTTTCATACTTTTACCCTTCCGATTCTCTCCTCCATCCCACCAGGGCAAGGAGTGAACTAGTGGCTGTGTGATGCTTAGCTGCCTACTGGGGTTAAACCATGACAAAGCCTCAGCTGTCCAGCAAGGAACAGGCAAAGCCACAGAGTCGTGATGGGAACTGAACTCAACGTGGTCACAAGCAGGTTGCATTTCACTGTGAAAATCTCCCTGCTTACCTGTAACATCAAGGTGAGTAGTAGCCTCCTGTGTGACAACACTGCCATTCACTGCACAAACATATGTCCCCTCGTCAGTTATTTGCACTTAACGGATAACCAGAAGGAGTGTTCTTCTCTGCCAGTGTCGCACGATCCTCCACTGTTCTTCATCCTGGCACTGCTCCACCACCCCACCCAGGATGGAGGAAGACCACAGTGGATCATCCCTCCCCTTTTCCATTTTTTACCAAAGTACTCTCGTTTTAGAGGGGATACTGTCTGTCAGCTGGCAGGACAGAGTCACTTGGTCTCCAACACGGACAACCACCAGTTCGATGCTGATGGTGATAGGCACTTCACCTGCAAGGAAGAGGTGGGAGCAAATGCACTGGCTTTCCCCACGAGTGTAATCCTTCCATGGACAGGAGAAAGCCACATGTGTTAGCTGAATCCAAAACAGAAAGCTGAGCTCTAGGTTAAAGTCTCATAGACCCTTACAACAGTGAGGACAGGGTCTTGAGTCATGGCTACCACCTCCTCCAGGCACAGAAACACTTCACAGTTACCAAATTTCCTGGGTTTATATACATCAGCTGTGTTACGTACCCATGGAGCATACCCATGAGCACTGTGGGCAGTGTTTTATTCAGGAAGACAATAGGTACGCTGGTGAGAGGACTGCAAACCAAAGCTCACGGAGCTAGGAGCAAGTCACCACACATGAAGCGCAACGATCTATGCACTCCGCAGATTTACACCCTGCAAAGCAATCTGCACAGGCTCTTGCTCTCCACAGACCCTGGCTGAGAGACTCAGGAGAGACTGAACATGCCTCCCTTTTGTCTGCAGAAAGATATTACACCTACGCTGCTTCCCTGAAATAGCTGACACCCCAGAGCAGGACTGGGATATCTCACATCATCAAGATGGCTGAAGTTACCCCAAACTTGGGCTTGGAGGTGTGAGACACCACATACGATCTACAGTGCGTTTGTTCCTTTAGGGACTATGAGCTGAAGTGCACTGGCTAGCTGGATACAGGAGGGAGTTTCTTACCTGTAAACCATTTTCCAATTAAAACACATGTTGGAAGAGCAAAGAACAGGACTAGTATGAGCTTCCTTCCTGAGCACTTATTCCATAAATCCTCCAAAAACATCCTGTGGGTCAAGTCAAATTGCTTCTATTCCCCCTGGAAATGGATGATGTGCTGTGAAAATGAGAAAGAATTCCCAAGAGGAATGAAACAGAAAGGAATGAATCTTGCTAAAGACAAACACAAAGGCAGCACCTGGCTCTGCTTGCTGTGTTCAGATTCCTGTGGGACTGCATCATATTGGTGGGTTCACCCACAGCTCTTGGCTCCTTTCTCTGAGGGAAAAGCTGCCCGTTCCCGTTCCCTGGCAGTCCCTACTCTTCAGCACAGGAACGTTTGACTTCAAACTGATTTAGGTGGCAGGTCAGAAGGTCCAGGATGCCCAGTACCAGTCCTGTGCGCGTATTACTCGGCTCATGCAATGAATCTCTTATTGGATGTGTCTAGGAAACTGGGCTGTGCTTCATAATTCCCAGCCTACTTTGATTATGCAGTAGTGCATCACTTGGCTAAGAACACTATCCTGGATGAGGATGTGACAAAGAATAACAGAAAATGTTGCTTTTGCTTCATTACAGATGAGCAGCTGTGATCCTCATGCATAAATGAGGGAGAATTGCCTGGTCTGGTTCTCCCAGTCTCTTTGGAAACTTTTCCAGGGTCCCACCTCAGAAGGCCTGAGAAAAGCAACGTATTCCACAAAGGTGCAAGACTGCTGCTCATCTGTGCCCGGTCAATTGTGAATTTACTCCCAGCAGCCACTCTCTTCTGTCTTTTACAGTTCCCCACACAGCCTGGCTAAATCAATCAGCGCACCCCATTCCCTATCTCTATGGCTGCATTATCTTGCACCTGCAGCCTATCTTAACTCCCAACAAACTTGCACTCTTGTCCTCTCTTAGCAGAAAATGTTGGTGAACTGCTGAAGGGCAGAAAAAGAGTTGTTTGGTAGGGCAATAAAACTGGAGGAACTGTTAGTGCTGTAAGGAAGCATCTGGGGAGTACACCATGGCTTGCAAGGGTCTAGCGTTTACTCTAAATGCACAGAGGGAGGCAATGCAAGCACAGTGCAGGAGAACACCAGACATCATACTAATCACCTGAAAGGCAGGTTAGAGGACAATAAGGCATGCCCAGGGAAGCCCCCTCCCTTTGCTTTACTGAAACCCAGAGTCACACTGAGCTGCTTGGCACAGAAGCTCAACTACATATCAAAATGCACAATTACCCACATTCTGAGTACCAACTGGCATTTACAACATCTTTTCATAATAGTCTATTTGAGGGACAGAATACTAACATTTATGTTTCAACCATTCAACATTGTGAATGAATTAAAGCAGCAAAATGTATATCTGGCTGTCACTGTTTTGTATCTGTTTGCCCTCTTCTTCTACAACCCTTAATTCCCTGCTATGCTAAATATTTATACCTATATTACAAAGATCATTCTAGTAGATATTTACCATTCCAAAGCAGAGGATATTTTACATTTTCAATCAACCACATTGGAAGAACATTATATATCAACAAAGTACCAGTTCAATGGGATAAAGTAACTAAACCCACAGTACAAATCTCAGAGCAGTACCTGATTAACTAACAAATTCTCATAGGTTTAATTATTAAAATACTCCTTCCTTACTAATGCTAAGGTATCCTCCACTTTATTCCTTCTCGTTCATTAATCCTCAGATCTCACTTGTGAAGTAGTAAATAGGATATACCTACCCAAAAAGACATCTAGAATATATTCTTTTGCTATTTTCACTGTGTGTATGAAGTGTATGTAGCATTAAAAAAGTCTTGTGCTCTTACCTATGGGAAGGAGTGTCTTGGCCAGAGATTTTTAAAAATACAGGAAGGAACAAGATGACTCAAGTTACCACTGAAGTAGGAGGACCAATTCTGCACTACTAAGAAAATGATAAAAAATGTCTTTCACCTGTTGGTGAACTCAAGAAGTCTGATAGAAGCCAATAGGTAAATATGAGAGACTTATTTTGGGGGTGTATTGCGTGTCTGTGGCCACGTTTTGGGAGCAGGGGGGTTGCAAGGGTGGCCTCTGTGGTAAAAAGTGAGGAGCTGCTCCCATGTCGGACACAGCTGACTCAAGCTGGCGGCACCTCTGAGAAGACACATTTATGACAGGGCAAAATGCAGCACGACAGTAAGGAGAAAAATGTGCCAGAAACAACCCTGCCAACACCAAGGTCAGAGAAGGAGGAGGGGGAGGAGGTGCTCCAGGTGCCAGAGCAGAAATTCACCTGCAGCCTGTGGACAGCGGTGGAGCAGGTCCCTATCCTGCAGCAGAGTGGATATTCTCTGAAGGAAACTGCAGCCTGTGGACACCCCACGTGGGAGCAGGTTTCCCAAACTGGAGCAGGGGAAAAGTGTGAGGAGGAAGGTCTGGCAGAGGGGAACCATTATGGATTGACCATGACCCCCCCCCATTCTCTATCCCTCTGTGCCACTTGTGGGGGGGGGGGGGGGGGGGAGGTAGAGAAGTCAGGAGTGAAGGAGTGAAGTTGGGCCTGGGAGAAAGGAGCATGGGGAGAAGGTGTTTGAGGTTTTGTCTTTGTTTCTTACTATCCAAATCTAAATAGCACTGGATTAAGTTAATTTTCCCCAAGTTAGGTCTGTTTTTCTCATAGTGGTATCAGAATTGACCATCTGGAGAAAGACTCTGAAGGCATGAAAAAGACCAGGAGGCAGGTTCTTCCATGGATTTTTGAGACTCCTTTGACTAGCGATGGTGTAAAGACCCATGCATGGTAGGAGGCATCCTGTTACCATTTTCCATGAGCCTGCTCCATGCCATCCACCCAGATCAAAGAGTTTGTGGAGTATAAGAGGTTTGCTACACACTACAGGCTGCCCTTTTCTCATATGATTATGAGAAATGATTATGGATACCTCCAGTCTTGCTGATCATGCAAAAGTTTGCCTACATCCTGCCATCACATGGTAATGACATGGCATGCCATGGTTTGAATCCACTCTGCATTCTCTAAGCTCCTTTCACTGGTGTAAATCTGTTCATTACCCTTCTATTCCTGGACCAACGTTTTGCCTGATGCACCCTCTTCAAGAAGGGAACATATCCATTGGACACCTGAATCCCATTGAGCAGGCTCCTTGCTGCCCCACTGGAAAATCAGGATGCATTGGGCAAAGGTAATAACTTAAGGTGACCAGCTCAGCTGGAGATTTCTACTGGACAGACACTGAATAAAGGCAAAATTGAGGGCACCTAAACCAAAGCATCTCTGTATCACTCTACATTCTGAACAGTACTCCTCCATGTATAGCTCATATTAATTATCATATACTCATTATCGTCTACTCCTCATGTATTAACTCATATAACAACCCATTTTGGTCTTCTGAAAAGTTCATAATCATTCTGCTCTGTCACTCTCCCGCCTCCTCACATTTGTCTCCTGCTCCAGCATCGGTTCTCTCCATGGGCTACAGTTCATCAGGATGAATCTGCTCTAGTATGGATCATCCATTAGATTTAGTTCCTTTCAGGAGAACCTACTCCAGGGTGGGCTCTCCACAGGCTGCAGCCCTTCAGGATAAACCTGCTCCAGTGTGGGCTCTTCAGCGACCACAGCTCCTTCAGGGAATATCCACCTGCTCCGGAGTTGGGCTCTCCATAAGCTGCAGTGTGAATACCTGCTCCAGCATGATGTCTCCACAGACTGCAGGGAAATACCTGCTCCGTCGTGGATTCTTCCAAAATTTCTATGGGCTGCAGGGGAGTCTCTGCTCTGGAGCCCAGAACCTTCTTCTCACAGAGGCCACCCCTGCAGCCTCACCGCCTCCAGCTAAAAAAACCTTGCCATGTAAACTCGAAACAATTTCTAACTGGAATCTGACCATTTTGACGCAAACAGCTCTGAATATTTTTCAAACTAAATAGTTCAGAGATTGAAAAGAAGTTTTACTCTCCCCTCAGGCAGCTAAAATTTAACCAAGACAGGCGTGAAAACATGAAATAAAATGAAAAGAAAGTGCAGATGGTATTAAGATCAGTTGGCGTACAATTTATTATGAAGGTTTTGTGTAACGTTTTCATGCATGGTGAGACCTTCAGGCATTTAGTCACAGGAGGTCAGAAGAGGAGGAGGTGGTCCGTGAGCAGGCACCCCCCCGAAGGGATTGTGGCTCCCACTGGAGCAGGTACACCTCTGAAGGGACTGCAGCCCATGGAGGACCCATGCTGGAGCACAGAAAAAGAGTGAGAAGGAAGGAATGGCAAAGAGAAACCACTATGTCATGACTCCAAACCCTTGCACTGCTTGTTGTCCAACAGGAGAGACTGAGTGTAACCCCTGGTGATAGAAACATGAGGGGAGAGGTGTCTGGAGTGGAGTTGAGCCTGGGAAAGAGCGAAAGGTGATTGAAATGTTTGTCTATTTTTCATTTCCCAATTCCCAAACCAGTCATTGAATCCTTCTGCCAACTGGCAGTCAATTAAGTTAAATTGCCAAGTCTAATCTCTGTTGCCCGTGACAGCAATTGGTAAGTGATTTCCTGGGGGAGTAGGGAGTGAACATCTCTGCTGGGGCTTGGCTGGTAGCCAGGGTCAACCCACCACAATGATGCAGAGAACCAAGGTATGCTCAGTACCCTGCCAAATGTTAGCACCTTCTTGGAAAACACAATGCCTCTTTTTACTCTTTTTCCTACCTTGAATTTTCCAACGAGCTTAAAATTGGAAAGTTTTCAAAACAACACTCTCTGCCTTCAAAACACATTTATTTCATGTCTTGATACAAGAATGGTAGCAGTTAGCTTGCGTAACTTTAGGGATGGCATTCCACCTAACATAAACAGCAAACATGGAGTGAGTCATGTTGCCTAGAGAAGGAAAGACAGGCTATATGACATCACCTAAATTACAATTCTATCTTTAAGCAAATGAAACCATTGCTGTACTGATAAGACTTTCATGACCTGGAATGGGAACTCAGACTCCTGCCTAGGTTTTTCTGAATCTGATCCCAATCTTCTTTCAACTAGATGATTCTTTTTTCCTTTCTCGTTTTTTTCCCCTGTTTCAGCTTCAGGTTTCTTCTTTTTAATTTTACATTCCTGGTGTCTGAGATGTAACTTTTCCCTTCTTCTTTCCACTGAACTGTCTTTCCCTAAGCCATTAGATCTCACAGTCATATTTCAAGAAGCTTTAATGGGACAGGGGTTAAGACCGGGCGGATAAGAGGTGTGAGCGTCCCTTTCCTTTTGGATAGAAATGGGTAAAACATTTCTGCAGGTTCCTTCCCAAGCCTTAGAGGCATTCTCACCATGACGCCCATCTGCTCTGCATCATAAAAGTTCACTTGCCCTTCCTCCAAGTCCAGCAGCACGCCGATCACTGAATTACCCATCTGCTGCTTCGCCATCCTGTGGTCTCCTTCGCTAGAGAAAATCTCCCTCTGGGACCTGTGCAGAGCCCAGAAGTCCTCCCCGGGAAGGGTCCCTTCCTCCTCCTCTCTCCCTTTCTCCCTCAACACCCCCAGCACCCAGTCGTGCTGCTGGCCCACCTCCACCTCCCAGTAGTGTTTCCCAGCTACAAACCCTTCCTTCCCCAGCAGGACAGGGACTGTGGAGGGAGCGTTTGGGCCAGCAGGTTCAGACGCATTGCTCTCCACATCTGGAGTCCCCAGCACCTGGAGCTCCAGGACTCGGCAGTCAGGATCCACAGTAATGGGAACTGGAGGGGAAAACGGGAATCATCCAGTGAGCGGAGTGGCCCAGGGATCTCTCTCCCCATGAGGCTATGTGTTGAAGTGTTTGAGGGTCTGGTGCGATTCAGCAAAGAATTTAAGCATTCCCCAGAACAGGGCATGCAATCACTGATGAACTGGGAGGCACCTCAGAGCTGTCACAGCCGTGTCCTTTTTGGGGCACAAGTCCACACACTCCACCACAAATCTCTTTTCCACACGATCATCCATCCTCTCCAGATTTGTGTCCACATCCCACCCCAGACCTCGACGCCTTTCAGCAGCTCCTCTTCTCAGTCTTCCCAACAGCCACATCCCAGCTTCATTAATTAGCCTGTTAACCGAGCCGGGCATATTCCTGTGACTCCAGCTAGTCCGTCTATCTCCAGCATCATGGCATTGTCATTTCAACGTGACTTGGACACATTGGCCACTGCATTTTCTCACCCTTCCTCCTGCCAGCTTACCTGCGTGGCTCCGGGCTTCCCAGAAATCTAGAGAAAGAAAATGGACATTACTGTATTATATTTTAGTAGTGCAGTTAGATACTTCTCAGACTGAGAGGACTACTAATGTGCGATTTTTGTCATTGCTGTGATTCTGCATCTGTTTTGGCCTTTCTTCTCTTAAGCCACCAATACTAGCGTTTTGTATAATCACTAGTATTTCTAACCCACTTACCCAGCTCTGCTTTCAGTTGACCTGAAAAGGAAAGATATAGATATTCCAGTCAGTAACATTTGTTTGCTTTTTGGTTTTTTGTTCCAGTTTTTCCAAATAGGACAACCCCCAAGCATGCATTAGGAGACTATTCCTCTCCATAGGTTGATCTGATCTTTGATTATATTACTTGGCTTCAAATCCAGGGATAACATAGACATGCTAACCTGAAGATTTGTCGTACTGTTTCTAAACTTGACAAGATTGTCATATTTACATAAAATGTGTTTTCTTACCAAAGCGTTTTTTGAGTTTGCTCTTTGCTGAAAAGGAATAGCATAAATGAGTGATGTAGAAACTCAAGGCAAAAACGAAAAAACATTTGTGAGAGAGATATTAAGAACTACATCACCAGTTGTTCCTTATGGGAGCAGTGTGGGAGATTTCTGTCATTAAATTTGCAGGATAAAAGCAGTTACAGTTTTTTCTTAGTAATGTGAGAAGAGGGGAAGGAGAGAATGAGAAAGCTGAACTGAGAGTTTTGGTTCTGTGAAATTTGCAGTTGTGTCCAGGTGAAATATGCTGCTTAGAGACATGGTTTAGTGGTGGACTTGGTAGTGTTAGGTTAACAGTTGGACTCACTGATCTTAATGATTCTATGAAACCACAAGGGAGAGAAGAAACCTAATGCCTAGTCCTGAGATGTGTAAGTGGACCGTAATCAGGGTCTAAGGCACACTGCATCCTGCACATGTGTGAAGTAAATATCATTGACCTTTTTGCCAGGTAATTAACATGGCAAATAACATTACTGAGAAGTCATTTTAAAGAAAAGTAAGCTAATTAAACATAGTAGCTTATTTTCACTGAGGCTGGACAGCATCTATTCTCAATGAATATTTTAAGAAAACGAGATTTACCTGCTTGGTTTTTGGTTTTCTCTCCTTCTGAAAATTCAGCACGTAGAATAAAAGAAAGAATATTAATGGAGTACTTATTGGATATATACTGGAAGTTAAATGTTACTTAGTGGACTTTCACATTGCATTCTGTAAAGCCTTAAACTTGAGTCACTTCTGTGGGAAACACATCATTCCAACACGCTTTCTGTTAGTTCATTTTACAGCTAAGCATTCACACACAAATTCTACAATACTTAAAGCCTTTCTTTTCTGGAAGAAAAAAAATAAATAAATATCTCGGACTGTGCCTGGAGTTTTTCACATTGATTCAGCTGAGCCTTGCATTTCATTTTAAATGCTTAACCACATTAAATGGTGCCATCAAACCCAGAACAAACAAACAAACCAACCCAGAAAAAAACCCCAAAGTGGGCACAACTTTAACACAAAGACAATTAAACACAATGAACAAGAAGAGCACCTTACCTAACATCGACTTCAGTCGTTTTTTTTCTAGAAAAGAAAGTACACAGATATCTGTATTAGCTCTTTGATAGAGTGGCTTAATGCACTCAACACCGATACACAAATTGCATAACCATATAGCAAGTGTATCCTTGGATTACACTGTCAGCTGCTTTGAGTAAATCCAAGTCAACAATTTAATGCATGAATGTATCACACTATTTCAACTTTATTATATTTAGAAAACTCATTAAGTTATTTAAAAACTCATTAAGCAGGGTGGGAACAAGACTTATATGTATTGCTGGTAGAGGTCTTCTTTCAAAGTCTGTTTAAAACATGCCTTAACTAACTACATTTAAGAGAGCTATTCAGATGCATAGGCACCTAGTGCATTTGAGATGCCCTGGAGTATCTCAAGTGCCATGTAGGTGTCTCTAAAAGACCTAGGGTCTCCCATAGAAGCTCTGTTAGTTCAAATTGTATCTGTCAGATACAAAGATCAATGAGGTAACTGCTTCCTTCCAGGGTGGCACCTAGGAAAAAATGGGATGACCAAGAACATGACAAATGCTCCAGGGGACCATGAATAAAGTTCATAGCTGATGAAAGATAGGTCTGAATAATCTTGAAAAAGGCAGAACAGTAGTCACCAGAAAGAGAAGGAGTGCTAGAAGCTTGCTAAGAGCTTTCCATCCAACAGCAGGGATTTGGTTTGAGTTTTCAAAAAGATCACTGCTGGCCCATGTTACTTCCTTGTAAACATCTGCAATCTTCACTAGAGAATAGACCTTGCGTGGGATATGATGTGTCATTGTCACTGTTTCCTTAATATTGAAAAGGGCTGCCACTCTCGCAATTACTATACTGATAATCAACATTCGAATCTTGTTTCCCTGAATTTACATCTTTGAGATCTCTGAACATCTTAGCATCATTTCAAATTCAAAGGACTTTTACCTTCTTCCATCTCCATCTTCACTTTCACTGAAAAAATAAAGAAAATTAATCATAATGTTAATTATTCTTGTAAACTTTCCTTGTCATACAACAGTGTACTTTATGTACAAACAGAAATAAGTAGGGTTAAAATTTTAATTTAATTTAACTTAATAAATTTCCCAAGGCTTCTTGTTAGTCCAAAGAATTCTTATTTTTTTTATACCAAGACATGTCTCATCTCTAATGGAGTTCACAAAAAATGAGGTAGCATTCTGAGACACCCAGTCCTTCCTAGCTGAGTCTTGCCCAACCATAGCCTGACTGAGGCTCATAGTCCAGGCATAAATCCCTTCTGGTCCTATGGATATGTGTATCCTCAACTGCCAAACCTGGTCAGGGAACAGAACCAGATGTGCCTCAGAATAAAATTATTCATGCAATTCATTTGTCCCTGCTATGGTTATGGCATGGGTCAATTAGTACTCTCCCAAACAATAAGCAGGTAAGCATCTGGGTGACAACATGAGCTGAGGGCCATTACCAATAGATGGTTTTAACTGTAAATACGCTGTCCTGGTGAGCAGGAAAGTTCAGCAAAATCCACATGAGCTATGCCATGTCCCCCCACCCCACTGCAGTGGTGTTGGAGTAGATGATCTTTAAAGGTCCCTTCCAACTCAAACCATCCTATGATTCTATGACAACTGGTCCATTTTATTTTCAAGTACAGACATAGGTGGTGAGTACCAAAGAGATGTATTCAAAGAGTAAGCTGCTCTCAGAGTCTTGAGATGGCCTGTTCTGGTAGGATCCTTGAACTGCTCTTGACTGTTTGGTTAATTCATTTAGTTCTTCCTAGTCTAAGGAATCCAAAGAATGCTTCTGATCAATTAATTAACTCTTGAACAATTGCAAACAAACCTTGAATATGTATGACATGGTAGAGTATGTCAGTCAGCATATAATAATGACTAGAGCTTAATGAAAGAAGGAAACAGATTCTGTTTATAAGACACAAAAGAAAAAAAACTCATACAGGAACTTATTACATTGTGCTGTGCAAAAGTAAAATTAAAACCTACAAAACATTTGGATGCAACTGGAACTGCTACTTAGTTCTGTAATTTTGTACAAATAAACCTTCCAACTTACAAATTGTCATAATCTTCACATTCATCTTGCTCATTACTTACCCGATCTAACTGTTTTCTTGTGGTTACCTGGTTAAAAAAAGAGCAAAACACCCTTTTTTGCATGGTTTTGTAGAGTAATACTGACAGAAATCAGCTCTCTGATTTGTCATTTAGGTTCTGGTGTTATTGACAACGCTATGGAGTTATCTCCTCAATAACTATAGGAAGGGAACTACATGCGTAGTTTAGGTCACAGAGCTCCTCTTGTCAGACTTAAAGCCATCTGAGGTAAGCACATGCAATTTGCCTTCCTCCTTGTTCAGACCATGTACTTTCCCACCCCTTTTTTGTTCCATTTCCTGAATTTGGTCATTAAACAATCACTGGTGATTTTGCTTGTTAGCTTTTGTTACAGTCATGGATTTCAATATGAACTGTTTTGATATTTCTATATGTTGACTGAAAGAACATACAAAGAAATACTTACTTCTCAGCTTAGAAAATACAGTGGAAATTAGGACCATGCTGAGACATAAAATTACGAGGAAGATAATCAGCCATTTTGAAATGGAGGGAAAGAAAATATCTGTAAAAATGACCAAAGGGAGTTATATTCTATTACTGATTAAAACATAATGACAGTTATATCTTAGGATACAGTCGATAATTCTGAGGAGATGGTGAATTTGTATTTTACTTGAAGTTTCCTAGTAAAGTTGCTGAAGAAGAGATCTAGCCCTCCCCAACAGGACTAATCCAGGGACACTCTTTCTCTGGCTATCAGATTCAGAATTATGAAAGATATGTCAGATAGAAGTAGACAGGTTTCCACAGTTCATGAATCACAAGAAAGGCGGCAATGCCAGCTCTCAGTTTTTTCACAGATGTGTTTCATTTCATACTAAACTGAGCAGATGATGGAAGAAACCACCACCACTGGACAAGAGAGACATGTTCACCCTTGTTTAATTTGATTCAATGAATGTCTGATTCATCCTGCTGAGTATAGTGTGTAAGTCAAGAAGGAGAATAAGACTTAAGATATTCCCCACGTTGGCTTTTTCCTGTTTCCTCTTTCCAAGTACTTCCACACTCAATGTTCTGGGATTTCGTGATGCCATCCCAAAAGGGACTTCCCCAAGAGCTTTACATGGCACTTTAATTCCCATTCCAGACCTAGACACTGGCTTTGTGGTGCTGAAGTTCTTTTTGGGGTCCAGCACTATGAGGCTTGTTTCAGACTACCTGATGCTTGTCTCTATACCTAGCAAAAAGAAATGTGTAAAGTTCTACAGAGTACATTATCCACACCACGATCACACAGTAAAGCACATATTAAAAAGAAGGAAGATAAAAACACAGACTAAAAACATTTGCGAGCTGTTGGAATTATCACTTTAACACTTGTGACCATAACTGTTGTTTTCAGCTATGCTCTATGAAACCCATCAGCACACATCTTATTAAATGGCCTTGTAACCTGTTTCTGGATAATGCAAGCTTTTGGAGTGCTCGACCATTGCTAAGGAAATATGTAATTTTTGTATGTGCATACAGTTATAGTCTTAATCTGTTTTAATTCAGCTCTGACAAGTTGACTGCCTTTGAACACAGATTTGTGTAAATTTGAACACAGAAAGTCTTGATACTACCTGACTGCTTTTTGAGAGGAAAAACTGATTTACTGGGTACTGTCAAAGGCTGTGCAGTCAACTAGAAATAAACGTGGAAGAAGACTGCAGTTCTCATGAACTTTTTTCCAGCACTGATTCTGGAAATACATCTTCAGGTCAGCTCATGACATAAAAATTGGACCCATCCCATTTAGACAGTGTCTTTTCAATCTTACAAGCAGGTGACTACAGAGCTCACCCACCTGAGATCAGGACTCGGGACTCGCTCGTTGTATTTAGCACATTGTTGACTATCCTGCAGGAGACTTCCATGTCAGAGCCCGGCTTTAGGTTCATGGAAGTTACAACACTGTATAGACCTGCAGGCATCATTGTCATCTTTGTGGTTGATAGTTCCTTCCGGACATGTCCTTGGCCATCCAGCCAAATCACCTCGGGTTTAGGAAACCATCCGACTGCATGGCAGGTGAGGCCAATGCCCTGCTTCATGTGACTCCTCAGGAAAATGGAAGGCACACCACCTCTAGCTAAGAAAAAGAATGCGTATTGTCCATATCAACCAGTACTGAGAAAGGGAAATTGTCTGGCTTAGCTTGAATTCAACACTTTTTTTTTATATGTATATTTGTATGGAAATACATAGAAAGACTTTTCTGAATTTAAACTGTGACAGAGACTGAGGCCCTGAAGTTTCTTAATGGTCAGCAATTCAGAGTCTATCAGACTGAGAATAAGGAACAATTTAATCGAAATTACAGCAAACAGACCTAGCTGGGGATGGCTAGTCTGGAATGAAGTTGCCAGTGGAACTTCCTAGAATTTTGTAAAAAAAGAAATAAAAAAAAATCCATATCCTTGCGATGATTAACAGATTACAGGAAGCCTATGAACAACTAGTGCAATCTGTCCGTGAAAACAGAATGTATTAGTGTCTCAGGCTAATGATTTCAAGTAAAACTGTTACTGACATGGTATGCACCTGGTCTACAGTTCAAAAAAATTGTATCGTTTATACTCAGGGTCTCTGAAGACTAAACTACAGTGTTACTTAGATGTTACATCTTTGCTTCATCTGGAGTTTTAAAGCTAAGAGGACATCTTCAGCAGAATCTGGCTGCAATATGAGATGCCACAATACCTGTCGAGTAAAAATTGGTTCCTGTGTAAGCAGGGAAAGCATGGAGGAACACTGTCCACTTCCAAGCCAACTACATTAACTGAAGAAACCCATGAAGATGGTATCTATTAACGTACTGAAATAGAAATAGGAGCAATGAAGTCCTACCCACTGCTTTGTTCTCCTGCTGTGGGCAAGCAGCAATGTTAAGTGGCGAGGTATTGGGATGGGACCAATTGATTATGGTGACCACAGAGAAACTCTGGACAATCAGCTCAGTCATGGTTGATTGCACAGTAGAAATCTAAATTCAACTTTACATTGATCAGCTGAATAATTGCAGGGTTCCCTGAACTTTCTGACTGGGCTTTCATTGAGTATGAAGGGAGATTGTACTCTCGGGTCGCACACAGCTGCATGTGTTTGGTTACCTAAATACAGGTATATCAAACTAGGACTAAAACTTACCTCAAATATTGGCTATAGCCATTAATTTAGAGAAAACTGACTCAAATCAAACACAACCCTCCATGAAGACAGTTTATGTGTCAAATTATATTAAAATTATAATTCCCTCAGTCAGTGATGGATATACATGTTTCTGTTCAGCTCCATCTTTAAATAAAAAGAGAGAGAGTTGCCACTAACCTGCCACTTGCAGTTCAACCAACACATCATGATATGTGTCATTGAAAGAGACCGCACAAGTGTATGAACCTTTGTCAGAGCTCCTGACAGTCTTCAAGTGCAGAGACATGTTGCCAGCTCTAAATTCACTGTGGAAGAATTCTGTTCTGCCTTGATATCTCTCATCTTGTTTCTCCATTTTATTCTTTCCATCATATCTGCTCACAGTTATTTTTTGAGGCTGCTCATGAAATATCCACTGGACAGAGAATACCTCAGGAATGTTATCTGCTACAACATGGCAGGGCAGAACCACACTTTCTCCGATGACTCCAATGATGGAACTAATAGGAGGAGAGCTAATAAGTTGACCTGGGTAAAAATAAAATGGCAGTTGTTTCTGTTTGTCCATATCTCATTTTTCATGGCATTACATCAGGCAACCAATAGCACCAATATCACTGTCAGTAGGAGAGGAATTGAGAAGAAAACTAAAAAAAAAATAACATGGCAGATTACTTAGATGAGTAATGTCCACTTTGTGTGAGGCTCATGGAGTTTATCTTTCAGTACTTTGAACACTAACTTAAGCAATTTCGTGGCCATTAAGTGATGGCTGTTGAGAAATCATGGAAAATGGGTGAATATTGAGAAGTCCATAAAAGGTCAAACACAGGATGCAGGACCTATTGAACAAAAAAGTAAAGGTGAGATTCAATTGCCCAAACATTGGTACCTAGTATCATTTGAAATGTCGTTAGGGTATGCATGACATCCCGATGGAGCTGGTAGATGTGGCGTACGACCTGCAGCAGATCTGCACTCATGTGAAGGACCAGCTGGAGAGCAGACCAGAATACAGCAGTGCCTAGAAAGGACACTAGATATTTATGTGTTGACACCTGAATCACATATATGATGGTTTGGTCACCTACATCTGAGCTAGATGTCCTAGGTTCCCTTTGCAATGAATGGGGAGAAACAGGCAGCCTCAGACATCAACCAGCCTTTGTTAAAGGGCAAATGACTCTCTCTTCCAGATCTTTTCTTTTGTCCTGGTTTTGGTTGGGATAGAGTTAATTTTCTTTCTAGTAGCTGGTATGGCGCTATGTTTTTGAGTTAGGTATGAGAAGAATGTTGATAACACACTGATGTTTTCGGTTGTTGCTAAGTAATGCTTCGTCTAAAGTCAAGGATTTTCCAGCTTCTCCTGCCCAGCCAGCAAGAAGGCTGGAGGGGCACAAGGAGTTGGGAGGGGACACAGACAGGACAGCTGACGGAAACTGGCCAATGGGGTATTCCATGCCATGTGATGTCATGCCCAGTATATAAGCTGGGGGGAACAGGGGCAGGGGGGTGGATCACTGCTCAGGAACTAACTGGGCATCGGATGACAAGTGGTGAGCAATTCCATTGTGCATCACTTGTTTTGTATATTCCAATTCTTTTATTATTATTATTCTCATTTTATTATTGCTGTTATTATTATTTTCTTCCTTTCTCTCCTATTAAACTGTTCTTATGTCAACCCATGCGTTTCTCTTTTTTTTCTCCTGATTCTCTCCCCATCCCACTGGGTGGGGGGCAAGTGAGCGAGTGGCTGCGTGGTGCTTAGTTGCTGCCTGACGTTAAACCACGAACGACACTGGTAAAACGCGGCTAGTGTGTCCGGGTTGATCTTACTTGGGGTTTGCTGTCACGGGGAAGGGCTGTGTGTTGGGACCCTTGGTGATGCTATACTCAAGTCAGATGTGCAGCTTTCAGATTTCTAAAGATACACGAGATGAATCCCACCCACAATGTATATCTTTGAAAGGGAGTAAAAGGGAAAACCAGGACATTTTATAGCGGTCATTCTCGTTTCAGTTCCAAGGAGGATACCAGAATGGAAAGAAGGCTCTTGGGAATAACGAAATAAATAGCAACCAACATGCACTTGCAAAGAAGTCATATCACAGCAACTAGACTTTATTCTACAGCAAGTTAAAAAATCTACCATGAAACATGTAGGAAATAGTTAATATTAAATATAATGTCTCTTCATATGCTGTAAGGGATTGCATCTGATCAAGCCCCAAGAGCCCCAGTCTGTGCTGATCTTCCATCACATCTGCCAGCTCCATTTAACAGGAAATCTCAGATACACTAAAGCATTTAGAATTGCACCAGGCGTCTGTGGTTAGGCACTGAATAACTCACAGGGAGCGGGATTCAGGTCCAAAACTGGGAACCTAAAAACAGATGTCCAGGCTTCCTAATCATCAAGAGGACTAAAAACAAAACTTCCACCTTTGAATAAACAGAGAGAGACATGCCACTGACCTGCCACTTCCAGTTAACGACTGTTGAATTGACTACATTCCTGCTACAGTCAACGGAGATCTAGCCAATAATCTGTTCAGTTCATTCTACAGCAGGCAGTGAGTCTTTTCATTGGGTAGGACAGAGTTCCTTCAACATCCATCTTTGATGCCCTGAGATACTATAGGCACAGGATTGGCAAATGTGACACAGGCTACATGGTATACCGGTCTGTTCTATATTGGAACATCAAGAAGCAAGAAGACCCTACAGCATCTGAAATACCAGTAGATGCCAATGCATGAGCCTCTGAGTCTTACCCTAGATGCTGAGCTTGCATGCAGACACCTGCCTCTAGGAAGCTAAACGTAAGCAGCTAAATCCACGAGCCAAATCCAAAACCTTGGGCACAGTTCAGTTGGCTACACCTAGGTGTCTAGGGCTGAGTTACCTTGGAGCTTCCCAGCTGCCCTCCATTCACCAGTCTAGAGGGTTATAGGTGTCCGGCAGCCCTAGCATATCTTCCAGCCTATGCAGATGTCCCAGGTACCTTAACACATATCAGACAGCACCAGGGTCTTATCTGGTGTTTTAACTTGATGTTTTATGTCATCTAAGTTAAAAAGAAAAAAGATGTGTACTCATTATTTTTGACTTCTACATTTCTATGAACCTAGGCAGAAATAACCTGTTTTATTAAAATATATTCAAAATGGAACTATCTTTACCTGTAATGAGGCATGATCTGTGTTGAAAGGTGAGTATGTGAATAGCTGTCAGCCACCAAAAGGGGGAACCCATCAATATCCAGGCTTCCTAATCATCCACAGGACCAAAAGCAAAGCTTCCAGCTGAAATTCCCGTATGACTCCTTCAGTCTCTTCAAATGTTCAATGCAAAATAGCAAGCGTAATTGCAGAGATAGAATGATAGGGAAAAATAAGAATGAACTTACAGATAATGGGTTTGATGCTGTCAAAGGCAAAGAGAATTGCAAGACATCTTTTCCTTCCTCATCTCCCTGTCAAGTTTAACTACGTAAATGGTGCAAAAGAAATATAGCCTTTGCCTCCTCTATATTTACCTTTGTCTTCCAGAAAATCTTTATTATGTTCACTGGCATTCTTTTTTCCTTTCAGTGAAGAGTTTAAATAATTTCATCTTGTCTTTTGATATTAGCAGACTAGTCTTTTTTTCTTTTCTTTTCTTTTTTTTCCTCCTGCCTTTTGTATAGTAAAAAGCTGCAAACAACTTCATGGATAAAGTCCCAGGAGCAATGTTACTATACTGATCTCTCTGTTGACTTACACCAGCATTTTAAAGAGAAACTTGTGATTTAACAAATATGACTCCTCCAACTTCCTCCCAAGATCTTTGCTTTCAACTCACTGCTGAACTAATCCATACTCACAGCAAAGGTATGTAACTCAAACTGACTAGTGAGCTGAAAGGGCACAACACAACTTTATTATAGATATAAGAGCTCCTGATTTCCTCTGATTTTCTGTGCTTTTTCTCACATCTCCAATCACAGATAAAATCAAGTGCTGTCAGAGAAAGGTATTCCCATCTGAAAATGCATCTACAGCAGGCAGGTTCATTCCTGTCAGTGTAACCGATTAAATCCATCCCTGTTAATTCAAGTAAATGCAATGGGTTTTCTTCTTGGATTTAGCAAAAGTATTATTTCTTAGCTGAACAGTAAGAACCTTAAGACTTCTTTATGGGAAATGGTTGTGGTGAACCTTTGTCCTCATATCTTTATTACCACTGGAGATTGTGATTGCATTTTCCACATCCAATAGAGCTAGAGAGGATTGGACAGTATGACTGGGGAAAAGGTAGCTGTCAAGATGCATGTTGCAGGGCCAAAATAGCTTCTTGCTTCCCAATTTCTCTATACTCCTAGCTGGAAAAAGGTAGGGATGTTCCTCCTCATCCTCCTGTGCAAAATCATTCTCTGGTCAACCAGCATTTAACCAGAAATCACTGCAGGAAGACTTACAAGTATGTCATGGATAACTTAGCAGGGTACTTTTCTATCGCATGCTCAGGTGTTTCCCTCTGTTTGCAAATATATCTGGATCTTGGTAGTGTTGCAATTTTTTCCCCATATTGTTCTTTTTATGTCCTGTTGAAGATCAGAAACAATTTCAGTCAACTTCCCTCTCATTTTTATCCTTCAGTTTTTCTGACTCCTGGCCATCCTGTGAAGAAGCATTTAGTGCTCTCAGGAGATTGCTGTCTCTCCTTCTATATCCAGATTGCACTGAAGATCCTTGAAAAAGGGATGTCCCAGAGCTTTTGTGTGTGGCAGTATAATGCTATGTTTTGCTTTGGGATTTTTTTTGTTGTTTTGGGGGTTTGGATTTGTTTTGGTTTGTGGTGGGGTTTTTTTCGTTTTTTTGGGGTTTTTTTTGGGGGGGTGAGGGGGGGCATCTTTTGTCCTGTTTTCATTCTTTTTGTCATGGAAATTCAAAACCTACTGATTAGGTGTTTTGCCAGATTTTTTTTTATTTCTTGAAACAAAGGCATGATTGTGGAAACAAAGACTACAAAGGAAAACTGTACCCATCTCTTTCATATGAGTTGTGTTCCCCAGGGGTAGGTACTGGGACTGGTGCTCTTTAACATCTTTGTTGGCGATATGGACAGTGGGATTGAGTGCCCCCCCTTAGCAAGTTTGACGATGACACCAAGCTGTGTGGAGGGAAGGGATGCCATCCAGAGGGACCCTGACAGGCTTGAGAGGTGGGCCCGTGCAAACTTCACGAACGTCAACAAGGCCAAGTGCAAGGTCCTGCAGATGGGTCAGGGCAATCCCAAAAACAAATACAGGCTGGAATGAGTGGATTGAGAGCGGGCCTGCAGAGAAGGACGTGGGGGTGTTGGTTGACGAGAAGCTCCATGTCACCTGGCAATATATGTCTGCAGCCCAGAAAGCCAACCATATCCTGGGCTGCCTCAAAAGAAGCCTGACCAGTAGGTCAAGGGAGGTGATTCTGCCCCTCTACTCCACTCTTGTGAGACCCCACCTGGAGTACAGCATCCAGCTCTGGGGCCCCCAACATAAGAAGGACATGGACCTGTAGGAGTGAGTCCAGAGGAGGGCCACGAAGATGATCAGAGGGATGGAGAACCTCTCCTATGAAGACATGTTGAAAGAGTTCGGGTTGTTCAGCCTGGAGAAGACAAGGCTCTGGGGAGACCTTCTAGCAGCGTTTCAGTACCTAAAGGACGCCTACAAGAAACCCAGAGAGGGACTTTTTACAAGGGCATGTAGTGATAGGGCAAGGGGTAATGGCTTTAAACTGAAAGAGGGTAGATTTAGATTAGATATAAGGAAGCAAATCTTCACTATGAGGGTGGTGAGGCACTGGAAGGCGGTTGCCCAGAGAAGTTGTGGATGCCTCCTCCCTGGCACTGTTCAAGGCCAGGTTGGATGGGGCTTGGACCAGCCTGGTCTAGTGGAAGGTGTCCTGCCCATGGCAGGGGGGTTGGAACTGGGTGATCTTTAAGGCCCCTTCCATGCCAAACCATTCTATGATTCTGTGATTCTATACTTCTAACTCTTGAGGCTAATTTGATCAATTTGATCTGAATTTGATTGAGCAGTGGATTTTCTCAGGGCTGCGAAGTTTCTGTAAGGGCTATGAAAACAGTTGCTTATTTGTCTAGGGAAAGTCAAGTATTTGTGCTATTCCAAGGGAATTAACCTCTGTAGTAGGGCTACAGTCACAATCTATTTCCCTGTAGTAACTGCATAGCTGGAGTTCTTAAACTAGCTGAAATGCTGTCTGGGAAAATAAAATAAAATAAAATAGAATAAAATAACTCCTAGGAACCTCCACTGGCACATTTGATACAAAGAGAAAGAGTGTCCCCATCACTCAAGGCTGAGTTCTGCTGAACACTCAGTTGGACCTAAGCTCAAACTCCCTCCAAGATAACTAAAGAAAAAATTTCTTTTATTTTTACACCATGACATCTGGGACTAGTGCATTTGTGTTAAATCCTACAGTCACATAGGAAAGGAGACTTCTGAAGGAGCATGAAACATTTTTGCAAGATGGTCTCTCCAGAGACAAAACTGAAGAAAGCACAGAGGAGATTGCTCAAAAATGAACCTGCTGAGTGATGGAGCCTATGATGACATCAAGAATGCAAAATGTGATGTTTTCTCATGTGAATCTTGACATTTCCTAGATGGAGTCATGGTTGACGAGGAGAATTCTGCAGGTCCATCTTGCAGCCTCATGAGTGATGAGCCCATCTAGAAAATGGGCACATAGAAAGCATGAATTAACTTTGTTAGGGATGCAGGTGGAGGAAGGGTTGCCTGAGATCACCATAGTGTCAGTATTGACAGCAGGTCTTTTCTGCCTAACTAACATGTCACTTCTGAGAAGATTTTATTGTTACTTATCAGAAGCTATCTGAGATAGGTAACAAAGTGCTGTTTTGGTATCATCTAATATGAGCCTAATCTAGCAGTGCTTCTGAAAATATGAGCTGGCTAGTTTTGTAAGACAACTGCAACGGCATACTGGAGCATAATTAGAAAATAACCAAACCCTTCAAGTTAATGAGGCAGTTAAGACAGTGCTTTCTTTTCCACAGGAAAGGAGCTACTCTTTAGGAAAAAAAGTTGTCATTTACAGCTTTTTTTTTTACAGTACAGCCAGTGAAAGCAATATCTCTTTCTAAGTTTCCATCTCTCTGTTGCATAAAGGTGGGGTACGTGTAACTTTAAAAACATTGCTGGTATATTTTTGAGGATGTAGTGTGTGAGGGACAAAGCAATAATCACAAAAAACTGCAGGTTTTGGTCAGAAGCTTGATAATGGGAGCCCACCTCCATGTGTCAAGGTTAGCTTTCCATTAATTTATCAGGATGCCTGAATACCATGTCTGTGGAGAGAGGTGCCTGCATTTTCAGAGATAATCTTCACGTGAAACAAGCATTTATTTCCCATAGACTGTGAAAGACAGTGGAGTTTGAGTTATGATTCATCTCACGGTGTCATAAACTACCATATTTGATTAAAGGAATCCCAGTCCTGGATTTCCTGGGTGCAATTAAGCTGCTGTGAGCTTGGCTGTTTGAAGACGACGTTTCGGGTCTCAGCTGAATGGTTATTCTCCCTCGGGACAGGCAGCTCTGCAACATGATTGATCCTGCCTGGGGGCCATAAAAAAACCCAGAGTTTTAACTCTAGGTATGGCCTCATGCCTACAACACTTTTGTATGCAGGATACATCCCACCTTTACGTGAAGAGGAATTGAGCCCCATTTAGATGTTCATTAGTCTTTTCCTCTGTGAAGGGTCTGAGTCTTGTAAATCAAGTTATTTTCCTGCTCACAGCAGATCTTAAGCTTCCCCTCTCTCTAGCACATAAAGCAAGCTGGTGTAATTGAATGAGAAGGTCTTGCACTTTAAAGTTCTAAATTGCCCAGTTTTAAAATTTCTGTGGTTTCCTACCTGGTCTCTGTCTTGTATATTCATTCTTCTAACTTCAAATCATCCTAGTGGGTAAAATGGGCTCATGCAACACCCCATTTTGGTTTATCTACCTCCCATTCACACTGTTTTCTCAGTTTTATTTAATTGTCTGAAAGCCATACTAGAAAATGACTTGCAAAGGATTTGAAACATCATAATCCTCTTGCTGTACTTTGGATCTAGGTGTGTTGGTAACGGCTGGAATCTTGCACCCAAGGGCAAAATATTGCTCATGGTGAAAGTTCGGTTTTCAATACTTGGAAGCTTTAGTGAATTCTATCCCCTCTATAGATATGGAAAAGGAAAGTGTGTGTGTTCAGGCGATACAAGCCAAAGGTTCCTTACTTCCATAATCCATTGTGAATTTAAAGTGTATACTTTGGATCTTGCTATTCAGGTAAGGAATTAAAGTCTGCCTGAAACAGAATTGTGCACGATTAGGTTTTTGGAAGAGTTTGCATGAATATTGAGCTGGTGGTTTGCTGTTTACAGTCCCCAGGGAATGATTCCAGTTTGGAATTAAAAAGGCTTCTTTCTTGCCTGAATCAGTGAGAATACAGTAGTCATTTGCGTGTCCCATTTTAATGAACTTGTTAGAAATCATTTAAGTTTCTCTTTATTTACTGCCTTACTGTAATGAATAAAACAGCCTGCTTGCTTAAGAGTGCATAATGCCTGAATCTGATCTATGATTTTGATTTTGAATCAGATGCTACCTGCTAGCAACCTTTATTAAAGAAATTAGTCACTGAAATGCTAATTGTTTTTTGGTAGGTTGCTTGAAAGAGAGAGTTTGCTGAAACTGTTGTAATGGATGGGGTTGGTTTGAGGACTGCAATGTGCTGATTCTGAAACATACTTGCACTGATGAAAGCAAATTTATTTGCTCTTTTTATGTCAGAAATATAGACTTGTTATGTGCTTGTCTGGTAGGTATATACCAATATGACTTATTATACATACCATGATGTAGGTAATCTTAATTAATGAATTATCATGCAGGTATAAAATTATTCTGATGATAATTGATATAAAGGATAATGATTTTTGCGTTCATGCATGTGCAAGCAATAAATCTTGGCTAAATTTTCCAGCTGGTGAATGGTGCAAATGTGTGGCATTTATTTTCTGTCTTTCCTTTTTTAAAAATAATAGTTGGCCTGTGTCTGAGAGCTTTTAGCTTTATTTGGAGGAGTGTAAAACAGAAATAAATCAAAGCAAGACAGGAAAGGCCCTGTAGCTTTGCTGCAGTTTTTAATCCTTTTTTCACTCTAGATCTTGGAAAAGCTAACTTTGCATTTGAGTAAACAGTTAATTTTTCAATGGAAATAGCAATGAATGAGTGCAGACTATGACAGTGGGCTTGGTATTCTGCACTCACAATCCCTAGCTTCCTTTTTGACTCTTTACTGCTTCATGCTTCTCCTTTTTTAGGAAAGCAAAGATGCATGTGGGTTAGCCTCCACAAGGAAGCGAGCACCGAGTGTGTTCTGTAGATCTTACATATGAACAGAAATGCTGCTGGGCTCTAAGGAAACCAGTCTCTGGACGGAGGGAATCACTTACATTTTATACTAAAAAGCTGTTGAAACATTGGGTGAGATTCTGCGTGCCTAAATTTACATCCCTAGAATCTACATGCCAGTGTAGCCTCCCTGACTTTCTTCACAGCAATCAATAGGTCACTTCACCTTACGTACGTATTTCTCTCCAAGTATCCAAACGTACTTACTTAACTCATGTACAGCAGGTGAATTTCACCCATTGCTGCTCGTACTGACTGATATGGGCCCGGAATAATCATTTGACATGCCAATGTGTGTTACTTAGGTCAGGAATTTCCCAAGTTCAATCCATGGTTTCAAATGGCACGTGCATCTGTTAATTTTAGAAACATGTAAGCATTTTACTCAAAACAGGAATGATGTAGATTTTTTTTTTTTTTTTTGTCTTTGGCCATTTTTGAAGATCCTTTCTAGAAATCCTAGCTTCTTCCTCCAACCACCACGACCACCAGAAGTTTTGACCAAGCAAGTATAAGAGAAACAACATATGGAGTTTCAGTGCACAGTAGATGCTTTCTAGCAGAACTTGGAAATAAAGGAGCTTTTTAAAGACTTCTGTCTGCCTCAGGGTCTCATCTGTCTGAAGTTAGACACATCCTACTGGGTTTAGGTTTAGCCTTATGTCATCTAGAAAAATGTTGCTATCCTGGCTAGAAGTTTCCTGAACACTGTGTGTCTCATGGACACTTGGGGACCAGGCCTGAGAGGGGCCCTTAAGCGCTAATATACTGTTCTAAGTCTCTCAGAAATACTTCTCTTTTCTCTGATGGCCAAGTGTAAGTCTCAGAATCTACAACTTAATTGACTGACTTTCATTAAAAACAGCTTATTCTGTCATTTTCCTAATTTCACTCGAAGGTACCTAAACACTTCTGCGGATTTGTCCTTGTGTCACTCCATATACAGCAGTATATAGAGAAACATACAGCTCTAGTTTGATTTGCTCTTCCCATTTTCTGTTCTGTGCTTGAAAAGATTACAGGAGTCTGGTAAGATTGGCCCTAGAAGTTTTGCTTATTGATGTCTTACAAAACTGCAAGGTGATGGGTTCCAGATTTCAGCAGGCAACAACTCTTCACATCATTCTTTTCCTACAGATAATTCGTTTGGTCACAGGTAAATCTAGGTTCTGTTCTAATCACAATTTGATTTTAAAAGATACCTAATTTCCGATACAGAAGCAAAAAAAAAAGAAGTGAAGTTTTGGGGGGGGGGGGGGGAGGGTGAGGGGGGTTGGCAATACATATTTTATTTGCAACATATTTGTATTATTACCTGATTTTTATATATATAAAAAATATATCTAGATATACATATTTTTTCTATATACACTCACCATTCCCTCCACTCATTTTCTGAAGCCGGAATGAAACAGTAGTACTATATGAAATCTCAATACACTTCAATCACGCAGATGGCAGAAGGCCTAGGCAATACAAAAGACTCACTTAAACCTTCAACATGGGATTATAGATTCAGAGGGCCCCCATAACTGTTTTTCAGGGAGCGTCCTTTCTCTGTTTTGAAGTAATTTTTCAGCTTCGCTGACCCTGTCACTTTGTCATGCTGAGAAAGCCTAGGTTTCTTTTTGGGTCTCCCACTTTAGAGTACTGAACTGAAGGGCAAAATAAGCTCAGTAAAGGGCCATTACTATTTTTGCTGTTAAACCTCAACACTAAGCTTGTCCTTTTTCACTAACGGCCATTTTGCAACAAGTCGCCTGCGTTTGAAATGAAATACACTTCTGGTGGTGTGTTTCATCACTGAAAGCGGCCGTCCGGGTGAAAAGATTATGGACATCTGAAATTAGGTAGGTGAAGTCCTGCCTTTGTGAGCTCCAGCTTTACAAAGTGAGCTAGCCTTTCTGGCATTTCTACCTCTGAGCCAGTCTACAGACCGAGCTCAGTATTTTCAGCAGCATCTGCTTGAAGTTATGCTATGTTCTTAGGATAAGTGGTAGTGGTGAAGGATGGCAGGGGCCTTCGGTTACAAAACTGTGCTTGTATATGCTCATTACCTACAGAGATGTGATGTGACTACAGGGTATCTTCCTCTCCAGTCCTGTTGTCCCATCAGTCTCTGCCTGGTAGAGGTGGTAGATGCCCCATCCCTGGAAACATTGAAGGTCAGGTTGGATGGGGCTCTGAGCAACCTGATCTCATTGAAAATGTCCCTGCTTATTGCAAGGAGGGTGGACTAGATGACCTTGAAAGTTCCCTTCTAAGCCAAACTATTCTATGATTCTATGACAGGTAAGATTTACATCTATATCTTCTTGCAGGCCAGTATAAAATTATTACTCCTGACAAGCCTGTCATTGGAGTCATTGGAAAAGGAGTCATCCTGCCCTGTCAGCTGAAAATTAAGATAATCCCTGAGAGACTACTTGTTCACTGGGTGTTTACTGGACACTCAAAAAAAATCGATGTGACCACTTATGGTGGAAAAAACTCACGCAATCCAGTTCACGAGGATGAGACATACTGGGGCAGGACAAATTTTTTTTGGTCTGAATTTAATAAGGGAAACGTGTCTCTTCACCTGAAAAATGTCACGCTCTCAGACAAAGGGAAATACACCTGCAGTGTCTTTTTTGAGAATTGGTATGATGAAGCGGTGGTTGACCTGGATGTCGCAGGTGAGTGGAATGGCAGGCATTTGCTGCTTCTTCCTCTGTCCAGTTGTATAAAATCGGAAAGGTCTATGGGGTACCAATGGGCTGGATTCATCTGCCTTGCTCTAAGCCATATGAAAAGATCAGCCTCTGCTAATAGGTTAGGCTACCTCTATCGCCAGCAGACTCTGAACCATCATAGAGGTCTTTTTGCCATGTCTTGCAGAGGGACCGTAGGCAACACCTTAGCTTTAAAAAATTTAAAGGTTAGGGAGAGATGAATCCTATGGTAAAACAAGCCTGGTTTTGCAGAGGTGAAGCAACCGAAGCTACAATTGGTACTGCAACCAGTTTCTTCTGCTCTTGCCCTACACATCATCTCATTTTCTGTCCAGTATTCCAATTTTCATCTATTCATGGTGTAGTCCAACTTTGTTTTACCAAGAAATTTCCAGTCAGTGCAATGCTACTTTATTTTCATTCCAGTTGTTCGTGGAGATAACAAAAATCAGTCCAAAGATCTGTCTATATTTTTTTAAAAAGGCAAACGTCTGGCTCCTTCTCCCACAAGGAAGCTGCCAGCCCTGAAAGATCTTGCTGGTCTTCACTATCCCTCTGCAGCCTATCTTTAGCCGCAGCAGCACTGGGGATCTCTGCTTTCCCAGAGACCCAGCATGTCACGGTGCTCGCTCTTGGCAGAAACTTTTTTTAAAAAGGCAAACGTCCGGCTCCTTCTCCCACAAGGAAGCTGCCAGCCCTGAAAGATCTTGCAGGTCTTCACTATCCCTCTGCAGCCTATCTTTAGCCGCAGCAGCACTGGGGATCTCTGCTTTCCCAGAGACCCAGCATGTCACGGTGCTCGCTCTCGGCAGAAACTTTTTTTAAAAAGGCAAACGTCTGGCTCCTTCTCCCACAAGGAAGCTGCCAGCCCTGAAAGATCTCGCTGGTATTCACCGTCCCCCTCCAGCCTATTCACAGGCACAACAGCACTGGGGATCTCTGCTTTCCCAGAGACTCAGCATGTCACACTGCTTGTTCGCGGCAGAAACTTTTTCTGAAAAGGCAAACGTCTGGCTCCTTCTCCCACAAGGAAGCTGCCAGCCCTGAAATCTCTTGCAGGTCTGCACTATCCCTCTGCAGCCTATCTGTAGCCGCAGCAGCACTGGGGATCTCTGCTTTCCCAGACACTCAGCATGTCACGGTGCTCGCTCTCGGCAGAAACTTTTTTTAAAAAGGCAAACGTCTGGCTCCTTCTCCCACAAGGAAGCTGCCAGCCCTGAAAGATCTTGCTGGTCTTCACTATCCCACTGCAGCCTATCCACAGGCACAACAGCACTGGGGATCTCTGCTTTCCCAGAGACTCAGCATGTCACACTGCTTGTTCACAGCAGAAACTTTTTCTGAAAAGGCAAACGTCTGGCTCCTTCTCCCCCAAGGAAGCTGCCAGCCCTGAAATCTCTTGCAGATCTGCACTATCCCACTGCAGCCTATCCACAGGCACAAAAGCACTGGGGATCTCTGCTTTCCCAAAGACTCAGCATGTCACACTGCTTGTTCGCAGCAGATACTTTTTCTGAAAAGGCAAACGTTTGGCTCCTTCTCCCACAAGGAAGCTGCCAGCCCTATAAGATCTTGCTGGTCTTCACTATCCCACTGCAGCCTATCCACAGGCACAACAGCACTGGGGATCTCTGCTTTCCCAGAGACTCAGCATGTCACACTGCTTGTTCGCGGCAGAAACTTTTTCTGAAAAGGCAAACGTCTGACTCCTTCTCCCACAAGGAAGCTGCCAGCCCTGAAATCTCTTGCAGGTCTGCACTATCCCTCTACAGCCAATCTTTAGCCGCAGCAGCACTGGGGATCTCTGCTTTCCCAGAGACTCAGCATGTCACAGTGCTTGTTCGCAGCAGAAACTTTTTCTGAAAAGGCAAACGTCTGGCTCCTTCTCCCACAAGGAAGCTGCCAGCCCTGAAATCTCTTGCAGGTCTGCACTATCCCACTGCAGTCTATCCACAGGCACAACAGCACTGGGGATCTCTGCTTTCCCAAAGACTCAGCATGTCACACTGCTTGTTCGCGGCAGAAACTTTTTCTGAAAAGGCAAACGTCCGGCTCCTTCTCTCACAAGGAAGCTGCCAGCCCTGTAATCTCTTGCAGGTCTGCACTATCCCTCTGCAGCCTATCTTTAGCCGCAGCAGCACTGGGGATTTCTGCTTTCCCAGAGACTCAGCATGTCACACTGCTTGTTCGCGGCAGAAACTTTTTCTGAAAAGGCAAACGTCTGGCTCCTTCTCCCACAAGGAAGCTGCCAGCCCTGAAAGATCTTGCTGGTCTTCACTATCCCACTGCAGCCTATCTTTAGCCGCAGCAGCACTGGGGATCTCTGCTTTCCCAGAGACTCAGCATGTCACGGTGCTCGCTCTCGGCAGAAACTTTTTCTGAAAAGGCAAACGTCCGGCTCCTTCTCCCACAAGGAAGCTGCCAGCCCTGTATTCTCTTGCAGGTCTTCACTATCCCTCTGCAGCCTATCTTTAGCCGCAGCAGCACTGGGGATCTCTGCTTTCCCAGAGACTCAGCATGTCACGGTGCTTGTTCGCGGCAGAAACTTTTTCTGAAAAGGCAAACGTCTGGCTCCTTCTCCCACATGGAAGCTGCCAGCCCTGAAATCTCTTGCAGGTCTGCACTATCCCTCTACAGCCAATCTTTAGCCGCAGCAGCACTGGGGATCTCTGCTTTCCCAGAGACCCAGCATGTCACAGTGCTCGCTCTCGGCAGAAACTATTTTAAAAAGGCAAACGTCTGGCTCCTTCTCCCACAAGGAAGCTGCCAGCCCTGAAAGATCTTGCTGGTCTTCACTATCCCACTGCAGCCTATCCACAGGCACAATAGCACTGGGGATCTCTGCTTTCCCAGAGACTCAGCATGTCACACTGCTTGTTCACAGTAGAAACTTTTTCTGAAAAGGCAAACGTCTGGCTCCTTCTCCCCCAAGGAAGCTGCCAGCCCTGTAATCTCTTGCAGGTCTTCACTATCCCTCTGCAGCCTATCTTTAGCCGCAGCAGCACTGGGGATCTCTGCTTTCCCAGAGACTCAGCATGTCACGGTGCTTGTTCGCGGCAGAAACTTTTTTTAAAAAGGCAAACGTCTGGCTCCTTCTCCCACAAGGAAGCTGCCAGCCCTGAAAGATCTTGCTGGTCTTCACTATCCCACTGCAGCCTATCCACAGGCAAAACAGCACTGGGGATCTCTGATTTCCCAGAGACTCAGCATGTCACACTGCTTGTTCGCGGCAGAAACTTTTTCTGAAAAGGCAAACGTCTGACTCCTTCTCCCAGAAGGAAGCTGCCAGCCCTGAAATCTCTTGCAGGTCTGCACTATCCCCCTGTAGCCAATCTTGAGCCGCAGCAGCACTGGGGATCTCTGCTTTCCCAGAGACCCAGCATGTCACAGTGCTCGCTCTCGGCAGAAACTTTTTTAAAAAGGCAAACGTCTGGCTCCTTCTCCCACAAGGAAGCTGCCAGCCCTGAAAGATCTTGCTGGTCTTCACTATCCCTCTGCAGCCTATCTTTAGCCGCAGCAGCACTGGGGATTTCTGCTTTCCCAGAGACTCAGCATGTCACACTGCTTGTTCGCGGCAGAAACTTTTTCTGAAAAGGCAAACGTCTGGCTCCTTCTCCCACAAGGAAGCTGCCAGCCCTGAAATCTCTTGCAGGTCTGCACTATCCCTCTGCAGCCAATCTTTAGCCGCAGCAGCACTGGGGATCTCTGCTTTCCCAGAGACCCAGCATGTCACAGTGCTCGCTCTCGGCAGAAACTTTTTTAAAAAGGCAAACGTCTGGCTCCTTCTCCCACAAGGAAGCTGCCAGCCCTGAAAGATCTTGCTGGTCTTCACTATCCCTCTGCAGCCTATCTTTAGCCGCAGCAGCACTGGGGATTTCTGCTTTCCCAGAGACTCAGCATGTCACACTGCTTGCTCGCGGCAGAAACTTTTTCTGAAAAGGCAAATGTCTGTCTCCTTCTCCCACAAGGAAGCTGCCAGCCCTGAAATCTCTTGCAGGTCTGCACTATCCCACTGCAGTCTATCCACAGGCACAACAGCACTGGGGATCTCTGCTTTCCCAAAGACTCAGCATGTCACACTGCTTGTTCGCGGCAGAAACTTTTTCTGAAAAGGCAAACGTCCGGCTCCTTCTCTCACAAGGAAGCTGCCAGCCCTGTAATCTCTTGCAGGTCTTCACTATCCCTCTGTAGCCTATCTTTAGCCGAAGCAGCAATGGGGATTTCTGCTTTCCCAGAGACTCAGCATGTCACACTGCTTGTTCGCGGCAGAAAATTTTTCTGAAAAGGCAAACGTCTGGCTCCTTCTCCCACAAGGAAGCTGCCAGCCCTGAAATCTCTTGCAGGTCTGCACTATCCCTCTGCAGCCAATCTTTAGCCGCAGCAGCACTGGGGATCTCTGCTTTCCCAGAGACCCAGCATGTCACAGTGCTCGCTCTCGGCAGAAACTTTTTCTCAAAAGGCAAACGTCTGGCTCCTTCTCCCACAAGGAAGCTGCCAGCCCTGAAAGATCTTGCTGGTCTTCACTATCCCACTGCAGCCTATCTTTAGCCGCAGCAGCACTGGGGATCTCTGCTTTCCCAGAGACTCAGCATGTCACGGTGCTCGCTCTCGGCAGAAACTTTTTCTGAAAAGGCAAACGTCCGGCTCCTTCTCCCACAAGGAAGCTGCCAGCCCTGTATTCTCTTGCAGGTCTTCACTATCCCTCTGCAGCCTATCTTTAGCCGCAGCAGCACTGGGGATCTCTGCTTTCCCAGAGACTCAGCATGTCACGGTGCTTGTTCGCGGCAGAAACTTTTTCTGAAAAGGCAAACGTCTGGCTCCTTCTCCCACATGGAAGCTGCCAGCCCTGAAATCTCTTGCAGGTCTGCACTATCCCTCTACAGCCAATCTTTAGCCGCAGCAGCACTGGGGATCTCTGCTTTCCCAGAGACCCAGCATGTCACGGTGCTCGCTCTCGGCAGAAACTTTTTTAAAAAGGCAAACGTCTGGCTCCTTCTCCCACAAGGAAGCTGCCAGCCCTGAAAGATCTTGCTGGTCTTCACTATCCCACTGCAGCCTATCCACAGGCACAATAGCACTGGGGATCTCTGCTTTCCCAGAGACTCAGCATGTCACACTGCTTGTTCACAGTAGAAACTTTTTCTGAAAAGGCAAACGTCTGGCTCCTTCTCCCACAAGGAAGCTGCCAGCCCTGAAATCTCTTGCAGGTCTGCACTATCCCACTGCAGTCTATCCACAGGCACAACAGCACTGGGGATCTCTGCTTTCCCAAAGACTCAGCATGTCACACTGCTTGTTCGCGGCAGAAACTTTTTCTGAAAAGGCAAACGTCTGGCTCCTTCTCCCCCAAGGAAGCTGCCAGCCCTGTAATCTCTTGCAGGTCTTCACTATCCCTCTGCAGCCTATCTTTAGCCGCAGCAGCACTGGGGATCTCTGCTTTCCCAGAGACTCAGCATGTCACGGTGCTTGTTCGCGGCAGAAACTTTTTTTAAAAAGGCAAACGTCTGGCTCCTTCTCCCACAAGGAAGCTGCCAGCCCTGAAAGATCTTGCTGGTCTTCACTATCCCACTGCAGCCTATCCACAGGCACAACAGAACTGGGGATCTCTGCTTTCCCAGAGACTCAGCATGTCACACTGCTTGTTCGCGCCAGAAACTTTTTCTGAAAAGACAAACGTCTGGATCCTTCTCCCACAAGGAAGCTGCCAGCCCTGAAAGATCTTGCTGGTCTTCACTATCCCACTGCAGCCTATCCACAGGCACAACAGCACTGGGGATCTCTGCTTTCCCAGAGACTCAGCATGTCACACTGCTTGTTCGCGGCAGAAACTTTTTCTGAAAAGGAAAACGTCTGGCTCCTTCTCCCACAAGGAAGCTGCCAGCCCTGAAATCTCTTGCAGGTCTTCACTAATCCCTCTGCAGCCTATCTTTAGCCGCAGCAGCACTGGGGATCTCTGCTTTCCCAGAGACTCAGCATGTCACGGTGCTTGTTCGCGGCAGAAACTTTTTTTAAAAATGCAAACGTCTGGCTCCTTCTCCCACAAGGAAGCTGCCAGCCCTGAAAGATCTTGCTGGTGTGCACTATCCCACCGCAGACTATCCACAGGCACAGCAGCACTGGGGATCTCTGCTTTCCCAGAGACTCAGCATGTCACACTGCTTTTTCGCAGCAGAAACTTTTTCTGAAAAGGCAAACGTCTGGCTCCTTCTCCCACAAGGAAGCTGCCAGCCCTGAAAGATCTTGCTGGTCTTCACTATCCCTCTGCAGCCTATCTTTAGCCGCAGCAGCAGTGGGAATCTCTGCTTTCCCAGAGACCCAGCATGTCACGGTGCTCGCTCTCGGCAGAAACTTTTTCTGAAATGGCAAACGTCCGGCTCCTTCTCCCACAAGGAAGCTGCCAGCCCTGAAATCTCTTGCAGGTCTGCACTATCCCTCTGCAGCCTATCTTTAGCCGCAGCAGCACTGGGGATCTCTGCTTTCCCAGAGACTCAGCATGTCACGGTGCTTGTTCGCGGCAGAAACTTTTTTTAAAAAGGCAAACGTCCGGCTCCTTCTCCCACAAGGAAGCTGCCAGCCCTGAAAGATCTTGCTGGTCTTCACTATCCCACTGCAGCCTATCCACAGGCACAACAGCACTGGGGATCTCTGCTTTCCCAGAGACTCAGCATGTCACACTGCTTGTTCGCGGCAGAAACTTTTTCTGAAAAGGCAAACGTCTGGCTCCTTCTCCCACAAGGAAGCTGCCAGCCCTGAAAGATCTTGCTGGTCTTCACTATCCCACTGCAGCCTATCCACAGGCACAACAGCACTGGGGATCTCTGCTTTCCCAAAGACTCAGCATGTCACACTGCTTGTTCGCGCCAGAAACTTTTTCTGAAAAGGCAAACGTCTGGCTCCTTCTCCCACAAGGAAGCTGCCAGCCCTGAAATCTCTTGCAGGTCTGCACTATCCCTCTGCAGCCAATTTTAGCCGCAGCAGCACTTGGGATCTCTGCTTTCCCAGAGACCCAGCATGTCACGGTGCTCGCTCTCGGCAGAAACTTTTTCTGAAAAGGCAAACGTCCGGCTCCTTCTCCCACAAGGAAGCTGCCAGCCCTGAAAGATCTTGCTGGTCTTCACTATCCCACTGCAGCCTATCCACAGGCACAACAGCACTGGGGATCTCTGCTTTCCCAGAGACTCAGCATGTCACACTGCTTGTTCGCAGCAGAAACTTTTTCTGAAAAGGCAAACGTCTGACTCCTTCCCCCACAAGGAAGCTGCCAGCCCTGTAATCTCTTGCAGGTCTTCACTAATCCCTCTGCAGCCTATCTTTAGCCGCAGCAGCACTGGGGATCTCTGCTTTCCCAGAGACTCAGCATGTCACGGTGCTTGTTAGCGGCAGAAACTTTTTTTAAAAAGGCAAACGTCTGGCTCCTTCTCCCACAAGGAAGCTGCCAGCCCTGAAAGATCTTGCTGGTCTTCATTATCCCACTGCAGCCTATCCACAGGCACAACAGCACTGGGGATCTCTGCTTTCCCAGAGACTCAGCATGTCACACTGCTTGTTCGCAGCAGAAACTTTTTCTGAAAAGGCAAACATCTGGCTCCTTCTCCCACAAGGAAGCTGCCAGCCCTGAAAGATCTTGCTGGTCTTCACTATCCCTCTGCAGCTTATCTTTAGCCGCAGCAGCACTGGGGATCTCTGCTTTCCCAGAGACTCAGCATGTCACACTGCTTGTTCGCGGCAGAAACTTTTTCTGAAAAGACAAACGTCAGGATCCTTCTCCCACAAGGAAGCTGCCAGCCCTGTAATCTCTTGCAGGTCTTCACTATCCCTCTGCAGCCTATCTTTAGCCGCAGCAGCACTGGGGATCTCTGCTTTCCCAAACACACAGCATGTCACGGTGCTCGCTCTCGGCAGAAACTTTTTCTGAAAAGGCAAACGTCCGGCTCCTTCTCCCACAAGGAAGCTGCCAGCCCTGAAATCTCTTGCAGGTCTGCACTATCCCATTTCAGCCTATCCACAGGCACAGAAGCACTGGGGATCTCTGCTTTCCCAGAGACTCAGCATGTCACACTGCTTGTTCGCGGCAGAAACTTTTTCTGAAAAGGCAAACGTCTGGCTCCTTCTCCCACAAGGAAGCTGCCAGCCCTGAAAGACCTCGCTGGTCTTCACTATCCCTCTGCAGCCAATCTTTAGCCGCAGCAGCTCTGGGGATCTCTGCTTTCCCAGAGACTCAGCATGTCACACTGCTTGTTCGCGGCAGAAACTTTTTCTGAAAAGGCAAACGTCTGGCTCCTTCTCCCACAAGGAAGCTGCCAGCCCTGAAATCTCTTGCAGGTCTGCACTCTCCCTCTGCAGCCAATCTTTAGCCGCAGCAGCACTGGGGATCTCTGCTTTCCCAGAGACCCAGCATGTCACAGTGCTCGCTCTCGGCAGAATCTTTTTTAAAAAGGCAAACGTCTGGCTCCTTCTCCCACAAGGAAGCTGCCAACCCTGTAATCTCTTGCAGGTCTTCACTATCCCTCTGCAGCCTATCTTTAGCCGCAGCAGCTCTGGGGATCTCTGCTTTCCCAGAGACTCAGCATGTCACACTGCTTGTTCGCGGCAGAAACTTTTTCTGAAAAGGCAAACATCTGACTCCTTCTCCCACAAGGAAGCTGCCAGCCCTGAAAGATCTTGCTGGTCTGCACTATCCCACTGCAGCCTATCCACAGGCACAACAGCACTGGGGATCTCTGCTTTCCCAGAGACTCAGCATGTCACGGTGCTTGTTCGCGGCATAAACTTTTTCTCAAAAGGCAAACGTCTGGCTCCTTCTCCCACAAGGAAGCTGCCAGCCCTGAAAGACCTCGCTGGTCTTCACTATCCCTCTGCAGCCTATCCACAGGCACAACAGCACTGGGGATCTCTGCTTTCCCAGAGACCCAGCATGTCACGGTGCTCGCTCTCGGCAGAAACTTTTTTTAAAAAGGCAAACGTCTGGCTCCTTCTCCCACAAGGAAGCTGCCAGCCCTGAAATCTCTTGCAGGTCTGCACTATCCCAATGCAGCCTATCCACAGGCACAACAGCACTGGGGATCTCTGCTTTCCCAGAGACTCAGCATGTCACACTGCTTGTTCGCGGCAGAAACTTTTTCTGAAAAGGCAAACGTCTGACTCCTTCTCCCACAAGGAAGCTGCCAGCCCTGAAAGACCTCGCTGGTCTTCACTATCCCTCTGCAGCCAATATTTAGCCGCAACAGCACTGGGGATCTCTGCTTTCCCAGAGACCCAGCATGTCACGGTGCTCGCTCTCGGCAGAAACTTTTTTTAAAAAGGCAAACGTCTGGCTCCTTCTCCCACAAGGAAGCTGCCAGCCCTGAAATCTCTTGCAGGTCTGCACTATCCCACTGCAGCCTATCCACAGGCACAACAGCACTGGGGATCTCTGCTTTCCCAGAGACTCAGCATGTCACACTGCTTGTTCGCGGCAGAAACTTTTTCTGAAAAGGCAAACGTCTGACTCCTTCTCCCACAAGGAAGCTGCCAGCCCTGAAAGATCTTGCAGGTCTGCACTATCCCTCTGCAGCCAATCTTTAGCCGCAGCAGCACTGGGGATCTCTGCTTTCCCAGAGACCCAGCATGTCACGGTGCTCGCTCTCGGCAGAAACTTTTTCTGAAAAGGCAAACGTCCGGCTCCTTCTCCCACAAGGAAGCTGCCAGCCCTGAAAGATCTTGCTGGTCTTCACTATCCCACTGCAGCCTATCCACAGGCACAACAGCACTGGGGATCTCTGCTTTCCCAGAGACTCAGCATGTCACACTGCTTGTTCGCAGAAGAAACTTTTTCTGAAAAGGCAAACGTCTGACTCCTTCTCCCACAAGGAAGCTGCCAGCCCTGAAATCTCTTGCAGATCTGCACTATCCCTCTGCAGCCAATCTTTAGCCGCAGCAGCACTGGGGATCTCTGCTTTCCCAGAGACTCAGCATGTCACGGTGCTTGTTCGCGGCAGAAACTTTTTTTAAAAAGGCAAACGTCTGGCTCCTTCTCCCACAAGGAAGCTGCCAGCCCTGAAAGATCTTGCTGGTCTGCACTATCCCACCGCAGACTATCCACAGGCACAGCAGCTCTGGGGATCTCTGCTTTCCCAGAGACTCAGCATGTCACACTGCTTTTTCGCAGCAGATACTTTTTCTGAAAAGGCAAACGTCTGGCTCCTTCTCCCACAAGGAAGCTGCCAGCCCTGAAAGATCTTGCTGGTCTTCACTATCCCTCTGCAGCCTATCTTTAGCCGCAGCAGCAGTGGGAATCTCTGCTTTCCCAGAGACCCAGCATGTCACGGTGCTCGCTCTCGGCAGAAACTTTTTCTGAAATGGCAAACGTCCGGCTCCTTCTCCCACAAGGAAGCTGCCAGCCCTGAAATCTCTTGCAGGTCTGCACTATCCCTCTGCAGCCTATCTTTAGCCGCAGCAGCACTGGGGATCTCTGCTTTCCCAGAGACTCAGCATGTCACGGTGCTTGTTCGCGGCAGAAACTTTTTTTAAAAAGGCAAACGTCCGGCTCCTTCTCCCACAAGGAAGCTGCCAGCCCTGAAAGATCTTGCTGGTCTTCACTATCCCACTGCAGCCTATCCACAGGCACAACAGCACTGGGGATCTCTGCTTTCCCAAAGACTCAGCATGTCACACTGCTTGTTCGCGCCAGAAACTTTTTCTGAAAAGGCAAACGTCTGGCTCCTTCTCCCACAAGGAAGCTGCCAGCCCTGAAATCTCTTGCAGGTCTGCACTATCCCTCTGCAGCCAATTTTAGCCGCAGCAGCACTTGGGATCTCTGCTTTCCCAGAGACCCAGCATGTCACGGTGCTCGCTCTCGGCAGAAACTTTTTCTGAAAAGGCAAACGTCCGGCTCCTTCTCCCACAAGGAAGCTGCCAGCCCTGAAAGATCTTGCTGGTCTTCACTATCCCACTGCAGCCTATCCACAGGCACAACAGCACTGGGGATCTCTGCTTTCCCAGAGACTCAGCATGTCACACTGCTTGTTCGCAGCAGAAACTTTTTCTGAAAAGGCAAACGTCTGACTCCTTCCCCCACAAGGAAGCTGCCAGCCCTGTAATCTCTTGCAGGTCTTCACTAATCCCTCTGCAGCCTATCTTTAGCCGCAGCAGCACTGGGGATCTCTGCTTTCCCAGAGACTCAGCATGTCACGGTGCTTGTTAGCGGCAGAAACTTTTTTTAAAAAGGCAAACGTCTGGCTCCTTCTCCCACAAGGAAGCTGCCAGCCCTGAAAGATCTTGCTGGTCTTCATTATCCCACTGCAGCCTATCCACAGGCACAACAGCACTGGGGATCTCTGCTTTCCCAGAGACTCAGCATGTCACACTGCTTGTTCGCAGCAGAAACTTTTTCTGAAAAGGCAAACATCTGGCTCCTTCTCCCACAAGGAAGCTGCCAGCCCTGAAAGATCTTGCTGGTCTTCACTATCCCTCTGCAGCTTATCTTTAGCCGCAGCAGCACTGGGGATCTCTGCTTTCCCAGAGACTCAGCATGTCACACTGCTTGTTCGCGGCAGAAACTTTTTCTGAAAAGACAAACGTCAGGATCCTTCTCCCACAAGGAAGCTGCCAGCCCTGTAATCTCTTGCAGGTCTTCACTATCCCTCTGCAGCCTATCTTTAGCCGCAGCAGCACTGGGGATCTCTGCTTTCCCAAACACACAGCATGTCACGGTGCTCGCTCTCGGCAGAAACTTTTTCTGAAAAGGCAAACGTCCGGCTCCTTCTCCCACAAGGAAGCTGCCAGCCCTGAAATCTCTTGCAGGTCTGCACTATCCCATTTCAGCCTATCCACAGGCACAGAAGCACTGGGGATCTCTGCTTTCCCAGAGACTCAGCATGTCACACTGCTTGTTCGCGGCAGAAACTTTTTCTGAAAAGGCAAACGTCTGGCTCCTTCTCCCACAAGGAAGCTGCCAGCCCTGAAAGACCTCGCTGGTCTTCACTATCCCTCTGCAGCCAATCTTTAGCCGCAGCAGCTCTGGGGATCTCTGCTTTCCCAGAGACTCAGCATGTCACACTGCTTGTTCGCGGCAGAAACTTTTTCTGAAAAGGCAAACGTCTGGCTCCTTCTCCCACAAGGAAGCTGCCAGCCCTGAAATCTCTTGCAGGTCTGCACTCTCCCTCTGCAGCCAATCTTTAGCCGCAGCAGCACTGGGGATCTCTGCTTTCCCAGAGACCCAGCATGTCACAGTGCTCGCTCTCGGCAGAATCTTTTTTAAAAAGGCAAACGTCTGGCTCCTTCTCCCACAAGGAAGCTGCCAACCCTGTAATCTCTTGCAGGTCTTCACTATCCCTCTGCAGCCTATCTTTAGCCGCAGCAGCTCTGGGGATCTCTGCTTTCCCAGAGACTCAGCATGTCACACTGCTTGTTCGCGGCAGAAACTTTTTCTGAAAAGGCAAACATCTGACTCCTTCTCCCACAAGGAAGCTGCCAGCCCTGAAAGATCTTGCTGGTCTGCACTATCCCACTGCAGCCTATCCACAGGCACAACAGCACTGGGGATCTCTGCTTTCCCAGAGACTCAGCATGTCACGGTGCTTGTTCGCGGCATAAACTTTTTCTCAAAAGGCAAACGTCTGGCTCCTTCTCCCACAAGGAAGCTGCCAGCCCTGAAAGACCTCGCTGGTCTTCACTATCCCTCTGCAGCCTATCCACAGGCACAACAGCACTGGGGATCTCTGCTTTCCCAGAGACCCAGCATGTCACGGTGCTCGCTCTCGGCAGAAACTTTTTTTAAAAAGGCAAACGTCTGGCTCCTTCTCCCACAAGGAAGCTGCCAGCCCTGAAATCTCTTGCAGGTCTGCACTATCCCAATGCAGCCTATCCACAGGCACAACAGCACTGGGGATCTCTGCTTTCCCAGAGACTCAGCATGTCACACTGCTTGTTCGCGGCAGAAACTTTTTCTGAAAAGGCAAACGTCTGACTCCTTCTCCCACAAGGAAGCTGCCAGCCCTGAAAGACCTCGCTGGTCTTCACTATCCCTCTGCAGCCAATATTTAGCCGCAACAGCACTGGGGATCTCTGCTTTCCCAGAGACCCAGCATGTCACGGTGCTCGCTCTCGGCAGAAACTTTTTTTAAAAAGGCAAACGTCTGGCTCCTTCTCCCACAAGGAAGCTGCCAGCCCTGAAATCTCTTGCAGGTCTGCACTATCCCACTGCAGCCTATCCACAGGCACAACAGCACTGGGGATCTCTGCTTTCCCAGAGACTCAGCATGTCACACTGCTTGTTCGCGGCAGAAACTTTTTCTGAAAAGGCAAACGTCTGACTCCTTCTCCCACAAGGAAGCTGCCAGCCCTGAAAGATCTTGCAGGTCTGCACTATCCCTCTGCAGCCAATCTTTAGCCGCAGCAGCACTGGGGATCTCTGCTTTCCCAGAGACCCAGCATGTCACGGTGCTCGCTCTCGGCAGAAACTTTTTCTGAAAAGGCAAACGTCCGGCTCCTTCTCCCACAAGGAAGCTGCCAGCCCTGAAAGATCTTGCTGGTCTTCACTATCCCACTGCAGCCTATCCACAGGCACAACAGCACTGGGGATCTCTGCTTTCCCAGAGACTCAGCATGTCACACTGCTTGTTCGCAGAAGAAACTTTTTCTGAAAAGGCAAACGTCTGACTCCTTCTCCCACAAGGAAGCTGCCAGCCCTGAAATCTCTTGCAGATCTGCACTATCCCTCTGCAGCCAATCTTTAACCGCAGCAGCACTGGGGATCTCTGCTTTCCCAGAGACTCAGCATGTCACGGTGCTTGTTCGCGGCAGAAACTTTTTTTAAAAAGGCAAACGTCTGGCTCCTTCTCCCACAAGGAAGCTGCCAGCCCTGAAAGATCTTGCTGGTCTGCACTATCCCACCGCAGACTATCCACAGGCACAGCAGCTCTGGGGATCTCTGCTTTCCCAGAGACTCAGCATGTCACACTGCTTTTTCGCAGCAGATACTTTTTCTGAAAAGGCAAACGTCTGGCTCCTTCTCCCACAAGGAAGCTGCCAGCCCTGAAAGATCTTGCTGGTCTTCACTATCCCTCTGCAGCCTATCTTTAGCCGCAGCAGCAGTGGGAATCTCTGCTTTCCCAGAGACCCAGCATGTCACGGTGCTCGCTCTCGGCAGAAACTTTTTCTTAAATGGCAAACGTCCGGCTCCTTCTCCCACAAGGAAGCTGCCAGCCCTGAAATCTCTTGCAGGTCTGCACTATCCCTCTGCAGCCTATCTTTAGCCGCAGCAGCACTGGGGATCTCTGCTTTCCCAGAGACTCAGCATGTCACGGTGCTTGTTCGCGGCAGAAACTTTTTTTAAAAAGGCAAACGTCCGGCTCCTTCTCCCACAAGGAAGCTGCCAGCCCTGAAAGATCTTGCTGGTCTTCACTATCCCACTGCAGCCTATCCACAGGCACAACAGCACTGGGGATCTCTGCTTTCCCAAAGACTCAGCATGTCACACTGCTTGTTCGCGCCAGAAACTTTTTCTGAAAAGGCAAACGTCTGGCTCCTTCTCCCACAAGGAAGCTGCCAGCCCTGAAATCTCTTGCAGGTCTGCACTATCCCTCTGCAGCCAATCTTTAGCCGCAGCAGCACTTGGGATCTCTGCTTTCCCAGAAACCCAGCATGTCACGGTGCTCGCTCTCGGCAGAAACTTTTTCTGAAAAGGCAAACGTCCGGCTCCTTCTCCCACAAGGAAGCTGCCAGCCCTGAAAGATCTTGCTGGTCTTCACTATCCCACTGCAGCCTATCCACAGGCACAACAGCACTGGGGATCTCTGCTTTCCCAGAGACTCAGCATGTCACACTGCTTGTTCGCAGCAGAAACTTTTACTGAAAAGGCAAACGTCTGACTCCTTCCCCCACAAGGAAGCTGCCAGCCCTGTAATCTCTTGCAGGTCTTCACTAATCCCTCTGCAGCCTATCTTTAGCCGCAGCAGCACTGGGGATCTCTGCTTTCCCAGAGACTCAGCATGTCACGGTGCTTGTTCGCGGCAGAAACTTTTTTTAAAAAGGCAAACGTCTGGCTCCTTCTCCCACAAGGAAGCTGCCAGCCCTGAAAGATCTTGCTGGTCTTCATTATCCCACTGCAGCCTATCCACAGGCACAACAGCACTGGGGATCTCTGCTTTCCCAGAGACTCAGCATGTCACACTGCTTGTTCGCAGCAGAAACTTTTTCTGAAAAGGCAAACATCTGGCTCCTTCTCCCACAAGGAAGCTGCCAGCCCTGAAAGATCTTGCTGGTCTTCACTATCCCACTGCAGCTTATCTTTAGCCGCAGCAGCACTGGGGATCTCTGCTTTCCCAGAGACTCAGCATGTCACACTGCTTGTTCGCGGCAGAAACTTTTTCTGAAAAGACAAACGTCAGGATCCTTCTCCCACAAGGAAGCTGCCAGCCCTGAAAGATCTTGCTGGTCTTCACTATCCCTCTGCAGCCTATCTGTAGCCGCAGCAGCACTGGGGATCTCTGCTTTCCCAAACACACAGCATGTCACGGTGCTCGCTCTCGGCAGAAACTTTTTCTGAAAAGGCAAACGTCCGGCTCCTTCTCCCACAAGGAAGCTGCCACCCCTGAAATCTCTTGCAGGTCTGCACTATCCCATTTCAGCCTATCCACAGGCACAGAAGCACTGGGGATCTCTGCTTTCCCAGAGACTCAGCATGTCACACTGCTTGTTCGCGGCAGAAACTTTTTCTGAAAAGGCAAACGTCTGGCTCCTTCTCCCACAAGGAAGCTGCCAGCCCTGAAAGACCTCGCTGGTCTTCACTATCCCTCTGCAGCCAATCTTTAGCCGCAGCAGCTCTGGGGATCTCTGCTTTCCCAGAGACTCAGCATGTCACACTGCTTGTTCGCGGCAGAAACTTTTTCTGAAAAGGCAAACGTCTGGCTCCTTCTCCCACAAGGAAGCTGCCAGCCCTGAAATCTCTTGCAGGTCTGCACTCTCCCTCTGCAGCCAATCTTTAGCCGCAGCAGCACTGGGGATCTCTGCTTTCCCAGAGACCCAGCATGTCACAGTGCTCGCTCTCGGCAGAATCTTTTTTAAAAAGGCAAACGTCTGGCTCCTTCTCCCACAAGGAAGCTGCCAACCCTGTAATCTCTTGCAGGTCTTCACTATCCCTCTGCAGCCTATCTTTAGCCGCAGCAGCTCTGGGGATCTCTGCTTTCCCAGAGACTCAGCATGTCACACTGCTTGTTCGCGGCAGAAACTTTTTCTGAAAAGGCAAACATCTGACTCCTTCTCCCACAAGGAAGCTGCCAGCCCTGAAAGATCTTGCTGGTCTGCACTATCCCACTGCAGCCTATCCACAGGCACAACAGCACTGGGGATCTCTGCTTTCCCAGAGACACAGCATTTCACGGTGCTTGTTCGCGGCATAAACTTTTTCTCAAAAGGCAAACGTCTGGCTCCTTCTCCCACAAGGAAGCTGCCAGCCCTGAAAGACCTCGCTGGTCTTCACTATCCCTCTGCAGCCTATCCACAGGCACAACAGCACTGGGGATCTCTGCTTTCCCAGAGACCCAGCATTTCACGGTGCTCGCTCTCGGCAGAAACTTTTTTTAAAAAGGCAAACGTCTGGCTCCTTCTCCCACAAGGAAGCTGCCAGCCCTGAAATCTCTTGCAGGTCTGCACTATCCCAATGCAGCCTATCCACAGGCACAACAGCACTGGGGATCTCTGCTTTCCCAGAGACTCAGCATGTCACACTGCTTGTTCGCGGCAGAAACTTTTTCTGAAAAGGCAAACGTCTGACTCCTTCTCCCACAAGGAAGCTGCCAGCCCTGAAAGACCTCGCTGGTCTTCACTATCCCTCTGCAGCCAATATTTAGCCGCAACAGCACTGGGGATCTCTGCTTTCCCAGAGACCCAGCATGTCACGGTGCTCGCTCTCGGCAGAAACTTTTTTTAAAAAGGCAAACGTCTGGCTCCTTCTCCCACAAGGAAGCTGCCAGCCCTGAAATCTCTTGCAGGTCTGCACTATCCCACTGCAGCCTATCCACAGGCACAACAGCACTGGGGATCTCTGCTTTCCCAGAGACTCAGCATGTCACACTGCTTGTTCGCGGCAGAAACTTTTTCTGAAAAGGCAAACGTCTGACTCCTTCTCCCACAAGGAAGCTGCCAGCCCTGAAAGATCTTGCAGGTCTGCACTATCCCTCTGCAGCCAATCTTTAGCCGCAGCAGCACTGGGGATCTCTGCTTTCCCAGAGACCCAGCATGTCACGGTGCTCGCTCTCGGCAGAAACTTTTTCTGAAAAGGCAAACGTCCGGCTCCTTCTCCCACAAGGAAGCTGCCAGCCCTGAAAGATCTTGCTGGTCTTCACTATCCCACTGCAGCCTATCCACAGGCACAACAGCACTGGGGATCTCTGCTTTCCCAGAGACTCAGCATGTCACACTGCTTGTTCGCAGAAGAAACTTTTTCTGAAAAGGCAAACGTCTGACTCCTTCTCCCACAAGGAAGCTGCCAGCCCTGAAATCTCTTGCAGATCTGCACTATCCCTCTGCAGCCAATCTTTAACCGCAGCAGCACTGGGGATCTCTGCTTTCCCAGAGACCCAGCATGTCACGGTGCTCGCTCTCGGCAGAAACTTTTTCTGAAAAGGCAAACGTCCGGCTCCTTCTCCCACAAGGAAGCTGCCAGCCCTGAAATCTCTTGCAGGTCTGCACTATCCCACTGCAGCCTATCCACAGGCACAACAGCACTGGGGATCTCTGCTTTCCCAGAGACTCAGCATGTCACACTGCTTCTTCGCAGCAGAAACTTTTTCTGAAAAGGCAAACATCTGGCTCCTTCTCCCACAAGGAAGCTGCCAGCCCTGAAAGATCTTGCTGGTCTTCACTATCCCTCTGCTTCCTATCCACAGGCACAACAGCACTGGGGATCTCTGCTTTCCCAGAGACCCAGCATGTCACGGTGCTCGCTCTCGGCAGAAACTTTTTTTAAAAAGGCAAACGTCTGGCTCCTTCTCCCACAAGGAAGCTGCCAGCCCTGAAATCTCTTGCAGGTCTGCACTATCCCACTCCAGCCAATCTTTAGCAGCAGAAGCACTGGGGATCTCTGCTTTCCCAAAGACTCAGCATGTCACGCTGCTTGTTCGCAGCAGAAACTTTTTTAAAAAGGCAAACGTCTGGCTCCTTTTCCCACAAGGAAGCTGCCAGCCCTGAAAGATCTTGCTGGTCTTCACTATCCCACTGCAGCCTATCCACAGGCACAACAGCACTGGGGATCTCTGCTTTCCCAGAGACTCAGCATGTCACACTGCTTGTTCGCGGCAGAAACTTTTTCTGAATAGGCAAACGTCTGACTCCTTCTCCCACAAGGAAGCTGCCAGCCCTGAAATCTCTTGCAGGTCTTCACTAATCCCTCTGCAGCCTATCTTTAGCCGCAGCAGCACTGGGGATCTCTGCTTTCCCAGAGACTCAGCATGTCACGGTGCTTGTTCGCGGCAGAAACTTTTTTTAAAAAGGCAAACGTCTGGCTCCTTCTCCCACAAGGAAGCTGCCAGCCCTGAAAGATCTTGCTGGTCTTCATTATCCCACTGCAGCCTATCCACAGGCACAACAGCACTGGGGATCTCTGCTTTCCCAGAGACTCAGCATGTCACACTGCTTGTTCGCAGCAGAAACTTTTTCTGAAAAGGCAAACATCTGGCTCCTTCTCCCACAAGGAAGCTGACAGCCCTGAAAGATCTTGCTGGTCTTCACTATCCCTCTGCAGCTTATCTTTAGCCGCAGCAGCACTGGGGATCTCTGCTTTCCCAGAGACTCAGCATGTCACACTGCTTGTTCGCGGCAGAAACTTTTTTTAAAAAGGCAAACGTCTGGCTCCTTCTCCCACAAGGAAGCTGCCAGCCCTGAAAGATCTTGCTGGTCTTCATTATCCCACTGCAGCCTATCCACAGGCACAACAGCACTGGGGATCTCTGCTTTCCCAGAGACTCAGCATGTCACGGTGCTTGTCCGCGGCATAAACTTTTTCTCAAAAGGCAAACGTCTGGCTCCTTCTCCCACAAGGAAGCTGCCAGCCCTGAAAGACCTCGCTGGTCTTCACTATCCCTCTGCAGCCTATCCACAGGCACAACAGCACTGGGGATCTCTGCTTTCCCAGAGACCCAGCATGTCACGGTGCTCGCTCTCGGCAGAAACTTTTTTTAAAAAGGCAAACGTCTGGCTCCTTCTCCCACAAGGAAGCTGCCAGCCCTGAAATCTCTTGCAGGTCTGCACTATCCCAATGCAGCCTATCCACAGGCACAACAGCACTGGGGATCTCTGCTTTCCCAGAGACTCAGCATGTCACACTGCTTGTTCGCGGCAGAAACTTTTTCTGAAAAGGCAAACGTCTGACTCCTTCTCCCACAAGGAAGCTGCCAGCCCTGAAAGATCTTGCAGGTCTGCACTATCCCTCTGCAGCCAATCTTTAGCCGCAGCAGCACTGGGGATCTCTGCTTTCCCAGAGACCCAGCATGTCACGGTGCTCGCTCTCGGCAGAAACTTTTTCTGAAAAGGCAAACGTCCGGCTCCTTCTCCCACAAGGAAGCTGCCAGCCCTGAAAGATCTTGCTGGTCTTCACTATCCCACTGCAGCCTATCCACAGGCACAACAGCACTGGGGATCTCTGCTTTCCCAGAGACTCAGCATGTCACACTGCTTGTTCGCAGAAGAAACTTTTTCTGAAAAGGCAAACGTCTGACTCCTTCTCCCACAAGGAAGCTGCCAGCCCTGAAATCTCTTGCAGATCTGCACTATCCCTCTGCAGCCAATCTTTAACCGCAGCAGCACTGGGGATCTCTGCTTTCCCAGAGACCCAGCATGTCACGGTGCTCGCTCTCGGCAGAAACTTTTTCTGAAAAGGCAAACGTCCGGCTCCTTCTCCCACAAGGAAGCTGCCAGCCCTGAAATCTCTTGCAGGTCTGCACTATCCCACTGCAGCCTATCCACAGGCACAACAGCACTGGGGATCTCTGCTTTCCCAGAGACTCAGCATGTCACACTGCTTGTTCGCAGCAGAAACTTTTTCTGAAAAGGCAAACATCTGGCTCCTTCTCCCACAAGGAAGCTGCCAGCCCTGAAAGATCTTGCTGGTCTTCACTATCCCTCTGCTTCCTATCCACAGGCACAACAGCACTGGGGATCTCTGCTTTCCCAGAGACCCAGCATGTCACGGTGCTCGCTCTCGGCAGAAACTTTTTTTAAAAAGGCAAACGTCTGGCTCCTTCTCCCACAAGGAAGCTGCCAGCCCTGAAATCTCTTGCAGGTCTGCACTATCCCACTGCAGCCAATCTTTAGCAGCAGAAGCACTGGGGATCTCTGCTTTCCCAAAGACTCAGCATGTCACGCTGCTTGTTCGCAGCAGAAACTTTTTTAAAAAGGCAAACGTCTGGCTCCTTTTCCCACAAGGAAGCTGCCAGCCCTGAAAGATCTTGCTGGTCTTCACTATCCCACTGCAGCCTATCCACAGGCACAACAGCACTGGGGATCTCTGCTTTCCCAGAGACTCAGCATGTCACACTGCTTGTTCGCGGCAGAAACTTTTTCTGAATAGGCAAACGTCTGACTCCTTCTCCCACAAGGATGCTGCCAGCCCTGAAATCTCTTGCAGGTCTTCACTAATCCCTCTGCAGCCTATCTTTAGCCGCAGCAGCACTGGGGATCTCTGCTTTCCCAGAGACTCAGCATGTCACACTGCTTGTTCGCAGAAGAAACTTTTTCTGAAAAGGCAAACGTCTGGCTCCTTCTCCCACAAGGAAGCTGCCAGCCCTGAAAGATCTTGCTGGTCTTCACTATCCCACTGCAGCCTATCCACAGGCACAACAGCACTGGGGATCTCTGCTTTCCCAGAGACTCAGCATGTCACACTGCTTGTTCGCAGCAGAAACTTTTTCTGAAAAGGCAAACGTCTGACTCCTTCCCCCACAAGGAAGCTGCCAGCCCTGTAATCTCTTGCAGGTCTTCACTAATCCCTCTGCAGCCTATCTTTAGCCGCAGCAGCACTGGGGATCTCTGCTTTCCCAGAGACTCAGCATGTCACGGTGCTTGTTCGCGGCAGAAACTTTTTTTAAAAAGGCAAACGTCTGGCTCCTTCTCCCACAAGGAAGCTGCCAGCCCTGAAAGATCTTGCTGGTCTTCATTATCCCACTGCAGCCTATCCACAGGCACAACAGCACTGGGGATCTCTGCTTTCCCAGAGACTCAGCATGTCACACTGCTTGTTCGCAGCAGAAACTTTTTCTGAAAAGGCAAACATCTGGCTCCTTCTCCCACAAGGAAGCTGCCAGCCCTGAAAGATCTTGCTGGTCTTCACTATCCCTCTGCTTCCTATCCACAGGCACAACAGCACTGGGGATCTCTGCTTTCCCAGAGACCCAGCATGTCACGGTGCTCGCTCTCGGCAGAAACTTTTTTTAAAAAGGCAAACGTCTGGCTCCTTCTCCCACAAGGAAGCTGCCAGCCCTGAAATCTCTTGCAGGTCTGCACTATCCCACTCCAGCCAATCTTTAGCAGCAGAAGCACTGGGGATCTCTGCTTTCCCAAAGACTCAGCATGTCACGCTGCTTGTTCGCAGCAGAAACTTTTTTAAAAAGGCAAACGTCTGGCTCCTTTTCCCACAAGGAAGCTGCCAGCCCTGAAAGATCTTGCTGGTCTTCACTATCCCACTGCAGCCTATCCACAGGCACAACAGCACTGGGGATCTCTGCTTTCCCAGAGACTCAGCATGTCACACTGCTTGTTCGCGGCAGAAACTTTTTCTGAATAGGCAAACGTCTGACTCCTTCTCCCACAAGGAAGCTGCCAGCCCTGAAATCTCTTGCAGGTCTTCACTAATCCCTCTGCAGCCTATCTTTAGCCGCAGCAGCACTGGGGATCTCTGCTTTCCCAGAGACTCAGCATGTCACACTGCTTGTTCGCAGAAGAAACTTTTTCTGAAAAGGCAAACGTCTGGCTCCTTCTCCCACAAGGAAGCTGCCAGCCCTGAAAGATCTTGCTGGTCTTCACTATCCCACTGCAGCCTATCCACAGGCACAACAGCACTGGGGATCTCTGCTTTCCCAGAGACTCAGCATGTCACACTGCTTGTTCGCAGCAGAAACTTTTTCTGAAAAGGCAAACGTCTGACTCCTTCCCCCACAAGGAAGCTGCCAGCCCTGTAATCTCTTGCAGGTCTTCACTAATCCCTCTGCAGCCTATCTTTAGCCGCAGCAGCACTGGGGATCTCTGCTTTCCCAGAGACTCAGCATGTCACGGTGCTTGTTCGCGGCAGAAACTTTTTTTAAAAAGGCAAACGTCTGGCTCCTTCTCCCACAAGGAAGCTGCCAGCCCTGAAAGATCTTGCTGGTCTTCATTATCCCACTGCAGCCTATCCACAGGCACAACAGCACTGGGGATCTCTGCTTTCCCAGAGACTCAGCATGTCACACTGCTTGTTCGCAGCAGAAACTTTTTCTGAAAAGGCAAACATCTGGCTCCTTCTCCCACAAGGAAGCTGCCAGCCCTGAAAGATCTTGCTGGTCTTCACTATCCCTCTGCAGCTTATCTTTAGCTGCAGCAGCACTGGGGATCTCTGCTTTCCCAGAGACCCAGCATGTCACACTGCTTGTTCGCAGCAGAAACATTTTCTGAAAAGGCAAACGTCTGGCTCCTTCTCCCACAAGGAAGCTGCCAGCCCTGAAATCTCTTGCAGGTCTGCACTATCCCAATGCAGCCTATCCACAGGCACAACAGAACTGGGGATCTCTGCTTTCCCAGAGACTCAGCATGTCACACTGCTTGTTCGCGGCAGAAACTTTTTCTGAAAAGACAAACGTCTGGATCCTTCTCCCACAAGGAAGCTGCCAGCCCTGAAAGATCTTGCTGGTCTTCACTATCCCTCTGCAGCCTATCTGTAGCCGCAGCAGCACTGGGGATCTCTGCTTTCCCAGACACACAGCATGTCACGGTGCTCGCTCTCGGCAGAAATTTTTTGTGAAAAGGCAAACGTCCGGCTCCTTCTCCCACAAGGAAGCTGCCACCCCTGAAATCTCTTGCAGGTCTGCACTATCCCATTTCAGCCTATCCACAGGCACAACAGCACTGGGGATCTCTGCTTTCCCAGAGACTCAGCATGTCACACTGCTTGTTCGCGGCAGAAACTTATTCTGAAAAGGCAAACGTCTGGCTCCTTCTCCCACAAGGAAGCTGCCAGCCCTGAAAGACCTCGCTGGTCTTCACTATCCCTCTGCAGCCAATCTTTAGCCGCAGCAGCTCTGGGGATCTCTGCTTTCCCAGAGACTCAGCATGTCACACTGCTTGTTCGCGGCAGAAACTTTTTCTGAAAAGGCAAACGTCTGGCTCCTTCTCCCACAAGGAAGCTGCCAGCCCTGAAATCTCTTGCAGGTCTGCACTCTCCCTCTGCAGCCAATCTTTAGCCGCAGCAGCACTGGGGATCTCTGCTTTCCCAGAGACCCAGCATGTCACAGTGCTCGCTCTCGGCAGAATCTTTTTTAAAAAGGCAAACGTCTGGCTCCTTCTCCCACAAGGAAGCTGCCAGCCCTGTAATCTCTTGCAGGTCTTCACTATCCCTCTGCAGCCTATCTTTAGCCGCAGCAGCTCTGGGGGTCTCTGCTTTCCCAGAGACTCAGCATGTCACACTGCTTGTTCGCGGCAGAAACTTTTTCTGAAAAGGCAAACATCTGACTCCTTCTCCCACAAGGAAGCTGCCAGGCCTGAAAGGTCTTGCAGGTCTGCACTATCCCACTGCAGCCTATCCACAGGCACAACAGCACTGGGGATCTCTGCTTTCCCAGAGACTCAGCATGTCACGGTGCTTGTTCGCGGCATAAACTTTTTCTCAAAAGGCAAACGTCTGACTCCTTCTCCCACAAGGAAGCTGCCAGCCCTGAAAGACCTCGCTGGTCTTCACTATCCCTCTGCAGCCTATCCACAGGCACAACAGCACTGGGGATCTCTGCTTTCCCAGAGACTCAGCATGTCACCGTGCTTGTACGCGGCAGAAACTTTTTTTAAAAAGGCAAACGTCTGGCTCCTTCTCCCACAAGGAAGCTGCCAGCCCTGAAAGATCTTGCTGGTCTTCACTATCCCTCTGCAGCCTATCTTTAGCCGCAGCAGCAGTGGGAATCTCTGCTTTCCCAGAGACCCAGCATGTCACGGTGCTCGCTCTCGGCAGAAACTTTTTCTGAAAAGGCAAACGTCCGGCTCCTTCTCCCACAAGGAAGCTGCCAGCCCTGTAATCTCTTGCAGGTCTTCACTATCCCTCTGCAGCCTATCCACAGGCACAACAGCACTGGGGATCTCTGCTTTCCCAGAGACTCAGCATGTCACGGTGCTTGTCCGCGGCAGAAACTTTTTCTGAAAAGGCAAACGTCTGACTCCTTCTCCCACAAGGAAGCTGCCAGCCCTGAAAGACCTCGCTGGTCTTCACTATCCCTCTGCAGCCAATATTTAGCCGCAACAGCACTGGGGATTTCTGCTTTCCCAGAGACTCAGCATGTCACACTGCTTGTTCGCGGCAGAAACTTTTTCTGAAAAGGCAAACATCTGACTCCTTCTCCCACAAGGAAGCTGCCAGGCCTGAAAAATCTTGCAGGTCTGCACTATCCCACTGCAGCCTATCCACAGGCACAACAGCACTGGGGATCTCTGCTTTCCCAGAGACTCAGCATGTCACGGTGCTTGTTCGCGGCAGAAACTTTTTTTAAAAAGGCAAACGTCTGGCTCCTTCTCCCACAAGGTAGGTGCCAGCCATGAAATCTCTTGCAGGTCTGCACTATCCCACTGCAGCCTATCCACAGGCACAACAGCACTGGGGATCTCTGCTTTCCCAGAGACTCAGCATGTCACAGTGCTTGTTCGCGCCAGAAACTTTTTCTGAAAAGGCAAACGTCTGGCTCCTTCTCCCACAAGGAAGCTGCCAGCCCTGAAATCTCTTGCAGGTCTGCACTATCCCTCTGCAGCCAATCTTTAGCCGCAGCAGCACTGGGGATCTCTGCTTTCCCAGAGACCCAGCATGTCACGGTGCTCGCTCTCGGCAGAAACATTTTCTGAAAAGGCAAACGTCCGGCTTCTTCTCCCACAAGGAAGCTGCCAGCCCTGAAATCTCTTGCAGGTCTGCACTATCCCACTGCAGCCTATCCACAGGCACAACAGCACTGGGGATCTCTGCTTTCCCAGAGACTCAGCATGTCACACTGCTTGTTCGCGGCAGAAACTTTTTCTGAAAAGGAAAACGTCTGGCTCCTTCTCCCACAAGGAAGCTGCCAGCCCTGAAATCTCTTGCAGGTCTTCACTAATCCCTCTGCAGCCTATCTTTAGCCGCAGCAGCACTGGGGATCTCTGCTTTCCAAGAGACTCAGCATGTCACGGTGCTTGTTCGCGGCAGAAACTTTTTTTAAAAAGGCAAACGTCTGGCTCCTTCTCCCACAAGGAAGCTGCCAGCCCTGAAATCTCTTGCAGGTCTGCACTATCCCACCGCAGACTATCCACAGGCAAAACAGCACTGGGGATCTCTGCTTTCCCAGAGACTCAGCATGTCACACTGCTTTTTCGCAGCAGAAACTTTTTCTGAAAAGGCAAACGTCTGGCTCCTTCTCCCACAAGGAAGCTGCCAGCCCTGAAAGATCTTGCTGGTCTTCACTATCCCTCTGCAGCCTATCTTTAGCCGCAGCAGCAGTGGGAATCTCTGCTTTCCCAGAGACCCAGCATGTCACGGTGCTCGCTCTCGGCAGAAACTTTTTCTGAAATGGCAAACGTCCGGCTCCTTCTCCCACAAGGAAGCTGCCAGCCCTGTAATCTCTTGCAGGTCCTCACTATCCCTCTGCAGCCTATCTTTAGCCGCAGCAGCACTGGGGATCTCTGCTTTCCCAGAGACTCAGCATGTCACGGTGCTTGTTCGCGGCAGAAACTTTTTTTAAAGAGGCAAACGTCTGGCTCCTTCTCCCACAAGGAAGCTGTCAGCCCTGAAAGATCTTGCTGGTCTTCACTATCCCACTGCAGCCTATCCACAGGCACAACAGCACTGGGGATCTCTGCTTTCCCAAAGACTCAGCATGTCACACTGCTTGTTCGCGCCAGAAACTTTTTCTGAAAAGGCAAACGTCTGGCTCCTTCTCCCACAAGGAAGCTGCCAGCCCTGAAATCTCTTGCAGGTCTGCACTATCCCTCTGTAGCCAATCTTTAGCCGCAGCAGCACTTGGGATCTCTGCTTTCCCAGAGACCCAGCATGTCACGGTGCTCGCTCTCGGCAGAAACTTTTTCTGAAAAGGCAAACGTCCGGCTCCTTCTCCCACAAGGAAGCTGCCAGACCTGAAAGATCTTGCTGGTCTTCACTATCCCACTGCAGCCTATCCACAGGCACAACAGCACTGGGGATCTCTGCTTTCCCAGAGACTCAGCATGTCACGGTGCTTGTTCGCAGCAGAAACTTTTTCTGAAAAGGCAAACGTCTGACTCCTTCCCCCACAAGGAAGCTGCCAGCCCTGTAATCTCTTGCAGGTCTTCACTAATCCCTCTGCAGCCTATCTTTAGCCGCAGCAGCACTGGGGATCTCTGCTTTCCCAGAGACTCAGCATGTCACGGTGCTTGTTCGCGGCAGAAACTTTTTTTAAAAAGGCAAACGTCTGGCTCCTTCTCCCACAAGGAAGCTGCCAGCCCTGAAAGATCTTGCTGGTCTTCATTATCCCACTGCAGCCTATCCACAGGCACAACAGCACTGGGGATCTCTGCTTTCCCAGAGACTCAGCATGTCACACTGCTTGGTCGCAGCAGAAACTTTTTCTGAAAAGGCAAACGTCTGGCTCCTTCTCCCACAAGGAAGCTGCCAGCCCTGAAAGATCTTGCTGGTCTTCACTATCCCTCTGCAGCCTATCTTTAGCCGCAGCAGCACTGGGGATCTCTGCTTTCCCAGAGACCCAGCATGTCACGGTGCTCGCTCTCAGCAGAAAATTTTTCTGAAAAGGCAAACGTCCGGCTCCTTCTCCCACAAGGAAGCTGCCAGCCCTGAAATCTCTTGCTGGTCCGCACTATCCCACTGCAGCCTATCCACAGGCACAACAGCACTGGGGATCTCTGCTTTCCCAGAGACTCAGCATGTCACACTGCTTGTTCGCGGCAGAAACTTTTTCTGAAAAGGCAAACGTCTGACTCCTTCTCCCACAAGGAAGCTGCCAGCCCTGAAAGACCTCGCTGGTCTTCACTATCCCTCTGCAGCCAATCTTTAGCCGCAGCAGCACTGGGGATCTCTGCTTTCCCAGAGACTCAGCATGTCACGGTGCTTGTTCGCGGCAGAAACTTTTTCTGAAAAGGCAAACGTCTGACTCCTTCTCCCACAAGGAAGCTGCCAGCCCTGAAAGATCTTGCTGGTCTTCACTATCCCACTGCAGCCTATCCACAGGCACAACAGCACTGGGGATCTCTGCTTTCCCAGAGACTCAGCATGTCACACTGCTTGTTCGCGGCAGAAACTTTTTCTGAATAGGCAAACGTCTGACTCCTTCTCCCACAAGGAAGCTGCCAGCCCTGAAATCTCTTGCAGGTCTGCACTATCCCTCTGCAGCCAATCTTTAGCCGCAGCAGCACTGGGGATCTCTGCTTTCCCAGAGACTCAGCATGTCACCGTGTTTGTTCGCGGCAGAAACTTTTTTAAAAAGGCAAACGTCTGGCTCCTTCTCCCACAAGGAAGCTGCCAGCCCTGAAAGATCTGCTGGTCTTCACCGCCCACTGCAGCCTATCCACAGGCACAACAGCACTGGGGATCTCTGCTTTCCCAGAGACTCAGCATGTCACACTGCTTGTTCGCAGCAGAAACTTATTCTGAAAAGACAAACGTCTGGCTCTTTCTCCCACAAGGTAGGTGCCAGCCCTGAAATCTCTTGCAGGTCTGCACTATCCCACTGCAGCCTATCCACAGGCACAACAGCACTGGGGATCTCTGCTTTCCCAGAGACTCAGCATGTCACACTGCTTGTTCGCGGCAGAAACTTTTTCTGAAAAGGCAAACGTCCGGCTCCTTCCCCCACAAGGAAGCTGCCAGCCCTGTAATCTCTTGCACGTCTTCACTAATCCCTCTGCAGCCTATCTTTAGCCGCAGCAGCACTGGGGATCTCTGCTTTCCCAGAGACTCAGCATGTCACCGTGCTTGTACGCGGCAGAAACTTTTTTTAAAAAGGCAAACGTCTGGCTCCTTCCCACAAGGAAGCTGCCAGCCCTGAAAGATCTTGCTGGTCTTCACTATCCCACTGCAGCCTATCCACAGGCACAACAGCACTGGGGATCTCTGCTTTCCCAGAGACTCAGCATGTCACACTGCTTGTTCGCGGCAGAAACTTTTTCTGAAAAGGCAAACGTCTGACTCCTTCTCCCACAAGGAAGCTGCCAGCCCTGAAATCTCTTGCAGGTCTGCACTATCCCTCTGCAGCCAATCTTTAGCCGCAGCAGCACTGGGGATCTCTGCTTTCCCAGAGACCCAGCATGTCACAGTGCTCGCTCTCGGCAGAAACTTTTTTAAAAAGGCAAACGTCTGGCTCCTTCTCCCACAAGGAAGCTGCCAGCCCTGAAATCTCTTGCAGGTCTGCACTATCCCTCTGCAGCCAATCTTTAGCCGCAGCAGCACTGGGGATCTCTGCTTTCCCAGAGACCCAGCATGTCACACTGCTCGCTGTCGGCAGAATCTTTTTTAAAAAGGCAAACGTCTGGCTCCTTCTCCCACAAGGAAGCTGCCAGCCCTGAAAGATCTTGCTGGTCTTCACTATCCCACTGCAGCCTATCCACAGGCACAACAGCACTGGGGATCTCTGCTTTCCCAGAGACTCAGCATGTCACGGTGCTTGTTCGCGGCAGAAACTTTTTCTGAAAAGGCAAATGTCTGGCTCCTTCTCCCACAAGGAAGCTGCCAGCCCTGAAATCTCTTGCAGGTCTGCACAATCCACCTGCAGACAATCTTTAGCCGCAGCAGCACTGGGGATCTCTGCTTTCCCAGAGACCCAGCATGTCACAGTGCTCGCTCTCGGCAGAAACTTTTTTAAAAAGGCAAACGTCTGGCTCCTTCTCCCACAAGGAAGCTGCCAGCCCTGAAAGATCTTGCTGGTCTTCACTATCCCACTGCAGCCTATCCACAGGCACAACAGCACTGGGGATCTCTGCTTTCCCAGAGACCAGCATGTACAGTGCTTGTTCGCAGCAGAAACTTTTTCTGAAAAGGCAAACGTCTGGCTCCTTCTCCCACAAGGAAGCTGCCAGCCCTGAAATCTCTTGCAGGTCTGCACTATCCCACTGCAGCCTATCCACAGGCACAACAGCACTGGGGATCTCTGCTTTCCCAGAGACTCAGCATGTCACACTGCTTGTTCGCGGCAGAAACTTTTTCTGAAAAGGCAAACGTCTGACTCCTTCTCCCACAAGGAAGCTGCCAGCCCTGAAATCTCTTGCAGGTCTGCACTATCCCTCTGCAGCCAATCTTTAGCCGCAGCAGCACTGGGGATCTCTGCTTTCCCAGAGACCCAGCATGTCACAGTGCTCGCTCTCGGCAGAAACTTTTTTAAAAAGGCAAACGTCTGGCTCCTTCTCCCACAAGGAAGCTGCCAGCCCTGAAATCTCTTGCAGGTCTGCACTATCCCTCTGCAGCCAATCTTTAGCCGCAGCAGCACTGGGGATCTCTGCTTTCCCAGAGACCCAGCATGTCACACTGCTCGCTGTCGGCAGAATCTTTTTTAAAAAGGCAAACGTCTGGCTCCTTCTCCCACAAGGAAGCTGCCAGCCCTGAAAGATCTTGCTGGTCTTCACTATCCCACTGCAGCCTATCCACAGGCACAACAGCACTGGGGATCTCTGCTTTCCCAGAGACTCAGCATGTCACGGTGCTTGTTCGCGGCAGGAACTTTTTCTGAAAAGGCAAATGTCTGGCTCCTTCTCCCACAAGGAAGCTGCCAGCCCTGAAATCTCTTGCAGGTCTGCACAATCCACCTGCAGACAATCTTTAGCCGCAGCAGCACTGGGGATCTCTGCTTTCCCAGAGACCCAGCATGTCACAGTGCTCGCTCTCGGCAGAAACTTTTTTAAAAAGGCAAACCTCTGGCTCCTTCTCCCACAAGGAAGCTGCCAGCCCTGAAAGATCTTGCTGGTCTTCACTATCCCACTGCAGCCTATCCACAGGCACAACAGCACTGGGGATCTCTGCTTTCCCAGAGACCAGCATGTACAGTGCTTGTTCGCAGCAGAAACTTTTTCTGAAAAGGCAAACGTCTGGCTCCTTCTCCCACAAGGAAGCTGCCAGCCCTGAAATCTCTTGCAGGTCTGCACTATCCCACTGCAGCCTATCCACAGGCACAACAGCACTGGGGATCTCTGCTTTCCCAGAGACTCAGCATGTCACGGTGCTTGTTCGCGGCAGAAATGTCTTCTGAAAAGGCAAACGTCCGGCTCCTTCCCCCACAAGGAAGCTGCCAGCCCTGTAATCTCTTGCACGTCTTCACTAATCCCTCTGCAGCCTATGTTTAGCCGCAGCAGCACTGGGGATCTCTGCTTTCCCAGAGACTCAGCATGTCACCGTGCTTGTTCGCGGCAGAAACTTTTTTTAAAAAGGCAAACGTCTGGCTCCTTCTCCCACAAGGAAGCTGCCAGCCCTGAAAGATCTTGCTGGTCTTCACTATCCCACTGCAGCCTATCCACAGGCACAACAGCACTGGGGATCTCTGCTTTCCCAGAGACTCAGCATGTCACACTGCTTGTTCGCAGCAGAAACTTTTTCTGAAAAGGCAAACGTCTGACTCCTTCTCCCACAAGGAAGCTGCCAGCCCTGAAAGACCTCGCTGGTCTTCACTATCCCTCTGCAGCCAATCTTTAGCCGCAGCAGCACTGGGGATCTCTGCTTTCCCAGAGACTCAGCATGTCACCGTGCTTGTTCGCGGCAGAAACTTTTTCTGAAAAGGCAAACGTCTGACTCCTTCTCCCACAAGGAAGCTGCCAGCCCTGAAAGATCTTGCTGGTCTTCACTATCCCACTGCAGCCTATCCACAGGCACAACAGCACTGGGGATCTCTGCTTTCCCAGAGACTCAGCATGTCACACTGCTTGTTCGCGGCAGAAACTTTTTCTGAATAGGCAAACGTCTGACTCCTTCTCCCACAAGGAAGCTGCCAGCCCTGAAATCTCTTGCAGGTCTGCACTATCCCTCTGCAGCCAATCTTTAGCCGCAGCAGCACTGGGGATCTCTGCTTTCCCAGAGACCCAGCATGTCACAGTGCTCGCTCTCGGCAGAAAATTTTTTAAAAAGGCAAACATCTGGCTCCTTCTCCCACAAGGAAGCTGCCAGCCCTGAAATCTCTTGCAGGTCTGCACTATCCCAATGCAGCCTATCCACAGGCACAACAGAACTGGGGATCTCTGCTTTCCCAGAGACTCAGCATGTCACACTGCTTGTTCGCGGCAGAAACTTTTTCTGAAAAGGCAAATGTCTGGCTCCTTCTCCCACAAGGAAGCTGCCAGCCCTGAAATCTCTTGCAGGTCTGCACAATCCACCTGCAGACAATCTTTAGCCGCAGCAGCACTGGGGATCTCTGCTTTCCCAGAGACCCAGCATGTCACAGTGCTCGCTCTCGGCAGAAACTTTTTTAAAAAGGCAAACCTCTGGCTCCTTCTCCCACAAGGAAGCTGCCAGCCCTGAAAGATCTTGCTGGTCTTCACTATCCCACTGCAGCCTATCCACAGGCACAACAGCACTGGGGATCTCTGCTTTCCCAGAGACCAGCATGTACAGTGCTTGTTCGCAGCAGAAACTTTTTCTGAAAAGGCAAACGTCTGGCTCCTTCTCCCACAAGGAAGCTGCCAGCCCTGAAATCTCTTGCAGGTCTGCACTATCCCACTGCAGCCTATCCACAGGCACAACAGCACTGGGGATCTCTGCTTTCCCAGAGACTCAGCATGTCACGGTGCTTGTTCGCGGCAGAAATGTCTTCTGAAAAGGCAAACGTCCGGCTCCTTCCCCCACAAGGAAGCTGCCAGCCCTGTAATCTCTTGCACGTCTTCACTAATCCCTCTGCAGCCTATGTTTAGCCGCAGCAGCACTGGGGATCTCTGCTTTCCCAGAGACTCAGCATGTCACCGTGCTTGTTCGCGGCAGAAACTTTTTTTAAAAAGGCAAACGTCTGGCTCCTTCTCCCACAAGGAAGCTGCCAGCCCTGAAAGATCTTGCTGGTCTTCACTATCCCACTGCAGCCTATCCACAGGCACAACAGCACTGGGGATCTCTGCTTTCCCAGAGACTCAGCATGTCACACTGCTTGTTCGCAGCAGAAACTTTTTCTGAAAAGGCAAACGTCTGACTCCTTCTCCCACAAGGAAGCTGCCAGCCCTGAAAGACCTCGCTGGTCTTCACTATCCCTCTGCAGCCAATCTTTAGCCGCAGCAGCACTGGGGATCTCTGCTTTCCCAGAGACTCAGCATGTCACACTGCTTGTTCGCGGCAGAAACTTTTTCTGAAAAGGCAAACGTCTGACTCCTTCTCCCACAAGGAAGCTGCCAGCCCTGAAAGATCTTGCTGGTCTTCACTATCCCACTGCAGCCTATCCACAGGCACAACAGCACTGGGGATCTCTGCTTTCCCAGAGACTCAGCATGTCACACTGCTTGTTCGCGGCAGAAACTTTTTCTGAATAGGCAAACGTCTGACTCCTTCTCCCACAAGGAAGCTGCCAGCCCTGAAATCTCTTGCAGGTCTGCACTATCCCTCTGCAGCCAATCTTTAGCCGCAGCAGCACTGGGGATCTCTGCTTTCCCAGAGACCCAGCATGTCACAGTGCTCGCTCTCGGCAGAAAATTTTTTAAAAAGGCAAACATCTGGCTCCTTCTCCCACAAGGAAGCTGCCAGCCCTGAAATCTCTTGCAGGTCTGCACTATCCCAATGCAGCCTATCCACAGGCACAACAGAACTGGGGATCTCTGCTTTCCCAGAGACTCAGCATGTCACACTGCTTGTTCGCGGCAGAAACTTTTTCTGAAAAGACAAACGTCTGGATCCTTCTCCCACAAGGAAGCTGCCAGCCCTGAAAGATCTTGCTGGTCTTCACTATCCCTCTGCAGCCTATCTGTAGCCGCAGCAGCACTGGGGATCTCTGCTTTCCCAGACACACAGCATGTCACGGTGCTCGCTCTCGGCAGAAACTTTTTCTGAAAAGGCAAACGTCCGGCTCCTTCTCCCACAAGGAAGCTGCCACCCCTGAAATCTCTTGCAGGTCTGCACTATCCCATTTCAGCCTATCCACAGGCACAGAAGCACTGGGGATCTCTGCTTTCCCAGAGACTCAGCATGTCACACTGCTTGTTCGCGGCAGAAACTTATTCTGAAAAGGCAAACGTCTGGCTCCTTCTCCCACAAGGAAGCTGCCAGCCCTGAAAGACCTCGCTGGTCTTCACTATCCCTCTGCAGCCTATCTTTAGCCGCAGCAGCTCTGGGGATCTCTGCTTTCCCAGAGACTCAGCATGTCACACTGCTTGTTCGCGGCAGAAACTTTTTCTGAAAAGGCAAACGTCTGGCTCCTTCTCCCACAAGGAAGCTGCCAGCCCTGAAATCTCTTGCAGGTCTGCACTCTCCCTCTGCAGCCAATCTTTAGCCGCAGCAGCACTGGGGATCTCTGCTTTCCCAGAGACCCAGCATGTCACAGTGCTCGCTCTCGGCAGAATCTTTTTTAAAAAGGCAAACGTCTGGCTCCTTCTCCCACAAGGAAGCTGCCAGCCCTGTAATCTCTTGCAGGTCTTCACTATCCCTCTGCAGCCTATCTTTAGCCGCAGCAGCTCTGGGGATCTCTGCTTTCCCAGAGACTCAGCATGTCACACTGCTTGTTCGCGGCAGAAACTTTTTCTGAAAAGGCAAACATCTGACTCCTTCTCCCACAAGGAAGCTGCCAGGCCTGAAAGATCTTGCAGGTCTGCACTATCCCACTGCAGCCTATCCACAGGCACAACAGCACTGGGGATCTCTGCTTTCCCAGAGACTCAGCATGTCACGGTGCTTGTTCGCGGCATAAACTTTTTCTCAAAAGGCAAACGTCTGACTCCTTCTCCCACAAGGAAGCTGCCAGCCCTGAAAGACCTCGCTGGTCTTCACTATCCCTCTGCAGCCTATCCACAGGCACAACAGCACTGGGGATCTCTGCTTTCCCAGAGACTCAGCATGTCACACTGCTTGTTCGCAGAAGAAACTTTTTCTGAAAAGGCAAACGTCTGGCTCCTTCTCCCACAAGGAAGCTGCCAGCCCTGAAAGATCTTGCTGGTCTTCACTATCCCTCTGCAGCCTATCTTTAGCCGCAGCAGCAGTGGGAATCTCTGCTTTCCCAGAGACCCAGCATGTCACGGTGCTCGCTCTCGGCAGAAACTTTTTCTGAAAAGGCAAACGTCCGGCTCCTTCTCCCACAAGGAAGCTGCCAGCCCTGTAATCTCTTGCAGGTCTTCACTATCCCTCTGCAGCCTATCCACAGGCACAACAGCACTGGGGATCTCTGCTTTCCCAGAGACTCAGCATGTCACCGTGCTTGTTCGCGGCAGAAACTTTTTCTGAAAAGGCAAACGTCTGACTCCTTCTCCCACAAGGAAGCTGCCAGCCCTGAAAGATCTTGCTGGTCTTCACTATCCCACTGCAGCCTATCCACAGGCACAACAGCACTGGGGATCTCTGCTTTCCCAGAGACTCAGCATGTCACACTGCTTGTTCGCGGGAGAAACTTTTTCTGAATAGGCAAACGTCTGACTCCTTCTCCCACAAGGAAGCTGCCAGCCCTGAAATCTCTTGCAGGTCTGCACTATCCCTCTGCAGCCAATCTTTAGCCGCAGCAGCACTGGGGATCTCTGCTTTCCCAGAGACCCAGCATGTCACAGTGCTCGCTCTCGTCAGAAAATTTTTTAAAAAGGCAAACATCTGGCTCCTTCTCCCACAAGGAAGCTGCCAGCCCTGAAATCTCTTGCAGGTCTGCACTATCCCAATGCAGCCTATCCACAGGCACAACAGAACTGGGGATCTCTGCTTTCCCAGAGACTCAGCATGTCACACTGCTTGTTCGCGGCAGAAACTTTTTCTGAAAAGACAAACGTCTGGATCATTCTCCCACAAGGAAGCTGCCAGCCCTGAAAGATCTTGCTGGTCTTCACTATCCCTCTGCAGCCTATCTGTAGCCGCAGCAGCACTGGGGATCTCTGCTTTCCCAGACACACAGCATGTCACGGTGCTCGCTCTCGGCAGAAACTTTTTCTGAAAAGGCAAACGTCCGGCTCCTTCTCCCACAAGGAAGCTGCCACCCCTGAAATCTCTTGCAGGTCTGCACTATCCCATTTCAGCCTATCCACAGGCACAACAGCACTGGGGATCTCTGCTTTCCCAGAGACTCAGCATGTCACGCTGCTTGTTCGCAGCAGAAACTTTTTTTAAAAAGGCAAACGTCTGGCTCCTTCTCCCACAAGGAAGCTGCCAGCCCTGAAAGACCTCGCTGGTCTTCACTATCCCTCTGCAGCCAATCTTTAGCCGCAGCAGCTCTGGGGATCTCTGCTTTCCCAGAGACTCAGCATGTCACACTGCTTGTTCGCGGCAGAAACTTTTTCTGAAAAGGCAAACATCTGACTCCTTCTCCCACAAGGAAGCTGCCAGGCCTGAAAAATCTTGCAGGTCTGCACTATCCCACTGCAGCCTATCCACAGGCACAACAGCACTGGGGATCTCTGCTTTCCCAGAGACTCAGCATGTCACGGTGCTTGTTCGCGGCATAAACTTTTTCTCAAAAGGCAAACGTCTGACTCCTTCTCCCACAAGGAAGCTGCCAGCCCTGAAAGACCTCGCTGGTCTTCACTATCCCTCTGCAGCCAATCTTTAGCCGCAGCAGCACTGGGGATCTCTGCTTTCCCAGAGACTCAGCATGTCACCGTGCTTGTTCGCGGCAGAAACTTTTTCTGAAAAGGCAAACATCTGACTCCTTCTCCCACAAGGAAGCTGCCAGCCCTGAAAGATCTTGCTGGTCTTCACTATCCCACTGCAGCCTATCCACAGGCACAACAGCACTGGGGATCTCTGCTTTCCCAGAGACTCAGCATGTCACGGTGCTTGTTCGCGGCAGAAACTTTTTTTAAAAAGGCAAACGTCTGGCTCCTTCTCCCACAAGGAAGCTGCCAGCCCTGAAAGATCTTGCTGGTCTTCACTATCCCACTGCAGCCTATCCACAGGCACAACAGCACTGGGGATCTCTGCTTTCCCAGAGACTCAGCATGTCACAGTGCTTGTTCGCGCCAGAAACTTTTTCTGAAAAGGCAAACGTCTGGCTCCTTCTCCCACAAGGAAGCTGCCAGCCCTGAAATCTCTTGCAGGTCTGCACTATCCCTCTGCAGCCAATCTTTAGCCGCAGCAGCACTGGGGATCTCTGCTTTCCCAGAGACCCAGCATGTCACGGTGCTCGCTCTCGGCAGAAACATTTTCTGAAAAGGCAAACGTCCGGCTTCTTCTCCCACAAGGAAGCTGCCAGCCCTGAAATCTCTTGCAGGTCTGCACTATCCCACTGCAGCCTATCCACAGGCACAACAGCACTGGGGATCTCTGCTTTCCCAGAGACTCAGCATGTCACACTGCTTGTTCGCGGCAGAAACTTTTACTGAAAAGGTAAACGTCTGACTCCTTCTCCCACAAGGAAGCTGCCAGCCCTGAAAGACCTCGCTGGTCTTCACTATCCCTCTGCAGCCAATCTTTAGCCGCAGCAGCACTGGGGATCTCTGCTTTCCAAGAGACTCAGCATGTCACCGTGCTTGTTCGCGGCAGAAACTTTTTCTGAAAAGGCAAACGTCTGACTCCTTCTCCCACAAGGAAGCTGCCAGCCCTGAAAGATCTTGCTGGTCTTCACTATCCCACTGCAGCCTATCCACAGGCACAACAGCACTGGGGATCTCTGCTTTCCCAGAGACTCAGCATGTCACACTGCTTGTTCGCGGCAGAAACTTTTTCTGAATAGGCAAACGTCTGACTCCTTCTCCCACAAGGAAGCTGCCAGCCCTGAAATCTCTTGCTGGTCTTCACTATCCCTCTGCAGCCAATCTTTAGCCGCAGCAGCACTGGGGATCTCTGCTTTCCCAGAGACCCAGCATGTCACAGTGCTCCCTCTCGGCAGAAAATTTTTAAAAATGCAAACGTCTGGCTCCTTCTCCAACAAGGAAGCTGCCAGCCCTGAAAGATCTTGCTGGTCTTCACTATCCCACTGCAGCCTATCCACAGGCACAACAGCACTGGGGATCTCTGCTTTCCCAGAGACTCAGCATGTCACACTGCTTGTTCGCGCCAGAAACTTTTTCTGAAAAGGCAAACGTCTGGCTCCTTCTCCCACAAGGAAGCTGCCAGCCCTGAAAGATCTTGCTGGTCTTCACTATCCCACTGCAGCCTATCCACAGGCACAACAGCACTGGGGATCTCTGCTTTCCCAGAGACTCAGCATGTCACGGTGCTTGTTCGCGGCAGAAACTTTTTCTGAAAAGGCAAACGTCTGGCTCCTTCTCCCACAAGGAAGCTGCCAGCCCTGAAATCTCTTGCAGGTCTTCACTAATCCCTCTGCAGCCTATCTTTAGCCGCAGCAGCACTGGGGATCTCTGCTTTCCAAGAGACTCAGCATGTCACGGTGCTTGTTCGCGGCAGAAACTTTTTTTAAAAAGGCAAACGTCTGGCTCCTTCTCCCACAAGGAAGCTGCCAGCCCTGAAATCTCTTGCAGGTCTGCACTATCCCACCGCAGACTATCCACAGGCACAGCAGCACTGGGGATCTCTGCTTTCCCAGAGACTCAGCATGTCACACTGCTTTTTCGCAGCAGAAACTTTTTCTGAAAAGGCAAACGTCTGGCTCCTTCTCCCACAAGGAAGCTGCCAGCCCTGTAATCTCTAGCAGGTCTGCACTATCCCACTGCAGCCTATCCACAGGCACAACAGCACTGGGGATCTCTGCTTTCCCAAAGACTCAGCATGTCACACTGCTTGTTCGCGCCAGAAACTTTTTCTGAAAAGGCAAACGTCTGACTCCTTCTCCCACAAGGAAGCTGCCAGCCCTGAAATCTCATGCAGGTCTGCACTATCCCTCTGCAGCCAATCTTTAGCCGCAGCGGCACTGGGGATCTCTGCTTCCCCAGAGACCCAGCATGTCACAGTGCTCCCTCTCGGCAGAAAATTTTTAAAAAGGCAAACGTCTGGCTCCTTCTCCCACAAGGAAGCTGCCAGCCCTGAAAGATCTTGCTGGTCTTCACTATCCCACTGCAGCCTATCCACAGGCACAACAGCACTGGGGATCTCTGCTTTCCCAGAGACTCAGCATGTCACACTGCTTGTTCACGGCAGAAACTTTTTCTGAAAAGGCAAACGTCTGGCTCCTTCTCCCACAAAGAAGCTGGCAGCCCTGAAAGATCTTGCTGGTCTTCACTATCCCTCTGCAGCCTATCTTTAGCCGCAGCAGCAGTGGGGATCTCTGCTTTCCAAGAGACTCAGCATGTCACGGTGCTTGTTCGCGGCAGAAACTTTTTTTAAAAAGGCAAACGTCTGGCTCCTTCTCCCACAAGGAAGCTGCCAGCCCTGAAATCTCTTGCAGGTCTGCACTATCCCACCGCAGACTATCCACAGGCACAGCAGCACTGGGGATCTCTGCTTTCCCAGAGACTCAGCATGTCACACTGCTTTTTCGCAGCAGAAACTTTTTCTGAAAAGGCAAACGTCTGGCTCCTTCTCCCACAAGGAAGCTGCCAGCCCTGTAATCTCTAGCAGGTCTGCACTATCCCACTGCAGCCTATCCACAGGCACAACAGCACTGGGGATCTCTGCTTTCCCAAAGACTCAGCATGTCACACTGCTTGTTCGCGCCAGAAACTTTTTCTGAAAAGGCAAACGTCTGGCTCCTTCTCCCACAAGGAAGCTGCCAGCCCTGAAATCTCTTGCAGGTCTGCACTATCCCTCTGTAGCCAATCTTTAGCCGCAGCAGCACTTGGGATCTCTGCTTTCCCAGAGACCCAGCATGTCACGGTGCTCGCTCTCGGCAGAAACTTTTTCTGAAAAGGCAAACGTCCGGCTCCTTCTCCCACAAGGAAGCTGCCAGACCTGAAAGATCTTGCTGGTCTTCACTATCCCACTGCAGCCTATCCACAGGCACAACAGCACTGGGGATCTCTGCTTTCCCAGAGACTCAGCATGTCACGGTGCTTGTTCGCAGCAGAAACTTTTTCTGAAAAGGCAAACGTCTGACTCCTTCCCCCACAAGGAAGCTGCCAGCCCTGTAATCTCTTGCAGGTCTTCACTAATCCCTCTGCAGCCTATCTTTAGCCGCAGCAGCACTGGGGATCTCTGCTTTCCCAGAGACTCAGCATGTCACGGTGCTTGTTCGCGGCAGAAACTTTTTTTAAAAAGGCAAACGTCTGGCTCCTTCTCCCACAAGGAAGCTGCCAGCCCTGAAAGATCTTGCTGGTCTTCATTATCCCACTGCAGCCTATCCACAGGCACAACAGCACTGGGGATCTCTGCTTTCCCAGAGACTCAGCATGTCACACTGCTTGTTCGCAGCAGAAACTTTTTCTGAAAAGGCAAACGTCTGGCTCCTTCTCCCACAAGGAAGCTGCCAGCCCTGAAAGATCTTGCTGGTCTTCACTATCCCTCTGCAGCCTATCTTTAGCCGCAGCAGCACTGGGGATCTCTGCTTTCCCAGAGACCCAGCATGTCACGGTGCTCGATCTCAGCAGAAAATTTTTCTGAAAAGGCAAACGTCCGGCTCCTTCTCCCACAAGGAAGCTGCCAGCCCTGAAATCTCTTGCTGGTCTGCACTATCCCACTGCAGCCTATCCACAGGCACAACAGCACTGGGGATCTCTGCTTTCCCAGAGACTCAGCATGTCACACTGCTTGTTCGCGGCAGAAACTTTTTCTGAAAAGGCAAACGTCTGACTCCTTCTCCCACAAGGAAGCTGCCAGCCCTGAAAGACCTCGCTGGTCTTCACTATCCCTCTGCAGCCAATCTTTATCCGCAGCAGCACTGGGGATCTCTGCTTTCCCAGAGACTCAGCATGTCACGGTGCTTGTTCGCGGCAGAAACTTTTTCTGAAAAGGCAAACGTCTGACTCCTTCTCCCACAAGGAAGCTGCCAGCCCTGAAAGATCTTGCTGGTCTTCACTATCCCACTGCAGCCTATCCACAGGCACAACAGCACTGGGGATCTCTGCTTTCCCAGAGACTCAGCATGTCACACTGCTTGTTCGCGGCAGAAACTTTTTCTGAATAGGCAAACGTCTGACTCCTTCTCCCACAAGGAAGCTGCCAGCCCTGAAATCTCTTGCAGGTCTGCACTATCCCTCTGCAGCCAATCTTTAGCCGCAGCAGCACTGGGGATCTCTGCTTTCCCAGAGACTCAGCATGTCACCGTGTTTGTTCGCGGCAGAAACTTTTTTAAAAAGGCAAACGTCTGGCTCCTTCTCCCAAAAGGAAGCTGCCAGCCCTGAAAGATCTGCTGGTCTTCACCGCCCACTGCAGCCTATCCACAGGCACAACAGCACTGGGGATCTCTGCTTTCCCAGAGACTCAGCATGTCACACTACTTGTTCGCAGCAGAAACTTATTCTTAAAAGACAAACGTCTGGCTCTTTCTCCCACAAGGTAGGTGCCAGCCCTGAAATCTCTTGCAGGTCTGCACTATCCCACTGCAGCCTATCCACAGGCACAACAGCACTGGGGATCTCTGCTTTCCCAGAGACCCAGCATGTCACAGTGCTCGCTCTCGGCAGAAAATTTTTTAAAAAGGCAAACATCTGGCTCCTTCTCCCACAAGGAAGCTGCCAGCCCTGAAATCTCTTGCAGGTCTGCACTATCCCAATGCAGCCTATCCACAGGCACAACAGAACTGGGGATCTCTGCTTTCCCAGAGACTCAGCATGTCACACTGCTTGTTCGCGGCAGAAACTTTTTCTGAAAAGGCAAATGTCTGGCTCCTTCTCCCACAAGGAAGCTGCCAGCCCTGAAATCTCTTGCAGGTCTGCACAATCCACCTGCAGACAATCTTTAGCCGCAGCAGCACTGGGGATCTCTGCTTTCCCAGAGACCCAGCATGTCACAGTGCTCGCTCTCGGCAGAAACTTTTTTAAAAAGGCAAACCTCTGGCTCCTTCTCCCACAAGGAAGCTGCCAGCCCTGAAAGATCTTGCTGGTCTTCACTATCCCACTGCAGCCTATCCACAGGCACAACAGCACTGGGGATCTCTGCTTTCCCAGAGACCAGCATGTACAGTGCTTGTTCGCAGCAGAAACTTTTTCTGAAAAGGCAAACGTCTGGCTCCTTCTCCCACAAGGAAGCTGCCAGCCCTGAAATCTCTTGCAGGTCTGCACTATCCCACTGCAGCCTATCCACAGGCACAACAGCACTGGGGATCTCTGCTTTCCCAGAGACTCAGCATGTCACGGTGCTTGTTCGCGGCAGAAATGTCTTCTGAAAAGGCAAACGTCCGGCTCCTTCCCCCACAAGGAAGCTGCCAGCCCTGTAATCTCTTGCACGTCTTCACTAATCCCTCTGCAGCCTATGTTTAGCCGCAGCAGCACTGGGGATCTCTGCTTTCCCAGAGACTCAGCATGTCACCGTGCTTGTTCGCGGCAGAAACTTTTTTTAAAAAGGCAAACGTCTGGCTCCTTCTCCCACAAGGAAGCTGCCAGCCCTGAAAGATCTTGCTGGTCTTCACTATCCCACTGCAGCCTATCCACAGGCACAACAGCACTGGGGATCTCTGCTTTCCCAGAGACTCAGCATGTCACACTGCTTGTTCGCAGCAGAAACTTTTTCTGAAAAGGCAAACGTCTGACTCCTTCTCCCACAAGGAAGCTGCCAGCCCTGAAAGACCTCGCTGGTCTTCACTATCCCTCTGCAGCCAATCTTTAGCCGCAGCAGCACTGGGGATCTCTGCTTTCCCAGAGACTCAGCATGTCACACTGCTTGTTCGCGGCAGAAACTTTTTCTGAAAAGGCAAACGTCTGACTCCTTCTCCCACAAGGAAGCTGCCAGCCCTGAAAGATCTTGCTGGTCTTCACTATCCCACTGCAGCCTATCCACAGGCACAACAGCACTGGGGATCTCTGCTTTCCCAGAGACTCAGCATGTCACACTGCTTGTTCGCGGCAGAAACTTTTTCTGAATAGGCAAACGTCTGACTCCTTCTCCCACAAGGAAGCTGCCAGCCCTGAAATCTCTTGCAGGTCTGCACTATCCCTCTGCAGCCAATCTTTAGCCGCAGCAGCACTGGGGATCTCTGCTTTCCCAGAGACCCAGCATGTCACAGTGCTCGCTCTCGGCAGAAAATTTTTTAAAAAGGCAAACATCTGGCTCCTTCTCCCACAAGGAAGCTGCCAGCCCTGAAATCTCTTGCAGGTCTGCACTATCCCAATGCAGCCTATCCACAGGCACAACAGAACTGGGGATCTCTGCTTTCCCAGAGACTCAGCATGTCACACTGCTTGTTCGCGGCAGAAACTTTTTCTGAAAAGACAAACGTCTGGATCCTTCTCCCACAAGGAAGCTGCCAGCCCTGAAAGATCTTGCTGGTCTTCACTATCCCTCTGCAGCCTATCTGTAGCCGCAGCAGCACTGGGGATCTCTGCTTTCCCAGACACACAGCATGTCACGGTGCTCGCTCTCGGCAGAAACTTTTTCTGAAAAGGCAAACGTCCGGCTCCTTCTCCCACAAGGAAGCTGCCACCCCTGAAATCTCTTGCAGGTCTGCACTATCCCATTTCAGCCTATCCACAGGCACAGAAGCACTGGGGATCTCTGCTTTCCCAGAGACTCAGCATGTCACACTGCTTGTTCGCGGCAGAAACTTATTCTGAAAAGGCAAACGTCTGGCTCCTTCTCCCACAAGGAAGCTGCCAGCCCTGAAAGACCTCGCTGGTCTTCACTATCCCTCTGCAGCCTATCTTTAGCCGCAGCAGCTCTGGGGATCTCTGCTTTCCCAGAGACTCAGCATGTCACACTGCTTGTTCGCGGCAGAAACTTTTTCTGAAAAGGCAAACGTCTGGCTCCTTCTCCCACAAGGAAGCTGCCAGCCCTGAAATCTCTTGCAGGTCTGCACTCTCCCTCTGCAGCCAATCTTTAGCCGCAGCAGCACTGGGGATCTCTGCTTTCCCAGAGACCCAGCATGTCACAGTGCTCGCTCTCGGCAGAATCTTTTTTAAAAAGGCAAACGTCTGGCTCCTTCTCCCACAAGGAAGCTGCCAGCCCTGTAATCTCTTGCAGGTCTTCACTATCCCTCTGCAGCCTATCTTTAGCCGCAGCAGCTCTGGGGATCTCTGCTTTCCCAGAGACTCAGCATGTCACACTGCTTGTTCGCGGCAGAAACTTTTTCTGAAAAGGCAAACATCTGACTCCTTCTCCCACAAGGAAGCTGCCAGGCCTGAAAGATCTTGCAGGTCTGCACTATCCCACTGCAGCCTATCCACAGGCACAACAGCACTGGGGATCTCTGCTTTCCCAGAGACTCAGCATGTCACGGTGCTTGTTCGCGGCATAAACTTTTTCTCAAAAGGCAAACGTCTGACTCCTTCTCCCACAAGGAAGCTGCCAGCCCTGAAAGACCTCGCTGGTCTTCACTATCCCTCTGCAGCCTATCCACAGGCACAACAGCACTGGGGATCTCTGCTTTCCCAGAGACTCAGCATGTCACACTGCTTGTTCGCAGAAGAAACTTTTTCTGAAAAGGCAAACGTCTGGCTCCTTCTCCCACAAGGAAGCTGCCAGCCCTGAAAGATCTTGCTGGTCTTCACTATCCCTCTGCAGCCTATCTTTAGCCGCAGCAGCAGTGGGAATCTCTGCTTTCCCAGAGACCCAGCATGTCACGGTGCTCGCTCTCGGCAGAAACTTTTTCTGAAAAGGCAAACGTCCGGCTCCTTCTCCCACAAGGAAGCTGCCAGCCCTGTAATCTCTTGCAGGTCTTCACTATCCCTCTGCAGCCTATCCACAGGCACAACAGCACTGGGGATCTCTGCTTTCCCAGAGACTCAGCATGTCACCGTGCTTGTTCGCGGCAGAAACTTTTTCTGAAAAGGCAAACGTCTGACTCCTTCTCCCACAAGGAAGCTGCCAGCCCTGAAAGATCTTGCTGGTCTTCACTATCCCACTGCAGCCTATCCACAGGCACAACAGCACTGGGGATCTCTGCTTTCCCAGAGACTCAGCATGTCACACTGCTTGTTCGCGGCAGAAACTTTTTCTGAATAGGCAAACGTCTGACTCCTTCTCCCACAAGGAAGCTGCCAGCCCTGAAATCTCTTGCAGGTCTGCACTATCCCTCTGCAGCCAATCTTTAGCCGCAGCAGCACTGGGGATCTCTGCTTTCCCAGAGACCCAGCATGTCACAGTGCTCGCTCTCGTCAGAAAATTTTTTAAAAAGGCAAACATCTGGCTCCTTCTCCCACAAGGAAGCTGCCAGCCCTGAAATCTCTTGCAGGTCTGCACTATCCCAATGCAGCCTATCCACAGGCACAACAGAACTGGGGATCTCTGCTTTCCCAGAGACTCAGCATGTCACACTGCTTGTTCGCGGCAGAAACTTTTTCTGAAAAGACAAACGTCTGGATCCTTCTCCCACAAGGAAGCTGCCAGCCCTGAAAGATCTTGCTGGTCTTCACTATCCCTCTGCAGCCTATCTGTAGCCGCAGCAGCACTGGGGATCTCTGCTTCCCAGACACACAGCATGTCACGGTGCTCGCTCTCGGCAGAAACTTTTTCTGAAAAGGCAAACGTCCGGCTCCTTCTCCCACAAGGAAGCTGCCACCCCTGAAATCTCTTGCAGGTCTGCACTATCCCATTTCAGCCTATCCACAGGCACAACAGCACTGGGGATCTCTGCTTTCCCAGAGACTCAGCATGTCACGCTGCTTGTTCGCAGCAGAAACTTTTTTTAAAAAGGCAAACGTCTGGCTCCTTCTCCCACAAGGAAGCTGCCAGCCCTGAAAGACCTCGCTGGTCTTCACTATCCCTCTGCAGCCAATCTTTAGCCGCAGCAGCTCTGGGGATCTCTGCTTTCCCAGAGACTCAGCATGTCACACTGCTTGTTCGCGGCAGAAACTTTTTCTGAAAAGGCAAACATCTGACTCCTTCTCCCACAAGGAAGCTGCCAGGCCTGAAAAATCTTGCAGGTCTGCACTATCCCACTGCAGCCTATCCACAGGCACAACAGCACTGGGGATCTCTGCTTTCCCAGAGACTCAGCATGTCACGGTGCTTGTTCGCGGCATAAACTTTTTCTCAAAAGGCAAACGTCTGACTCCTTCTCCCACAAGGAAGCTGCCAGCCCTGAAAGACCTCGCTGGTCTTCACTATCCCTCTGCAGCCAATCTTTAGCCGCAGCAGCACTGGGGATCTCTGCTTTCCCAGAGACTCAGCATGTCACCGTGCTTGTTCGCGGCAGAAACTTTTTCTGAAAAGGCAAACATCTGACTCCTTCTCCCACAAGGAAGCTGCCAGCCCTGAAAGATCTTGCTGGTCTTCACTATCCCACTGCAGCCTATCCACAGGCACAACAGCACTGGGGATCTCTGCTTTCCCAGAGACTCAGCATGTCACGGTGCTTGTTCGCGGCAGAAACTTTTTTTAAAAAGGCAAACGTCTGGCTCCTTCTCCCACAAGGAAGCTGCCAGCCCTGAAAGATCTTGCTGGTCTTCACTATCCCACTGCAGCCTATCCACAGGCACAACAGCACTGGGGATCTCTGCTTTCCCAGAGACTCAGCATGTCACAGTGCTTGTTCGCGCCAGAAACTTTTTCTGAAAAGGCAAACGTCTGGCTCCTTCTCCCACAAGGAAGCTGCCAGCCCTGAAATCTCTTGCAGGTCTGCACTATCCCTCTGCAGCCAATCTTTAGCCGCAGCAGCACTGGGGATCTCTGCTTTCCCAGAGACCCAGCATGTCACGGTGCTCGCTCTCGGCAGAAACATTTTCTGAAAAGGCAAACGTCCGGCTTCTTCTCCCACAAGGAAGCTGCCAGCCCTGAAATCTCTTGCAGGTCTGCACTATCCCACTGCAGCCTATCCACAGGCACAACAGCACTGGGGATCTCTGCTTTCCCAGAGACTCAGCATGTCACACTGCTTGTTCGCGGCAGAAACTTTTACTGAAAAGGTAAACGTCTGACTCCTTCTCCCACAAGGAAGCTGCCAGCCCTGAAAGACCTCGCTGGTCTTCACTATCCCTCTGCAGCCAATCTTTAGCCGCAGCAGCACTGGGGATCTCTGCTTTCCAAGAGACTCAGCATGTCACCGTGCTTGTTCGCGGCAGAAACTTTTTCTGAAAAGGCAAACGTCTGACTCCTTCTCCCACAAGGAAGCTGCCAGCCCTGAAAGATCTTGCTGGTCTTCACTATCCCACTGCAGCCTATCCACAGGCACAACAGCACTGGGGATCTCTGCTTTCCCAGAGACTCAGCATGTCACACTGCTTGTTCGCGGCAGAAACTTTTTCTGAATAGGCAAACGTCTGACTCCTTCTCCCACAAGGAAGCTGCCAGCCCTGAAATCTCTTGCAGGTCTTCACTATCCCTCTGCAGCCAATCTTTAGCCGCAGCAGCACTGGGGATCTCTGCTTTCCCAGAGACCCAGCATGTCACAGTGCTCCCTCTCGGCAGAAAATTTTTAAAAATGCAAACGTCTGGCTCCTTCTCCAACAAGGAAGCTGCCAGCCCTGAAAGATCTTGCTGGTCTTCACTATCCCACTGCAGCCTATCCACAGGCACAACAGCACTGGGGATCTCTGCTTTCCCAGAGACTCAGCATGTCACACTGCTTGTTCGCGCCAGAAACTTTTTCTGAAAAGGCAAACGTCTGGCTCCTTCTCCCACAAGGAAGCTGCCAGCCCTGAAAGATCTTGCTGGTCTTCACTATCCCACTGCAGCCTATCCACAGGCACAACAGCACTGGGGATCTCTGCTTTCCCAGAGACTCAGCATGTCACGGTGCTTGTTCGCGGCAGAAACTTTTTCTGAAAAGGCAAACGTCTGGCTCCTTCTCCCACAAGGAAGCTGCCAGCCCTGAAATCTCTTGCAGGTCTTCACTAATCCCTCTGCAGCCTATCTTTAGCCGCAGCAGCACTGGGGATCTCTGCTTTCCAAGAGACTCAGCATGTCACGGTGCTTGTTCGCGGCAGAAACTTTTTTTAAAAAGGCAAACGTCTGGCTCCTTCTCCCACAAGGAAGCTGCCAGCCCTGAAATCTCTTGCAGGTCTGCACTATCCCACCGCAGACTATCCACAGGCACAGCAGCACTGGGGATCTCTGCTTTCCCAGAGACTCAGCATGTCACACTGCTTTTTCGCAGCAGAAACTTTTTCTGAAAAGGCAAACGTCTGGCTCCTTCTCCCACAAGGAAGCTGCCAGCCCTGTAATCTCTAGCAGGTCTGCACTATCCCACTGCAGCCTATCCACAGGCACAACAGCACTGGGGATCTCTGCTTTCCCAAAGACTCAGCATGTCACACTGCTTGTTCGCGCCAGAAACTTTTTCTGAATAGGCAAACGTCTGACTCCTTCTCCCACAAGGAAGCTGCCAGCCCTGAAATCTCATGCAGGTCTGCACTATCCCTCTGCAGCCAATCTTTAGCCGCAGCGGCACTGGGGATCTCTGCTTCCCCAGAGACCCAGCATGTCACAGTGCTCCCTCTCGGCAGAAAATTTTTAAAAAGGCAAACGTCTGGCTCCTTCTCCCACAAGGAAGCTGCCAGCCCTGAAAGATCTTGCTGGTCTTCACTATCCCACTGCAGCCTATCCACAGGCACAACAGCACTGGGGATCTCTGCTTTCCCAGAGACTCAGCATGTCACACTGCTTGTTCACGGCAGAAACTTTTTCTGAAAAGGCAAACGTCTGGCTCCTTCTCCCACAAAGAAGCTGGCAGCCCTGAAAGATCTTGCTGGTCTTCACTATCCCTCTGCAGCCTATCTTTAGCCGCAGCAGCAGTGGGGATCTCTGCTTTCCAAGAGACTCAGCATGTCACGGTGCTTGTTCGCGGCAGAAACTTTTTTTAAAAAGGCAAACGTCTGGCTCCTTCTCCCACAAGGAAGCTGCCAGCCCTGAAATCTCTTGCAGGTCTGCACTATCCCACCGCAGACTATCCACAGGCACAGCAGCACTGGGGATCTCTGCTTTCCCAGAGACTCAGCATGTCACACTGCTTTTTCGCAGCAGAAACTTTTTCTGAAAAGGCAAACGTCTGGCTCCTTCTCCCACAAGGAAGCTGCCAGCCCTGTAATCTCTAGCAGGTCTGCACTATCCCACTGCAGCCTATCCACAGGCACAACAGCACTGGGGATCTCTGCTTTCCCAAAGACTCAGCATGTCACACTGCTTGTTCGCGCCAGAAACTTTTTCTGAAAAGGCAAACGTCTGGCTCCTTCTCCCACAAGGAAGCTGCCAGCCCTGAAATCTCTTGCAGGTCTGCACTATCCCTCTGTAGCCAATCTTTAGCCGCAGCAGCACTTGGGATCTCTGCTTTCCCAGAGACCCAGCATGTCACGGTGCTCGCTCTCGGCAGAAACTTTTTCTGAAAAGGCAAACGTCCGGCTCCTTCTCCCACAAGGAAGCTGCCAGACCTGAAAGATCTTGCTGGTCTTCACTATCCCACTGCAGCCTATCCACAGGCACAACAGCACTGGGGATCTCTGCTTTCCCAGAGACTCAGCATGTCACGGTGCTTGTTCGCAGCAGAAACTTTTTCTGAAAAGGCAAACGTCTGACTCCTTCCCCCACAAGGAAGCTGCCAGCCCTGTAATCTCTTGCAGGTCTTCACTAATCCCTCTGCAGCCTATCTTTAGCCGCAGCAGCACTGGGGATCTCTGCTTTCCCAGAGACTCAGCATGTCACGGTGCTTGTTCGCGGCAGAAACTTTTTTTAAAAAGGCAAACGTCTGGCTCCTTCTCCCACAAGGAAGCTGCCAGCCCTGAAAGATCTTGCTGGTCTTCACTATCCCACTGCAGCCTATCCACAGGCACAACAGCACTGGGGATCTCTGCTTTCCCAGAGACTCAGCATGTCACACTGCTTGTTCGCAGCAGAAACTTTTTCTGAAAAGGCAAACGTCTGGCTCCTTCTCCCACAAGGAAGCTGCCAGCCCTGAAAGATCTTGCTGGTCTTCACTATCCCTCTGCAGCCTATCTTTAGCCGCAGCAGCACTGGGGATCTCTGCTTTCCCAGAGACCCAGCATGTCACGGTGCTCGCTCTCAGCAGAAAATTTTTCTGAAAAGGCAAACGTCCGGCTCCTTCTCCCACAAGGAAGCTGCCAGCCCTGAAATCTCTTGCTGGTCTGCACTATCCCACTGCAGCCTATCCACAGGCACAACAGCACTGGGGATCTCTGCTTTCCCAGAGACTCAGCATGTCACACTGCTTGTTCGCGGCAGAAACTTTTTCTGAAAAGGCAAACGTCTGACTCCTTCTCCCACAAGGAAGCTGCCAGCCCTGAAAGACCTCGCTGGTCTTCACTATCCCTCTGCAGCCAATCTTTATCCGCAGCAGCACTGGGGATCTCTGCTTTCCCAGAGACTCAGCATGTCACGGTGCTTGTTCGCGGCAGAAACTTTTTCTGAAAAGGCAAACGTCTGACTCCTTCTCCCACAAGGAAGCTGCCAGCCCTGAAAGATCTTGCTGGTCTTCACTATCCCACTGCAGCCTATCCACAGGCACAACAGCACTGGGGATCTCTGCTTTCCCAGAGACTCAGCATGTCACACTGCTTGTTCGCGGCAGAAACTTTTTCTGAATAGGCAAACGTCTGACTCCTTCTCCCACAAGGAAGCTGCCAGCCCTGAAATCTCTTGCAGGTCTGCACTATCCCTCTGCAGCCAATCTTTAGCCGCAGCAGCACTGGGGATCTCTGCTTTCCCAGAGACTCAGCATGTCACCGTGTTTGTTCGCGGCAGAAACTTTTTTAAAAAGGCAAACGTCTGGCTCCTTCTCCCAAAAGGAAGCTGCCAGCCCTGAAAGATCTGCTGGTCTTCACCGCCCACTGCAGCCTATCCACAGGCACAACAGCACTGGGGATCTCTGCTTTCCCAGAGACTCAGCATGTCACACTACTTGTTCGCAGCAGAAACTTATTCTTAAAAGACAAACGTCTGGCTCTTTCTCCCACAAGGTAGGTGCCAGCCCTGAAATCTCTTGCAGGTCTGCACTATCCCACTGCAGCCTATCCACAGGCACAACAGCACTGGGGATCTCTGCTTTCCCAGAGACTCAGCACGTCACACTGCTTGTTCGCGGCAGAAACTTTTTCTGAAAAGGCAAACGTCCGGCTCCTTCCCCCACAAGGAAGCTGCCAGCCCTGTAATCTCTTGCACGTCTTCACTAATCCCTCTGCAGCCTATCTTTAGCCGCAGCAGCACTGGGGATCTCTGCTTTCCCAGAGACTCAGCATGTCACCGTGCTTGTACGCGGCAGAAACTTTTTTTAAAAAGGCAAACGTCTGGCTCCTTCTCCCACAAGGAAGCTGCCAGCCCTGAAAGATCTTGCTGGTCTTCACTATCCCACTGCAGCCTATCCACAGGCACAACAGCACTGGGGATCTCTGCTTTCCCAGAGACTCAGCATGTCACACTGCTTGTTCGCGGCAGAAACTTTTTCTGAAAAGGCAAACGTCTGACTCCTTCTCCCACAAGGAAGCTGCCAGCCCTGAAATCTCTTGCAGGTCTGCACTATCCCTCTGCAGCCAATCTTTAGCCGCAGCAGCACTGGGGATCTCTGCTTTCCCAGAGACCCAGCATGTCACAGTGCTCGCTCTCGGCAGAAACTTTTTTAAAAAGGCAAACGTCTGGCTCCTTCTCCCACAAGGAAGCTGCCAGCCCTGAAATCTCTTGCAGGTCTGCACTATCCCTCTGCAGCCAATCTTTAGCCGCAGCAGCACTGGGGATCTCTGCTTTCCCAGAGACCCAGCATGTCACACTGCTCGCTGTCGGCAGAATCTTTTTTAAAAAGGCAAACGTCTGGCTCCTTCTCCCACAAGGAAGCTGCCAGCCCTGAAAGATCTTGCTGGTCTTCACTATCCCACTGCAGCCTATCTACAGGCACAACAGCACTGGGGATCTCTGCTTTCCCAGAGACTCAGCATGTCACGGTGCTTGTTCGCGGCAGGAACTTTTTCTGAAAAGGCAAATGTCTGGCTCCTTCTCCCACAAGGAAGCTGCCAGCCCTGAAATCTCTTGCAGGTCTGCACAATCCACCTGCAGACAATCTTTAGCCGCAGCAGCACTGGGGATCTCTGCTTTCCCAGAGACCCAGCATGTCACAGTGCTCGGTCTCGGCAGAAACTTTTTTAAAAAGGCAAACGTCTGGCTCCTTCTCCCACAAGGAAGCTGCCAGCCCTGAAAGATCTTGCTGGTCTTCACTATCCCACTGCAGCCTATCCACAGGCACAACAGCACTGGGGATCTCTGCTTTCCCAGAGACCAGCATGTACAGTGCTTGTTCGCAGCAGAAACTTTTTCTGAAAAGGCAAACGTCTGGCTCCTTCTCCCACAAGGAAGCTGCCAGCCCTGAAATCTCTTGCAGGTCTGCACTATCCCACTGCAGCCTATCCACAGGCACAACAGCACTGGGGATCTCTGCTTTCCCAGAGACTCAGCATGTCACGGTGCTTGTTCGCGGCAGAAATGTCTTCTGAAAAGGCAAACGTCCGGCTCCTTCCCCCACAAGGAAGCTGCCAGCCCTGTAATCTCTTGCACGTCTTCACTAATCCCTCTGCAGCCTATCTTTAGCCGCAGCAGCACTGGGGATCTCTGCTTTCCCAGAGACTCAGCATGTCACCGTGCTTGTTCGCGGCAGAAACTTTTTTTAAAAAGGCAAACGTCTGGCTCCTTCTCCCACAAGGAAGCTGCCAGCCCTGAAAGATCTTGCTGGTCTTCACTATCCCACTGCAGCCTATCCACAGGCACAACAGCACTGGGGATCTCTGCTTTCCCAGAGACTCAGCATGTCACACTGCTTGTTCGCAGCAGAAAATTTTTCTGAAAAGGCAAACGTCTGACTCCTTCTCCCACAAGGAAGCTGCCAGCCCTGAAAGACCTCGCTGGTCTTCACTATCCCTCTGCAGCCAATCTTTAGCCGCAGCAGCACTGGGGATCTCTGCTTTCCCAGAGACTCAGCATGTCACCGTGCTTGTTCGCGGCAGAAACTTTTTCTGAAAAGGCAAACGTCTGACTCCTTCTCCCACAAGGAAGCTGCCAGCCCTGAAATCTCTTGCAGGTCTGCACTATCCCTCTGCAGCCAATCTTTAGCCGCAGCAGCACTGGGGATCTCTGCTTTCCCAGAGACCCAGCATGTCACAGTGCTCGATCTCGGCAGAAAATTTTTTAAAAAGGCAAACATCTGGCTCCTTCTCCCACAAGGAAGCTGCCAGCCCTGAAAGATCTTGCTGGTCTTCACTATCCCACTGCAGCCTATCCACAGGCACAACAGCACTGGGGATCTCTGCTTTCCCAGAGACTCAGCATGTCACACTGCTTGTTCGCGCCAGAAACTTTTTCTGAAAAGGCAAACGTCTGGCTCCTTCTCCCACAAGGAAGCTGCCAGCCCTGAAAGATCTTGCTGGTCTTCACTATCCCACTGCAGCCTATCCACAGGCACAACAGCACTGGGGATCTCTGCTTTCCCAAAGACTCAGCATGTCACACTGCTTGTTCGCGCCAGAAACTTTTTCTGAAAAGGCAAACGTCTGGCTCCTTCTCCCACAAGGAAGCTGCCAGCCCTGAAATCTCTTGCAGGTCTGCACTATCCCTCTGCAGCCAATCTTTAGCCGCAGCAGCACTGGGGATCTCTGCTTTCCCAGAGACCCAGCATGTCACAGTGCTCGCTCTCGGCAGAAACTTTTTTAAAAAGGCAAACGTCTGGCTCCTTCTCCCACAAGGAAGCTGCCAGCCCTGAAAGATCTTGCTGGTCTTCACTATCCCACTGCAGCCTATCCACAGGCACAACAGCACTGGGGATCTCTGCTTTCCCAGAGACCAGCATGTACAGTGCTTGTTCGCAGCAGAAACTTTTTCTGAAAAGGCAAACGTCTGGCTCCTTCTCCCACAAGGAAGCTGCCAGCCCTGAAAGATCTTGCTGGTCTTCACTATCCCACTGCAGCCTATCCACAGGCACAACAGCACTGGGGATCTCTGCTTTCCCAGAGACTCAGCATGTCACGGTGCTTGTTCGCGGCAGAAATGTCTTCTGAAAAGGCAAACGTCCGGCTCCTTCCCCCACAAGGAAGCTGCCAGCCCTGTAATCTCTTGCACGTCTTCACTAATCCCTCTGCAGCCTATGTTTAGCCGCAGCAGCACTGGGGATCTCTGCTTTCCCAGAGACTCAGCATGTCACCGTGCTTGTTCGCAGCAGAAACTTTTTCTGAAAAGGCAAACGTCTGACTCCTTCTCCCACAAGGAAGCTGCCAGCCCTGAAACACCTCGCTGGTCTGCACTATCCCTCTGCAGCCAATCTTTAGCCGCAGCAGCACTGGGGATCTCTGCTTTCCCAGAGACTCAGCATGTCACCGTGCTTGTTCGCGGCAGAAACTTTTTCTGAAAAGGCAAATGTCTGACTCCTTCTCCCACAAGGAAGCTGCCAGCCCTGAAAGATCTTGCTGGTCTTCACTATCCCACTGCAGCCTATCCACAGGCACAACAGCACTGGGGATCTCTGCTTTCCCAGAGACTCAGCATGTCACACTGCTTGTTCGCGGCAGAAACTTTTTCTGAAAAGGCAAACGTCTGGCTCCTTCTCCCACAAGGAAGCTGCCAGCCCTGAAATCTCTTGCAGGTCTTCACTAATCCCTCTGCAGCCTATCTTTAGCCGCAGCAGCACTGGGGATCTCTGCTTTCCCAGAGACTCAGCATGTCACGGTGCTTGTTCGCGGCAGAAACTTTTTTTAAAAAGGCAAACGTCTGGCTCCTTCTCCCACAAGGAAGCTGCCAGCCCTGAAAGATCTTGCTGGTCTTCACTATCCCACTGCAGCCTATCCACAGGCACAACAGTACTGGGGATCTCTGCTTTCCCAGAGACTCAGCATGTCACACTGCTTGTTCGCGGCAGAAACTTTTTCTGAAAAGGCAAACGTCTGGCTCCTTCTCCCACAAGGAAACTGCCAGCCCTAAAATCTCTTGCAGGTCTTCACTAATCCCTCTGCAGCCTATCTTTAGCCGCAGCAGCACTGGGGATCTCTGCTTTCCCAGAGATTCAGCATGTCACGGTGCTTGTTCGCGGCAGAAACTTTTTTTAAAAAGGCAAACGTCTGGCTCCTTCTCCCACAAGGAAGCTGCCAGCCCTGAAAGATCTGCTGGTCTTCACCGCCCACTGCAACCTATCCACAGGCACAACAGCACTGGGAATCTCTGCTTTCCCAGAGACTCAGCATGTCACACTACTTGTTCGCAGCAGATACTTATTCTGAAAAGACAAACGTCTGGCTCTTTCTCCCACAAGGTAGGTGCCAGCCCTGAAATCTCTTGCAGGTCTGCACTATCCCACTGCAGCCTATCCACAGGCACAACAGCACTGGGGATCTCTGCTTTCCCAGAGACTCAGCATGTCACGGTGCTTGTTCGCGGCAGAAACTTTTTCTGAAAAGGCAAACGTCTGGCTCCTTCTCCCACAAGGAAGCTGCCAGCCCTGAAATCTCTTTCAGGTCTGCACTATCCCACTGCAGCCTATCCACAGGCACAACAGCACTGGGGATCTCTGCTTTCCCAGAGACTCAGCATGTCACACTGCTTGTTCGCGGCAGAAACTTTTTCTGAAAAGGCAAACGTCTGGCTCCTTCTCCCACAAGGAAGCTGCCAGCCCTGAAATCTCTTGCAGGTCTTCACTAATCCCTCTGCAGCCTATCTTTAGCCGCAGCAGCACTGGGGATCTCTGCTTTCCCAGAGACTCAGCATGTCACGGTGCTTGTTCGCGGCAGAAACTTTTTTAAAAAGGCAAACGTCTGGCTCCTTCTCCCACAAGGAAGCTGCCAGCCCTGAAAGATCTGCTGGTCTTCACCGCCCACTGCAACCTATCCACAGGCACAACAGCACTGGGGATCTCTGCTTTCCCAGAGACTCAGCATGTCACACTACTTGTTCGCAGCAGAAACTTATTCTGAAAAGTCAAACGTCTGGCTCTTTCTCCCACAAGGTAGGTGCCAGCCCTGAAATCTCTTGCAGGTCTGCACTATCCCACTGCAGCCTATCCACAGGCACAACAGCACTGGGGATCTCTGCTTTCCCAGAGACTCAGCATGTCACGGTGCTTGTTCGCGGCAGAAACTTTTTCTGAAAAGGCAAACGTCTGGCTCCTTCTCCCACAAGGAAGCTGCCAGCCCTGAAATCTCTTGCAGGTCTGCACTATCCCACTGCAGCCTATCCACAGGCACAACAGCACTGGGGATCTCTGCTTTCCCAGAGACCCAGCATGTCACACTGCTTGTTCGCAGCAGAAACTTTTTCTGAAAAGGCAAACGTCTGGCTCCTTCTCCCACAAGGAAGCTGCCAGCCCTGAAATCTCTTGCAGGTCTGCACTATCCCTCTGCAGACAATCTTTAGCCGCAGCAGCACTGCGGATCTCTGCTTTCCCAGAGACCCAGCATGTCACAGTGCTCGCTCTCGGCAGAATCTTTTTTAAAAAGGCAAACGTCTGGCTTCTTCTCCCACAAGGAAGCTGCCAGCCCTGAAAGATCTTGCTGGTCTTCACTATCCCACTGCAGCCTATCCACAGGCACAACAGCACTGGGGATCTCTGCTTTCCCAGAGACTCAGCATGTCACACTGCTTGTTCACAGCAGAAACTTTTTCTGAATAGGCAAACGTCTGACTCCTTCTCCCACAAGGAAGCTGCCAGCCCTGAAATCTCTTGCAGGCCTGCACTATCCCTCTGCAGCCAATCTTTAGCCGCAGCAGCACTGGGGATCTCTGCTTTCCCAGAGACCCAGCATGTCACAGTGCTCGCTCTCGGCAGAAAATTTTTTAAAAAGGCAAACATCTGGCTCCTTCTCCCACAAGGAAGCTGCCAGCCCTGAAAGATCTTGCTGGTCTTCACTATCCCACTGCAGCCTATCCACAGGCACAACAGCACTGGGGATCTCTGCTTTCCCAGAGACTCAGCATGTCACGGTGCTTGTTCGCGGCAGAAATGTCTTCTGAAAAGGCAAACGTCCGGCTCCTTCCCCCACAAGGAAGCTGCCAGCCCTGTAATCTCTTGCAGGTCTTCACTAATCCCTCTGCAGCCTATCTTTAGCCGCAGCAGCACTGGGGATCTCTGCTTTCCCAGAGACTCAGCATGTCACGGTGCTTGTTCGCGGCAGAAACTTTTTTTAAAAAGGCAAACGTCTGGCTCCTTCTCCCACAAGGAAGCTGCCAGCCCTGAAAGATCTTGCTGGTCTTCACTATACCACTGTAGCCTATCCACAGGCACAACAGCACTGGGGGTCTCTGCTTTCCCAGAGACTCAGCATGTCACACTGCTTGTTCGCGTCAGAAACTTTTTCTGAAAAGGCAAACGTCTGACTCCTTCTCCCAAAAGGAAGCTGCCAGCCCTGAAAGACCTCGCTGGTCTTCAATATCCCTCTGCAGCCTATCTTTAGCCGCAGCAGCACTGGGGATCTCTGCTTTCCCAGAGACTCAGCATGTCACCGTGCTTGTTCGCGGCAGAAACTTTTTTAAAAAGGCAAACGTCTGGCTCCTTCTCCCACAAGGAAGCTGCCAGCCCTGAAAGATCTGCTGGTCTTCACCGCCCACTGCAACCTATCCACAGGCACAACAGCACTGGGGATCTCTGCTTTCCCAGAGACTCAGCATGTCACACTACTTGTTCGCAGCAGAAACTTATTCTGAAAAGACAAACGTCTGGCTCTTTCTCCCACAAGGTAGGTGCCAGCCCTGAAATCTCTTGCAGGTCTGCACTATCCCACTGCAGCCTATCCACAGGCACAACAGCACTGGGGATCTCTGCTTTCCCAGAGACTCAGCATGTCACGGTGCTTGTTCGCGGCAGAAACTTTTTCTGAAAAGGCAAACGTCTGGCTCCTTCTCCCACAAGGAAGCTGCCAGCCCTGAAATCTCTTGCAGGTCTGCACTATCCCACTGCAGCCTATCCACAGGCACAACAGCACTGGGGATCTCTGCTTTCCCAGAGACTCAGCATGTCACACTGCTTGTTCGCAGCAGAAACTTTTTCTGAAAAGGCAAACGTCTGGCTCCTTCTCCCACAAGGAAGCTGCCAGCCCTGAAATCTCTTGCAGGTCTGCACTATCCCTCTGCAGACAATCTTTAGCCGCAGCAGCACTGCGGATCTCTGCTTTCCCAGAGACCCAGCATGTCACAGTGCTCGCTCTCGGCAGAATCTTTTTTAAAAAGGCAAACGTCTGGCTTCTTCTCCCACAAGGAAGCTGCCAGCCCTGAAAGATCTTGCTGGTCTTCACTATCCCACTGCAGCCTATCCACAGGCACAACAGCACTGGGGATCTCTGCTTTCCCAGAGACTCAGCATGTCACACTGCTTGTTCACAGCAGAAACTTTTTCTGAATAGGCAAACGTCTGACTCCTTCTCCCACAAGGAAGCTGCCAGCCCTGAAATCTCTTGCAGGCCTGCACTATCCCTCTGCAGCCAATCTTTAGCCGCAGCAGCACTGGGGATCTCTGCTTTCCCAGAGACCCAGCATGTCACAGTGCTCGCTCTCGGCAGAAAATTTTTTAAAAAGGCAAACATCTGGCTCCTTCTCCCACAAGGAAGCTGCCAGCCCTGAAAGATCTTGCTGGTCTTCACTATCCCACTGCAGCCTATCCACAGGCACAACAGCACTGGGGATCTCTGCTTTCCCAGAGACTCAGCATGTCACGGTGCTTGTTCGCGGCAGAAATGTCTTCTGAAAAGGCAAACGTCCGGCTCCTTCCCCCACAAGGAAGCTGCCAGCCCTGTAATCTCTTGCAGGTCTTCACTAATCCCTCTGCAGCCTATCTTTAGCCGCAGCAGCACTGGGGATCTCTGCTTTCCCAGAGACTCAGCATGTCACGGTGCTTGTTCGCGGCAGAAACTTTTTTTAAAAAGGCAAACGTCTGGCTCCTTCTCCCACAAGGAAGCTGCCAGCCCTGAAAGATCTTGCTGGTCTTCACTATACCACTGTAGCCTATCCACAGGCACAACAGCACTGGGGGTCTCTGCTTTCCCAGAGACTCAGCATGTCACACTGCTTGTTCGCGTCAGAAACTTTTTCTGAAAAGGCAAACGTCTGACTCCTTCTCCCAAAAGGAAGCTGCCAGCGCTGAAAGACCTCGCTGGTCTTCAATATCCCTCTGCAGCCTATCTTTAGCCGCAGCAGCACTGGGGATCTCTGCTTTCCCAGAGACTCAGCATGTCACCGTGCTTGTTCGCGGCAGAAACTTTTTTAAAAAGGCAAACGTCTGGCTCCTTCTCCCACAAGGAAGCTGCCAGCCCTGAAAGATCTGCTGGTCTTCACCGCCCACTGCAACCTATCCACAGGCACAACAGCACTGGGGATCTCTGCTTTCCCAGAGACTCAGCATGTCACACTACTTGTTCGCAGCAGAAACTTTTTCTGAAAAGACAAACGTCTGGCTCTTTCTCCCACAAGGTAGGTGCCAGCCCTGAAATCTCTTGCAGGTCTGCACTATCCCACTGCAGCCTATCCACAGGCACAACAGCACTGGGGATCTCTGCTTTCCCAGAGACTCAGCATGTCACGGTGCTTGTTCGCGGCAGAAACTTTTTCTGAAAAGGCAAACGTCTGGCTCCTTCTCCCACAAGGAAGCTGCCAGCCCTGAAATGTCTTGCAGGTCTTCACTAATCCCTCTGCACCCTATCTTTAGCCGCAGCAGCACTGGGGATCTCTGCTTTCCCAGAGACTCAGCATGTCACGGTGCTCGCTCTCGGCAGAAACTTTTTTAAAAAGGCAAACGTCTGGCTCCTTCTCCCACAAGGAAGCTGCCAGCCCTGAAAGATCTTGCTGGTCTTCACTATCCCACTGCAGCCTATCCACAGGCACAACAGCACTGGGGATCTCTGCTTTCCTAGAGACTCAGCATGTCACACTGCTTGTTCGCGGCAGAAACTTTTTCTGAAAAGGCAAACGTCTGGCTCCTTCTCCAACAAGGAAGCTGCCAGCCCTGAAATCTCTTGCTGGTCTTCACTATCCCACTGCAGCCTATCCACAGGCACAACAGCACTGGGGATCTCTGCTTTCCCAGAGACTCAGCATGTCACCGTGCTTGTTCGCGGCAGAAACTTTTTTAAAAAGGCAAACGTCTGGCTCCTTCTCCCACAAGGAAGCTGCCAGCCCTGAAATCTCTTGCAGGTCTTCACTAAACCCTCTGCACCCTATCTTTAGCCGCAGCAGCACTGGGGATCTCTGCTTTCCCAGAGACTCTGCATGTCACGGTGCTCGCTCTCGGCAGAAACTTTTTTAAAAAGGCAAACGTCTGGCTCCTTCTCCCACAAGGAAGCTGCCAGCCCTGAAAGATCTTGCTGGTCTTCACTATCCCACTGCAGCCTATCCACAGGCACAACAGCACTGGGGATCTCTGCTTTCCTAGAGACTCAGCATGTCACACTGCTTGTTCGCGGCAGAAACTTTTTCTGAAAAGGCAAACGTCTGGCTCCTTCTCCAACAAGGAAGCTGCCAGCCCTGAAATCTCTTGCAGGTCTGCACTATCCCACTGCAGCCTATCCACAGGCACAACAGCACTGGGGATCTCTGCTTTCCAAGAGACTCAGCATGTCACACTGCTTGTTCGCAGCAGAAACATTTTCTGAAAAGGCAAACGTCTGGCTCTTTCTCCCACAAGGTAGGTGCCAGCCCTGAAATCTCTTGCAGGTCTGCACTATCCCACTGCAGCCTATCCACAGGCACAACAGCACTGGGGATCTCTGCTTTCCCAGAGACCAGCATGTACGGTGCTTGTTCGCAGCAGAAACTTTTTCTGAAAAGGCAAACGTCTGGCTCCTTCTCCCACAAGGAAGCTGCCAGCCCTGTAATCTCTTGCAGGTCTTCACTATCCCTCTGCAGCCAATCTTTAGCCGCAGCAGCACTGGGGATCTCTGCTTTCCCAGAGACTCAGCATGTCACGGTGCTTGTTCGCGGCAGAAACTTTTTTTAAAAAGGCAAACGTCTGGCTCCTTCTCCCACAAGGAAGCTGCCAGCCCTGAAAGATCTTGCTGGTCTTCACTATCCCACTGCAGCCTATCCACAGGCACAACAGCACTGGGGATCTCTGCTTTCCCAGAGACTCAGCATGTCACGGTGCTTGTTCGCGGCAGAAACGTTTTCTGAAAAGGCAAATGTCTGGCTCCTTCTCCCACAAGGAAGCTGCCAGCCCTGAAATCTCTTGCAGGTCTGCACTATCCCTCTGCAGACTATCTTTAGACGCAGCAGCACTGGGGATCTCTGCTTTCCCAGAGACCCAGCATGTCACAGTGCTCGCTCTCGGCAGAAAATTTTTTAAAAAGGCAAACGTCTGGCTCCTTCTCCCACAAGGAAGCTGCCAGCCCTGAAAGATCTTGCTGGTCTTCACTATCCCACTGCAGCCTATCCACAGGCACAACAGCACTGGGGATCTCTGCTTTCCCAGAGACTCAGCATGTCACACGGCTTGTTCGCAGCAGAAACTTTCTCTGAAAAGGCAAACGTCTGGCTCTTTCTCCCACAAGGTAGGTGCCAGCCCTGAAAGATCTTGCTGGTCTTCACTATCCCTCTGCAGCCTATCTTTAGCCGCAGCAGCAGTGGGAATCTCTGCTTTCCCAGAGACCCAGCATGTCACGGTGCTCGCTCTCGGCAGAAACTTTTTTAAAAAGGCAAACGTCTGGCTCCTTCTCCCACAAGGAAGCTGCCAGCCCTGAAAGATCTGCTGGTCTTCACCGCCCACTGCAGCCTATCCACAGGCACAACAGCACTGGGGATCTCTGCTTTCCCAGAGACTCAGCATGTCACACTACTTGTTCGCAGCAGAAACTTTCTCTGAAAAGGCAAACGTCTGGCTCTTTCTCCCACAAGGTAGGTGCCAGCCCTGAAATCTCTTGCAGGTCTGCACTATCCCTCTGCAGCCAATCTTTAGCCGCAGCAGCACTGGGGATCTCTGCTTTCCCAGAGACCCAGCATGTCACGGTGCTCGCTCTCGGCAGAAACTTTTTTAAAAAGGCAAACGTCTGGCTCCTTCTCCCACAAGGAAGCTGCCAGCCCTGAAAGATCTTGCTGGTCTGCACTATCCCACTGCAGCCAATCTTTAGCAGCAGAAGCACTGGGGATCTCTGCTTTCCCAAAGACTCAGCATGTCACACTGCTTGTTCGCGTCAGAAACTTTTTCTGAATAGGCAAACGTCTGACTCCTTCTCCCGCAAGGAAGCTGCCAGCCCTGAAATCTCTTGCAGGTCTGCACTATCCCACTGCAGCCAATCTTTAGCAGCAGAAGCACTGGGGATCTCTGCTTTCCCAAAGACTCAGCATGTCACGCTGCTTGTTCGCAGCAGAAACTTTTTTAAAAATGCAAACGTCTGGCTCCTTTTCCCACAAGGATGCTGCCAGCCCTGAAAGATCTTGCTGGTCTTCACTATCCCACTGCAGCCTATCCACAGGCACAACAGCACTGGGGATCTCTGCTTTCCCAGAGACTCAGCATGTCACACTGCTTGTTCGCGGCAGAAACTTTTTCTGAATAGGCAAACGTCTGACTCCTTCTCCCACAAGGAAGCTGCCAGCCCTGAAATCTCTTGCAGGTCTTCACTAATCCCTCTGCAGCCTATCTTTAGCCGCAGCAGCACTGGGGATCTCTGCTTTCCCAGAGACTCAGCATGTCACACTGCTTGTTCGCGCCAGAAACTTTTTCTGAAAAGGCAAACGTCTGGCTCCTTCTCCCACAAGGAAGCTGCCAGCCCTGAAATCTCTTGCAGGTCTGCACTATCCCACTGCAGCCTATCCACAGGCACAACAGCACTGGGGATCTCTGCTTTCCCAGAGACTCAGCATGTCACACGGCTTGTTCGCAGCAGAAACTTTCTCTGAAAAGGCAAACGTCTGGCTCTTTCTCCCACAAGGAAGCTGCCAGCCCTGAAAGATCTTGCTGGTCTTCACTATCCCTCTGCAGCCTATCTTTAGCCGCAGCAGCACTGGGAATCTCTGCTTTCCCAGAGACCCAGCATGTCACGGTGCTCGCTCTCGGCAGAAACTTTTTTAAAAAGGCAAACGTCTGGCTCCTTCTCCCACAAGGAAGCTGCCAGCCCTGAAAGATCTGCTGGTCTTCACCGCCCACTGCAGCCTATCCACAGGCACAACAGCACTGGGGATCTCTGCTTTCCCAGAGACTCAGCATGTCACCGTGCTTGTTCGCGGCAGAAACTTTTTCTGAAAAGGCAAACGTCTGGATCCTTCTCCCACAAGGAAGCTGCCAGCCCTGAAATCTCTTGCAGGTCTGCACTATTCCACTGCAGCCTATCCACAGGCAAAACAGCACTGGGGATCTCTGCTTTCCCAGAGACTCAGCATGTCACACTGCTTGTTCGCAGCAGAAACTTTTTCTGAAAAGGCAAACGTCTGGCTCCTTCTCCCACAAGGAAGCTGCCAGCCCTGAAAGATCTTGCTGGTCTGCACTATCCCTCTGCAGCCAATCTTTAGCTGCAGCAGCACTGGGGATCTCTGCTTTCCCAGAGACTCAGCATGTCACGGTGCTTGTTCGCGGCAGAAACTTTTTTTAAAAAGGCAAACGTCTGGCTCCTTCTCCCACAAGGAAGCTGCCAGCCCTGAAAGATCTTGCTGGTCTTCACTATCCCACTGCAGCCTATCCACAGGCACAACAGCACTGGGGATCTCTGCTTTCCCAGAGACTCAGCATGTCACGGTGCTTGTTCGCGGCAGAAACGTTTTCTGAAAAGGCAAATGTCTGGCTCCTTCTCCCACAAGGGAGCTGCCAGCCCTGAAATCTCTTGCAGGTCTGCACTATCCCTCTGCAGACTATCTTTAGCCGCAGCAGCACTGGGGATCTCTGCTTTCCCAGAGACCCAGCATGTCACAGTGCTCGCTCTCGGCAGAAAATTTTTTAAAAAGGCAAACGTCTGGCTCCTTCTCCCACAAGGAAGCTGCCAGCCCTGAAAGATCTTGCTGGTCTTCACTATCCCACTGCAGCCTATCCACAGGCACAACAGCACTGGGGATCTCTGCTTTCCCAGAGACTCAGCATGTCACACTGCTTGTTCGCGGCAGAAACTTTTTCTGAATAGGCAAACGTCTGACTCCTTCTCCCACAAGGAAGCTGCCAGCCCTGAAATCTCTTGCAGGTCTTCACTAATCCCTCTGCAGCCTATCTTTAGCCGCAGCAGCACTGGGGATCTCTGCTTTCCCAGAGACTCAGCATGTCACACTGCTTGTTCGCGCCAGAAACTTTTTCTGAAAAGGCAAACGTCTGGCTCCTTCTCCCACAAGGAAGCTGCCAGCCCTGAAATCTCTTTCAGGTCTGCACTATCCCACTGCAGCCTATCCACAGGCACAACAGCACTGGGGATCTCTGCTTTCCCAGAGACTCAGCATGTCACACTGCTTGTTCGCGGCAGAAACTTTTTCTGAAAAGGCAAACGTCTGGATCCTTCTCCCACAAGGAAGCTGCCAGCCCTGAAATCTCTTGCAGGTCTTCACTAATCCCTCTGCAGCCTATCTTTAGCCGCAGCAGCACTGGGGATCTCTGCTTTCCCAGAGACTCAGCATGTCACGGTGCTTGTTCGCGGCAGAAACTTTTTTAAAAAGGCAAACGTCTGGCTCCTTCTCCCACAAGGAAGCTGCCAGCCCTGAAAGATCTGCTGGTCTTCACCGCCCACTGCAACCTATCCACAGGCACAACAGCACTGGGGATCTCTGCTTTCCCAGAGACTCAGCATGTCACACTACTTGTTCGCAGCAGAAACTTATTCTGAAAAGACAAACGTCTGGCTCTTTCTCCCACAAGGTAGGTGCCAGCCCTGAAATCTCTTGCAGGTCTGCACTATCCCACTGCAGCCTATCCACAGGCACAACAGCACTGGGGATCTCTGCTTTCCCAGAGACTCAGCATGTCACGGTGCTTGTTCGCGGCAGAAACTTTTTCTGAAAAGGCAAACGTCTGGCTCCTTCTCCCACAAGGAAGCTGCCAGCCCTGAAATCTCTTGCAGGTCTGCACTATCCCACTGCAGCCTATCCACAGGCACAACAGCACTGGGGATCTCTGCTTTCCCAGAGACTCAGCATGTCACACTGCTTGTTCGCAGCAGAAACTTTTTCTGAAAAGGCAAACGTCTGGCTCCTTCTCCCACAAGGAGGCTGCCAGCCCTGAAATCTCTTGCAGGTCTGCACTATCCCTCTGCAGACAATCTTTAGCCGCAGCAGCACTGGGGATCTCTGCTTTCCCAGAGACCCAGCATGTCACAGTGCTCGCTCTCGGCAGAATCTTTTTTAAAAAGGCAAACGTCTGGCTTCTTCTCCCACAAGGAAGCTGCCAGCCCTGAAAGATCTTGCTGGTCTTCACTATCCCACTGCAGCCTATCCACAGGCACAACAGCACTGGGGATCTCTGCTTTCCCAGAGACTCAGCATGTCACACTGCTTGTTCACAGCAGAAACTTTTTCTGAATAGGCAAACGTCTGACTCCTTCTCCCACAAGGAAGCTGCCAGCCCTGAAATCTCTTGCAGGCCTGCACTATCCCTCTGCAGCCAATCTTTAGCCGCAGCAGCACTGGGGATCTCTGCTTTCCCAGAGACCCAGCATGTCACAGTGCTCGCTCTCGGCAGAAAATTTTTTAAAAAGGCAAACATCTGGCTCCTTCTCCCACAAGGAAGCTGCCAGCCCTGAAAGATCTTGCTGGTCTTCACTATCCCACTGCAGCCTATCCACAGGCACAACAGCACTGGGGATCTCTGCTTTCCCAGAGACTCAGCATGTCACGGTGCTTGTTCGCGGCAGAAATGTCTTCTGAAAAGGCAAACGTCCGGCTCCTTCCCCCACAAGGAAGCTGCCAGCCCTGTAATCTCTTGCAGGTCTTCACTAATCCCTCTGCAGCCTATCTTTAGCCGCAGCAGCACTGGGGATCTCTGCTTTCCCAGAGACTCAGCATGTCACGGTGCTTGTTCGCGGCAGAAACTTTTTTTAAAAAGGCAAACGTCTGGCTCCTTCTCCCACAAGGAAGCTGCCAGCCCTGAAAGATCTTGCTGGTCTTCACTATCCCACTGTAGCCTATCCACAGGCACAACAGCACTGGGGGTCTCTGCTTTCCCAGAGACTCAGCATGTCACACTGCTTGTTCGCGTCAGAAACTTTTTCTGAAAAGGCAAACGTCTGACTCCTTCTCCCAAAAGGAAGCTGCCAGCCCTGAAAGACCTCGCTGGTCTTCAATATCCCTCTGCAGCCTATCTTTAGCCGCAGCAGCACTGGGGATCTCTGCTTTCCCAGAGACTCAGCATGTCACCGTGCTTGTTCGCGGCAGAAAATTTTTTAAAAAGGCAAACGTCTGGCTCCTTCTCCCACAAGGAATCTGCCAGCCCTGAAAGATCTGCTGGTCTTCACCGCCCACTGCAACCTATCCACAGGCACAACAGCACTGGGGATCTCTGCTTTCCCAGAGACTCAGCATGTCACACTACTTGTTCGCAGCAGAAACTTATTCTGAAAAGACAAACGTCTGGCTCTTTCTCCCACAAGGTAGGTGCCAGCCCTGAAATCTCTTGCAGGTCTGCACTATCCCACTGCAGCCTATCCACAGGCACAACAGCACTGGGGATCTCTGCTTTCCCAGAGACCCAGCATGTCACGGTGCTTGTTCGCGGCAGAAACTTTTTCTGAAAAGGCAAACGTCTGGCTCCTTCTCCCACAATGAAGCTGCCAGCCCTGAAAGGTCTTGCTGGTCGTCATTATCCCACTGCAGCCTATCCACAGGCACAACAGCACTGGGGATCTCTGCTTTCCCAGAGACTCAGCATGTCACACTGCTTGTTCGCAGCAGAAACTTTTTCTGAAAAGGCAAACGTCTGGCTCCTTCTCCCACAAGGAAGCTGCCAGCCCTGAAATCTCTTGCAGGTCTGCACTATCCCTCTGCAGACAATCTTTAGCCGCAGCAGCACTGGGGATCTCTGCTTTCCCAGAGACCCAGCATGTCACAGTGCTCGCTCTCGGCAGAATCTTTTTTAAAAAGGCAAACGTCTGGCTTCTTCTCCCACAAGGAAGCTGCCAGCCCTGAAAGATCTTGCTGGTCTTCACTATCCCACTGCAGCCTATCCACAGGCACAACAGCACTGGGGATCTCTGCTTTCCCAGAGACTCAGCATGTCACACTGCTTGTTCACAGCAGAAACTTTTTCTGAATAGGCAAACGTCTGACTCCTTCTCCCACAAGGAAGCTGCCAGCCCTGAAATCTCTTGCAGGCCTGCACTATCCCTCTGCAGCCAATCTTTAGCCGCAGCAGCACTGGGGATCTCTGCTTTCCCAGAGACCCAGCATGTCACAGTGCTCGCTCTCGGCAGAAAATTTTTTAAAAAGGCAAACATCTGGCTCCTTCTCCCACAAGGAAGCTGCCAGCCCTGAAAGATCTTGCTGGTCTTCACTATCCCACTGCAGCCTATCCACAGGCACAACAGCACTGGGGATCTCTGCTTTCCCAGAGACTCAGCATGTCACACTACTTGTTCGCAGCAGAAACTTTCTCTGAAAAGGCAAACGTCTGGCTCTTTCTCCCACAAGTTAGGTGCCAGCCCTGAAATCTCTTGCAGGTCTGCACTATCCCTCTGCAGCCAATCTTTAGCCGCAGCAGCACTGGGGATCTCTGCTTTCCCAGAGACCCAGCATGTCACAGTGCTCGCTCTCGGCAGAATCTTTTTTAAAAAGGCAAACGTCTGGCTCCTTCTCCCACAAGGAAGCTGCCAGTCCTGAAAGATCTGCTGGTCTTCACCGCCCACTGCAGCCTATCCACAGGCACAACAGCACTGGGGATCTCTGCTTTCCCAGAGACTCAGCATGTCACACTACTTGTTCGCAGCAGAAACTTTCTCTGAAAAGGCAAACGTCTGGCTCTTTCTCCCACAGGGTAGGTGCCAGCCCTGAAATCTCTTGCAGGTCTGCACTATCCCTCTGCAGCCAATCTTTAGCCGCAGCAGCACTGGGGATCTCTGCTTTCCCAGAGACCCAGCATGTCACGGTGCTCGCTCTCGGCAGAAACTTTTTTAAAAAGGCAAACGTCTGGCTCCTTCTCCCACAAGGAAGCTGCCAGCCCTGAAAGATCTTGCTGGTCTGCACTATCCCACTGCAGCCAATCTTTAGCAGCAGAAGCACTGGGGATCTCTGCTTTCCCAAAGACTCAGCATGTCACACTGCTTGTTCGCGGCAGAAACTTTTTCTGAATAGGCAAACGTCTGACTCCTTCTCCCGCAAGGAAGCTGCCAGCCCTGAAATCTCTTGCAGGTCTGCACTATCCCACTGCAGCCAATCTTTAGCAGCAGAAGCACTGGGGATCTCTGCTTTCCCAAAGACTCAGCATGTCACGCTGCTTGTTCGCAGCAGAAACTTTTTTAAAAATGCAAACGTCTGGCTCCTTTTCCCACAAGGATGCTGCCAGCCCTGAAAGATCTTGCTGGTCTTCACTATCCCACTGCAGCCTATCCACAGGCACAACAGCACTGGGGATCTCTGCTTTCCCAGAGACTCAGCATGTCACACTGCTTGTTCGCGGCAGAAAATTTTTCTCAAAAGACAAACGTCTGACTCCTTCTCCCACAAGGAAGCTGCCAGCCCTGAAAGACCTCGCTGGTCTTCACTACCCCTATGCAGCCTATCTTTAGCCGCAGCAGCACTGGGGATCTCTGCTTTCCCAGAGACCCAGCATGTCACGGTGCTCGCTCTCGGCAGAAACTTTTTCTGAAAAGGCAAACGTCTGGCTCCTTCTCCCACAAGGAAGCTGCCAGCCCTGAAATCTCTTGCAGGTCTGCACTATCCCACTGCAGCCTATCCACAGGCACAACAGCACTGGGGATCTCTGCTTTCCCAGAGACTCAGCATGTCACACTGCTTGTTCGCGGCAGAAACTTTTTCTGAAAAGGCAAACGTCTGGCTCCTTCTCCCACAAGGAAGCTGCCAGCCCTGAAAGATCTTGCTGGTCTTCACTATCCCTCTGCAGCCTATCTTTAGCCGCAGCAGCAGTGGGAATCTCTGCTTTCCCAGAGACCCAGCATGTCACGGTGCTCGCTCTCGGCAGAAACTTTTTCTGAAAAGGCAAACGTCCGGCTCCTTCTCCCACAAGGAAGCTGCCAGCCCTGTAATTTCTTGCAGGTCTTCACTATCCCTCTGCAGCCTATCTTTAGCCGCAGCAGCAGTGGGGATCTCTGCTTTCCCAGAGACTCAGCATGTCACACTGCTTGTTCGCGGCAGAAACTTTTTTTAAAAAGGCAAACGTCTGGCTCCTTCTCCCACAAGGAATCTGCCAGCCCTGAAAGATCTTGCTGGTCTTCACTATCCCACTGCAGCCTATCCACAGGCACAACAGCACTGGGGATCTCTGCTTTCCCAGAGACTCAGCATGTCACACTGCTTGTTCGCGCCAGAAACGTTTTCTGAAAAGGCAGACGTCTGGCTCCTTCTCCCACAAGGAAGCTGCCAGCCCTGTTATCTCTTGCAGGTCTTCACTAATCCCTCCGCAGCCTATCTTTAGCCGCAGCAGCACTGGGGATCTCTGCTTTCCCAGAGACTCAGCATGTCACGGTGCTTGTTCGCGGCAGAAACTTTTTTTAAAAAGGCAAACGTCTGGCTCCTTCTCCCACAAGGAAGCTGCCAGCCCTGAAATCTCTTGCTGGTCTGCACTATCCCACTGCAGCCTATCCACAGGCACAACAGCACTGGGGATCTCTGCTTTCCCAGAGACTCAGCATGTCACACTGCTTGTTCGCAGCAGAAACTTTTTCTGAAAAGGCAAACGTCTGGCTCCTTCTCCCACAAGGAAGCTGCCAGCCCTGAAATCTCTTGCTGGTCTGCACTATCCCACTGCAGCCAATCTTTAGCAGCAGAAGCACTGGGGATCTCTGCTTTCCCAGAGACTCAGCATGTCACACTGCTTGTTCGCGGCATAAACTTTTTCTCAAAAGACAAACGTCTGACTCCTTCTCCCACAAGGAAGCTGCCAGCCCTGAAAGACCTCGCTGGTCTTCACTATCCCTCTGCAGCCTATCTTTAGCCGCAGCAGCACTGGGGATCTCTGCTTTCCCAGAGACCCAGCATGTCACGGTGCTCGCTCTCGGCAGAAACTTTTTCTGAAAAGGCAAACGTCTGGCTCCTTCTCCCACAAGGAAGCTGCCAGCCCTGAAATCTCTTGCAGGTCTGCACTATCCCACTGCAGCCTATCCACAGGCACAACAGCACTGGGGATCTCTGCTTTCCCAGAGACTCAGCATGTCACACTGCTTGTTCGCAGAAGAAACTTTTTCTGAAAAGGCAAACGTCTGGCTCCTTCTCCCACAAGGAAGCTGCCAGCCCTGAAAGATCTTGCTGGTCTTCACTATCCCACTGCAGCCTATCCACAGGCACAACAGCACTGGGGATCTCTGCTTTCCCAGAGACTCAGCATGTCACACTGCTTGTTCGCAGCAGAAACTTTTTCTGAAAAGGCAAACGTCTGGCTCCTTCTCCCACAAGGAAGCTGCCAGCCCTGAAATCTCTTGCTGGTCTGCACTATCCCACTGCAGCCAATCTTTAGCAGCAGAAGCACTGGGGATCTCTGCTTTCCCAGAGACTCAGCATGTCACACTGCTTGTTCGCGGCAGAAACTTTTTCTGAATAGGCAAACGTCTGACTCCTTCTCCCACAAGGAAGCTGCCAGCCCTGAAATCTCTTGCAGGTCTGCACTATCCCACTGCAGCCAATCTTTAGCAGCAGAAGCACTGGGGATCTCTGCTTTCCCAGAGACTCAGCATGTCACGCTGCTTGTTCGCAGCAGAAACTTTTTTAAAAAGGCAAACGTCTGGCTCCTTTTCCCACAAGGATGCTGCCAGCCCTGAAAGATCTTGCTGGTCTTCACTATCCCACTGCAGCCTATCCACAGGCACAACAGCACTGGGGATCTCTGCTTTCCCAGAGACTCAGCATGTCACACTGCTTGTTCGCGGCAGAAACTTTTTCTGAAAAGACAAACGTCTGGCTCCTTCTCCCACAAGGAAGCTGCCAGCCCTGAAAGATCTTGCTGGTCTTCACTATCCCTCTGCAGCCTATCTTTAGCCGCAGCAGCACTGTGGATCTCTGCTTTCCCAGAGACTCAGCATGTCACATTGCTTGTTCGCGGCAGAAACTTTTTCTGAAAAGGCAAACGTCTGGCTCCTTCTCCCACAAGGAAGCTGCCAGCCCTGAAAGATCTGCTGGTCTTCACCGCCCACTGCAGCCTATCCACAGGCACAACAGCACTGGGGATCTCTGCTTTCCCAGAGACTCAGCATGTCACACTACTTGTTCGTAGCAGAAACTTCTTCTGAAAAGGCAAACGTCTGGCTCTTTCTCCCACAAGGTAGGTGCCAGCCCTGAAATCTCTTGCAGGTCTGCACTATCCCACTGCAGCCAATCTTTAGCAGCAGAAGCACTGGGGATCTCTGCTTTCCCAAAGACTCAGCATGTCACGCTGCTTGTTCGCAGCAGAAACTTTTTTAAAAATGCAAACGTCTGGCTCCTTTTCCCACAAGGATGCTGCCAGCCCTGAAAGATCTTGCTGGTCTTCACTATCCCACTGCAGCCTATCCACAGGCACAACAGCACTGGGGATCTCTGCTTTCCCAGAGACTCAGCATGTCACACTGCTTGTTCGCGGCAGAAAATTTTTCTCAAAAGACAAACGTCTGACTCCTTCTCCCACAAGGAAGCTGCCAGCCCTGAAAGACCTCGCTGGTCTTCACTACCCCTATGCAGCCTATCTTTAGCCGCAGCAGCACTGGGGATCTCTGCTTTCCCAGAGACCCAGCATGTCACGGTGCTCGCTCTCGGCAGAAACTTTTTCTGAAAAGGCAAACGTCTGGCTCCTTCTCCCACAAGGAAGCTGCCAGCCCTGAAATCTCTTGCAGGTCTGCACTATCCCACTGCAGCCTATCCACAGGCACAACAGCACTGGGGATCTCTGCTTTCCCAGAGACTCAGCATGTCACACTGCTTGTTCGCGGCAGAAACTTTTTCTGAAAAGGCAAACGTCTGGCTCCTTCTCCCACAAGGAAGCTGCCAGCCCTGAAAGATCTTGCTGGTCTTCACTATCCCTCTGCAGCCTATCTTTAGCCGCAGCAGCAGTGGGAATCTCTGCTTTCCCAGAGACCCAGCATGTCACGGTGCTCGCTCTCGGCAGAAACTTTTTCTGAAAAGGCAAACGTCCGGCTCCTTCTCCCACAAGGAAGCTGCCAGCCCTGTAATTTCTTGCAGGTCTTCACTATCCCTCTGCAGCCTATCTTTAGCCGCAGCAGCAGTGGGGATCTCTGCTTTCCCAGAGACTCAGCATGTCACACTGCTTGTTCGCGGCAGAAACTTTTTTTAAAAAGGCAAACGTCTGGCTCCTTCTCCCACAAGGAATCTGCCAGCCCTGAAAGATCTTGCTGGTCTTCACTATCCCACTGCAGCCTATCCACAGGCACAACAGCACTGGGGATCTCTGCTTTCCCAGAGACTCAGCATGTCACACTGCTTGTTCGCGCCAGAAACGTTTTCTGAAAAGGCAGACGTCTGGCTCCTTCTCCCACAAGGAAGCTGCCAGCCCTGTTATCTCTTGCAGGTCTTCACTAATCCCTCCGCAGCCTATCTTTAGCCGCAGCAGCACTGGGGATCTCTGCTTTCCCAGAGACTCAGCATGTCACGGTGCTTGTTCGCGGCAGAAACTTTTTTTAAAAAGGCAAACGTCTGGCTCCTTCTCCCACAAGGAAGCTGCCAGCCCTGAAATCTCTTGCTGGTCTGCACTATCCCACTGCAGCCTATCCACAGGCACAACAGCACTGGGGATCTCTGCTTTCCCAGAGACTCAGCATGTCACACTGCTTGTTCGCAGCAGAAACTTTTTCTGAAAAGGCAAACGTCTGGCTCCTTCTCCCACAAGGAAGCTGCCAGCCCTGAAATCTCTTGCTGGTCTGCACTATCCCACTGCAGCCAATCTTTAGCAGCAGATGCACTGGGGATCTCTGCTTTCCCAAAGACTCAGCATGTCACGGTGCTCGCTCTCGGCAGAAACTTTTTCTGAAAAGGCAAACGTCTGACTCCTTCTCCCACAAGGAAGCCGCCAGCCCTGAAATCTCTTGCAGGTCTGCACTATCCCACTGCAGCCAATCTTTAGCAGCAGAAGCACTAGGGATCTCTGCTTTCCCAGAGACTCAGCATGTCACGCTGCTTGTTCGCAGCAGAAACTTTTTTAAAAAGGCAAACGTCTGGATCCTTTTCCCACAAGGATGCTGCCAGCCCTGAAAGATCTTGCTGGTCTTCACTATCCCACTGCAGCCTATCCACAGGCACAACAGCACTGGGGATCTCTGCTTTCCCAGAGACTCAGCATGTCACACTGCTTGTTCGCGGCATAAACTTTTTCTCAAAAGACAAACGTCTGACTCCTTCTCCCACAAGGAAGCTGCCAGCCCTGAAAGACCTCGCTGGTCTTCACTATCCCTCTGCAGCCTATCTTTAGCCGCAGCAGCACTGGGGATCTCTGCTTTCCCAGAGACCCAGCATGTCACGGTGCTCGCTCTCGGCAGAAACTTTTTCTGAAAAGGCAAACGTCTGGCTCCTTCTCCCACAAGGAAGCTGCCAGCCCTGAAATCTCTTGCAGGTCTGCACTATCCCACTGCAGCCTATCCACAGGCACAACAGCACTGGGGATCTCTGCTTTCCCAGAGACTCAGCATGTCACACTGCTTGTTCGCAGAAGAAACTTTTTCTGAAAAGGCAAACGTCTGGCTCCTTCTCCCACAAGGAAGCTGCCAGCCCTGAAAGATCTTGCTGGTCTTCACTATCCCACTGCAGCCTATCCACAGGCACAACAGCACTGGGGATCTCTGCTTTCCCAGAGACTCAGCATGTCACACTGCTTGTTCGCAGCAGAAACTTTTTCTGAAAAGGCAAACGTCTGGCTCCTTCTCCCACAAGGAAGCTGCCAGCCCTGAAATCTCTTGCTGGTCTGCACTATCCCACTGCAGCCAATCTTTAGCAGCAGAAGCACTGGGGATCTCTGCTTTCCCAGAGACTCAGCATGTCACACTGCTTGTTCGCGGCAGAAACTTTTTCTGAATAGGCAAACGTCTGACTCCTTCTCCCACAAGGAAGCTGCCAGCCCTGAAATCTCTTGCAGTTCTGCACTATCCCACTGCAGCCAATCTTTAGCAGCAGAAGCACTGGGGATCTCTGCTTTCCCAGAGACTCAGCATGTCACGCTGCTTGTTCGCAGCAGAAACTTTTTTAAAAAGGCAAACGTCTGGCTCCTTTTCCCACAAGGATGCTGCCAGCCCTGAAAGATCTTGCTGGTCTTCACTATCCCACTGCAGCCTATCCACAGGCACAACAGCACTGGGGATCTCTGCTTTCCCAGAGACTCAGCATGTCACACTGCTTGTTCGCGGCAGAAACTTTTTCTGAAAAGACAAACGTCTGGCTCCTTCTCCCACAAGGAAGCTGCCAGCCCTGAAAGATCTTGCTGGTCTTCACTATCCCTCTGCAGCCTATCTTTAGCCGCAGCAGCACTGTGGATCTCTGCTTTCCCAGAGACTCAGCATGTCACATTGCTTGTTCGCGGCAGAAACTTTTTCTGAAAAGGCAAACGTCTGGCTCCTTCTCCCACAAGGAAGCTGCCAGCCCTGAAAGATCTGCTGGTCTTCACCGCCCACTGCAGCCTATTCACAGGCACAACAGCACTGGGGATCTCTGCTTTCCCAGAGACTCAGCATGTCACACTACTTGTTCGTAGCAGAAACTTCTTCTGAAAAGGCAAACGTCTGGCTCTTTCTCCCACAAGGTAGGTGCCAGCCCTGAAATCTCTTGCAGGTCTGCACTATCCCACTGCAGCCTATCCACAGGCACAACAGCACTGGGGATCTCTGCTTTCCCAGAGACTCAGCATGTCACACTGCTTGTTCGCGGCAGAAACTTTTTCTGAAAAGGCAAACGTCTGGCTCCTTCTCCCACAAGGAAGCTGCCAGCCCTGTTATCTCTTGCAGGTCTTCACTAAACCCTCTGCAGCCTATCTTTAGCCGCAGCAGCACTGGGGATCTCTGCTTTCCCAGAGACTCAGCATGTCACGGTGCTTGTTCGCGGCAGAAACTTTTTTTAAAAAGGCAAACGTCTGGCTCCTTCTCCCACAAGGAAGCTGCCAGCCCTGAAAGATCTTGCTGGTCTTCACTATCCCACTGCAGCCTATCCACAGGCACAACAGCACTGGGGATCTCTGCTTTCCCAGAGACTCAGCATGTCACACTGCTTGTTCGCGGCATAAACTTTTTCTCAAAAGACAAACGTCTGACTCCTTCTCCCACAAGGAAGCTGCCAGCCCTGAAATCTCTTGCAGGTCTGCACTATCCCACTGCAGCCTATCCACAGGCACAACAGCACTGGGGATCTCTGCTTTCCCAGAGACTCAGCATGTCACACTGCTTGTTCGCAGAAGAAACTTTTTCTGAAAAGGCAAACGTCTGGCTCCTTCTCCCACAAGGAAGCTGCCAGCCCTGAAAGATCTTGCTCGTCTTCACTATCCCACTGCAGCCTATCCACAGGCACAACAGCACTGGGGATCTCTGCTTTCCCAGAGACTCAGCATGTCACACTGCTTGTTCGCAGCAGAAACTTTTTCTGAAAAGGCAAACGTCTGGCTCCTTCTCCCACAAGGAAGCTGCCAGCCCTGAAATCTCTTGCTGGTCTGCACTATCCCACTGCAGCCAATCTTTAGCAGCAGAAGCACTGGGGATCTCTGCTTTCCCAAAGACTCAGCATGTCACACTGCTTGTTCGCGGCAGAAACTTTTTCTGAATAGGCAAACGTCTGACTCCTTCTCCCACAAGGAAGCTGCCAGCCCTGAAATCTCTTGCAGGTCTGCACTATCCCACTGCAGCCAATCTTTAGCAGCAGAAGCACTGGGGATCTCTGCTTTCCCAGAGACTCAGCATGTCACGCTGCTTGTTCGCAGCAGAAACTTTTTTAAAAAGGCAAACGTCTGGCTCCTTTTCCCACAAGGATGCTGCCAGCCCTGAAAGATCTTGCTGGTCTTCACTATCCCACTGCAGCCTATCCACAGGCACAACAGCACTGGGGATCTCTGCTTTCCCAGAGACTCAGCATGTCACACTGCTTGTTCGCGGCAGAAACTTTTTCTCAAAAGACAAACGTCTGACTCCTTCTCCCACAAGGAAGCTGCCAGCCCTGAAAGACCTCGCTGGTCTTCACTATCCCTCTGCAGCCTATCTTTAGCCGCAGCAGCACTGGGGATCTCTGCTTTCCCAGAGACCCAGCATGTCACGGTGCTCGCTCTCGGCAGAAACTTTTTCTGAAAAGGCAAACGTCTGGCTCCTTCTCCCACAAGGAAGCTGCCAGCCCTGAAATCTCTTGCAGGTCTGCACTATCCCACTGCAGCCTATCCACAGGCACAACAGCACTGGGGATCTCTGCTTTCCCAGAGACTCAGCATGTCACACTGCTTGTTCGCAGAAGAAAATTTTCTGAAAAGGCAAACGTCTGGCTCCTTCTCCCACAACGAAGCTGCCAGCCCTGAAAGATCTTGCTGGTCTTCACTATCCCTCTGCAGCCTATCTTTAGCCGCAGCAGCAGTGGGAATCTCTGCTTTCCCAGAGACCCAGCATGTCACGGTGCTCGCTCTCGGCAGAAACGTTTTCTGAAAAGGCAAACGTCCGGCTCCTTCTCCCACAAGGAAGCTGCCAGCCCTGTAATCTCTTGCAGGTCTTCACTATCCCTCTGCAGCCTATCTTTAGCTGCAGCAGCAGTGGGGATCTCTGCTTTCCCAGAGACCCAGCATGTCACAGTGCTCGCTCTCGGCAGAAACTTTTTTTAAAAAGGCAAACGTCTGGCTCCTTCTCCCACAAGGAAGCTGCCAGCCCTGAAATCTCTTGCAGGTCTGCACTATCCCACTGCAGCCTATCCACAGGCACAACAGCACTGGGGATCTCTGCTTTCCCAGAGACTCAGCATGTCACACTGCTTGTTCGCGGCAGAAACTTTTTCTGAAAAGGCAAACGTCTGGCTCCTTCTCCCACAAGGAAGCTGGCAGCCCTGAAAGATCTTGCTGGTCTTCACTATCCCTCTGCAGCCAATCTTTAGCCGCAGCAGCAGTGGGGATCTCTGCTTTCCCAGAGACTCAGCATGTCTCGGTGCTTGTTCGCAGCAGAAACTTTTTTTAAAAAGGCAAACGTCTGGCTCCTTCTCCCACAAGGAAGCTGCCAGCCCTGAAAGATCTTGCTGGTCTTCACTATCCCACTGCAGCCTATCCACAGGCACAACAGCACTGGGGATCTCTGCTTTCCCAGAGACTCAGCATGTCACACTGCTTGTTCGCAGCAGAAACTTTTTCTGAAAAGGCAAACGTCTGGCTCCTTCTCCCACAAGGAAGCTGCCAGCCCTGAAATCTCTTGCAGGTCTGCACTATCCCTCTGCAGCCAATCTTTAGCAGCAGAAGCACTGGGGATCTCTGCTTTCCCAGAGACTCAGCATGTCACGCTGCTTGTTCGCAGCAGAAACTTTTTTAAAAAGGCAAACGTCTGGCTCCTTTTCCCACAAGGATGCTGCCAGCCCTGAAAGATCTTGCTGGTCTTCACTATCCCACTGCAGCCTATCCACAGGCACAACAGCACTGGGGATCTCTGCTTTCCCAGAGACTCAGCATGTCACACTGCTTGTTCGCGGCAGAAACTTTTTCTCAAAAGACAAACGTCTGACTCCTTCTCCCACAAGGAAGCTGCCAGCCCTGAAAGACCTCGCTGGTCTTCACTATCCCTCTGCAGCCTATCTTTAGCCGCAGCAGCACTGGGGATCTCTGCTTTCCCAGAGACCCAGCATGTCACGGTGCTCGCTCTCGGCAGAAACTTTTTCTGAAAAGGCAAACGTCTGGCTCCTTCTCCCACAAGGAAGCTGCCAGCCCTGAAATCTCTTGCAGGTCTGCACTATCCCACTGCAGCCTATCCACAGGCACAACAGCACTGGGGATCTCTGCTTTCCCAGAGACTCAGCATGTCACACTGCTTGTTCGCAGCAGAAACTTTTTCTGAAAAGGCAAACGTCTGGCTCCTTCTCCCACAAGGAAGCTGCCAGCCCTGAAAGATCTTGCTGGTCTTCACTATCCCTCTGCAGCCTATCTTTAGCCGCAGCAGCAGTGGGAATCTCTGCTTTCCCAGAGACCCAGCATGTCACGGTGCTCGCTCTAGGCAGAAACGTTTTCTGAAAAGGCAAACGTCCGGCTCCTTCTCCCACAAGGAAGCTGCCAGCCCTGTAATCTCTTGCAGGTCTTCACTATCCCTCTGCAGCCTATCTTTAGCCGCAGCAGCAGTGGGGATCTCTGCTTTCCCAGAGACTCAGCATGTCACGGTGCTTGTTCGCGGCAGAAACTTTTTTTAAAAAGGCAAACGTCTGGCTCCTTCTCTCACAAGGAAGCTGCCAGCCCTGAAATCTCTTGCAGGTCTGCACTATCCCACTGCAGCCTATCCACAGGCACAACAGCACTGGGGATCTCTGCTTTCCCAGAGACTCAGCATGTCACACTGCTTGTTCGCGGCAGAAACTTTTTCTGAAAAGGCAAACGTCTGGCTCCTTCTCCCACAAGGAAGCTGCCAGCCCTGTAATCTCTTGCAGGTCTTCACTAATCCCTCTGCAGCCTATCTTTAGCCGCAGCAGCACTGGGGATCTCTGCTTTCCCAGAGACTCAGCATGTCACGGTGCTTGTTCGCGGCAGAAACTTTTTTTAAAAAGGCAAACGTCTGGCTCCTTCTCCCACAAGGAAGCTGCCAGCCCTGAAAGATCTTGCTGGTCTTCATTATCCCACTGCAGCCTATCCACAGGCACAACAGCACTGGGGATCTCTGCTTTCCCAGAGACTCAGCATGTCACACTGCTTGTTCACGGCAGAAACTTTTTCTGAAAAGGCAAACGTCTGGCTCCTTCTGCCACAAGGAAGCTGCCAGCCCTGAAAGATCTTGCTGGTCTTCACTATCCCACTGCAGCCTATCCTCAGGCACAACAGCACTGGGGATCTCTGCTTTCCCAGAGACTCAGCATGTCACACTGCTTGTTCGCAGCAGAAACTTTTTCTGAAAAGGCAAACGTCTGGCTCCTTCTCCCACAAGGAAGCTGGCAGCCCTGAAAGATCTTGCTGGTCTTCACTATCCCTCTGCAGCCAATCTTTAGCCGCAGCAGCACTGGGGATCTCTGCTTTCCCAGAGACCCAGCATGTCACGGAGCTCGCTCTCGGCAGAAACATTTTCTGAAAAGGCAAACGTCCGGCTCCTTCTCCCACAAGGAAGCTGCCAGCCCTGAAATCTCTTGCAGGTCTGCACTATCCCACTGCAGCCTATCCACAGGCACAACAGCACTGGGGATCTCTGCTTTCCCAGAGACTCAGCATGTCACATTGCTTGTTCGCGGCAGAAACTTTTTCTGAAAAGGCAAACGTCTGACTCCTTCTCCCACAAGGAAGCTGCCAGCCCTGAAAGACCTCGCTGGTCTTCACTATCCCTCTTCAGCCAATCTTTAGCCGCAGCAGCACTGGGGATCTCTGCTTTCCCAGAGACTCAGCATGTCACCGTGCTTGTTCGCGGCAGAAACTTTTTCTGAAAAGGCAAACGTCCGGCTCCTTCTCCCACAAGGAAGCTGCCAGCCCTGAAATCTCTTGCAGGTCTGCACTATCCCACTGCAGCCTATCCACAGGCACAACAGCACTGGGGATCTCTGCTTTCCCAGAGACTCAGCATGTCACACTGCTTGTTCGCGGCAGAAACTTTTTCTGAAAAGGCAAACGTCCGGCTCCTTCTCCCACAAGGAAGCTGCCAGCCCTGAAAGACCTCGCTGGTCTTCACTATCCCTCTGCAGCCAATCTTTAGCCGCAGCAGCACTGGGGATCTCTGCTTTCCCAGAGACTCAGCATGTCACGGTGCTCGCTCTCGGCAGAAACTTTTTTAAAAGGCAAACGTCTGACTCCTTCTCCCACAAGGAAGCTGCCAGCCCTGAAATCTCTTGCAGGTCTGCACTATCCCTCTGCAGCCAATCTTTAGCCGCAGCAGCACTGGGGATCTCTGCTTCCCCAGAGACCCAGCATGTCACAGTGCTCCCTCTCGGCAGAAAATTTTTAAAAAGGCAAACGTCTGGCTCCTTCTCCCACAAGGAAGCTGCCAGCCCTGAAAGATCTTGCTGGTCTGCACTATCCCACTGCAGCCTATCCACAGGCACAACAGCACTGGGGATCTCTGCTTTCCCAGAGACTCAGCATGTCACACTGCTTGTTCGCGGCAGAAACTTTTTCTGAAAAGGCAAACGTCTGGCTCCTTCTCCCACAAGGAAGCTGCCAGCCCTGTAATCTCTAGCAGGTCTGCACTATCCCACTGCAGCCTATCCACAGGCACAACAGCACTGGGGATCTCTGCTTTCCCAGAGACTCAGCATGTCACACTGCTTGTTCGCGGCAGAAACTTTTTCTGAAAAGGCAAACGTCTGGCTCCTTCTCCCACAAGGAAGCTGCCAGCCCTGAAAGATCTTGCTGGTCTTCACTATCCCACTGCAGCCTATCCACAGGCACAACAGCACTGGGGATCTCTGCTTTCCCAGAGACTCAGCATGTCACACTGCTTGTTCGCAGCAGAAACTTTTTCTGAAAAGGCAAACGTCTGGCTCCTTCTCCCACAAGGAAGCTGGCAGCCCTGAAAGATCTTGCTGGTCTTCACTATCCCTCTGCAGCCAATCTTTAGCCTCAGCAGCAGTGGGGATCTCTGCTTTCCCAGAGACTCAGCATGTCACACTGCTTGTTCGCAGCAGAAACTTTTTTTAAAAAGGCAAACGTCTGGCTCCTTCTCCCACAAGGAAGCTGCCAGCCCTGAAAGATCTTGCTGGTCTTCACTATCCCACTGCAGACTATCCACAGGCACAACAGCACTGGGGATCTCTGCTTTCCCAGAGACTCAGCATGTCACACTGCTTGTTCGCAGCAGAAACTTTTTCTGAAAAGGCAAACGTCTGACTCCTTCTCCCAAAAGGAAGCTGCCAGCCCTGAAATCTCTTGCAGGTCTGCACTATCCCTCTGCAGCCAATCTTTAGCCGCAGCAGCACTGGGGATCTCTGCTTCCCCAGAGACCCAGCATGTCACAGTGCTCCCTCTCGGCAGAAAATTTTTAAAAATGCAAACGTCTGGCTCCTTCTCCCACAAGGAAGCTGCCAGCCCTGAAAGATCTTGCAGGTCTGCACTATCCCACTGCAGCCTATCCACAGGCACAACAGCACTGGGGATCTCTGCTTTCCCAGAGACTCAGCATGTCACACTGCTTGTTCGCGGCAGAAACTTTTTCTGAAAAGGCAAACGTCTGGCTCCTTCTCCCACAAGGAAGCTGCCAGCCCTGTAATCTCTAGCAGGTCTGCACTATCCCACTGCAGCCTATCCACAGGCACAACAGCACTGGGGATCTCTGCTTTCCCAGAGACTCAGCATGTCACACTGCTTGTTCGCAGCAGAAACTTTTTTAAAAAGGCAAACGTCTGGCTCCTTCTCCCACAAGGAAGCTGCCAGCCCTGAAAGATCTTGCTGGTCTTCACTATCCCTCTGCAGCCTATCTTTAGCCGCAGCAGCACTGGGGATCTCTGCTTTCCCAGAGACTCAGCATGTCACGGTGCTCGCTCTCGGCAGAAAATTTTTTAAAAGGCAAACGTCTGGCTCCTTCTCCCACAAGGAAGCTGCCAGCCCTGAAAGATCTGCTGGTCTTCACCGCCCACTGCAGCCTATCTGCAGGCACAACAGCACTGAGGATCTCTGCTTTCCCAGAGACTCAGCATGTCACACTACTTGTTCGCAGCAGAAACTTTTTCTGAATAGGCAAACGTCTGACTCCTTCTCCCACAAGAAAGCTGCCAGCCCTGAAATCTCTTGCAGGTCTGCACTATCCCTCTGCAGCCAATCTTTAGCCACAGCAGCACTGGGGATCTCTGCTTTCCCAGAGACCCAGCATGTCACAGTGCTCGCTGTCGGCAGAAACTTTTTTAAAAAGGCAAACGTCTGGCTCCTTCTCCCACAAGGAAGCTGCCAGCCCTGAAAGATCTTGCTGGTCTTCACTATCCCACTGCAGCCTATCCACAGGCACAACAGCACTGGGGATCTCTGCTTTCCCAGAGACTCAGCATGTCACACTGCTTGTTCGCAGCAGAAACTTTTTCTGAAAAGGCAAACGTCTGGCTCCTTCTCCCACAAGGAAGCTGCCAGCCCTGAAATCTCTTGCAGGTCTGCACTATCCCTCTGCAGCCAATCTTTAGCAGCAGAAGCACTGGGGATCTCTGCTTTCCCAGAGACTCAGCATGTCACGCTGCTTGTTCGCAGCAGAAACTTTTTTAAAAAGGCAAACGTCTGGCTCCTTTTCCCACAAGGATGCTGCCAGCCCTGAAAGATCTTGCTGGTCTTCACTATCCCACTGCAGCCTATCCACAGGCACAACAGCACTGGGGATCTCTGCTTTCCCAGAGACTCAGCATGTCACACTGCTTGTTCGCGGCAGAAACTTTTTCTCAAAAGACAAACGTCTGACTCCTTCTCCCACAAGGAAGCTGCCAGCCCTGAAAGACCTCGCTGGTCTTCACTATCCCTCTGCAGCCTATCTTTAGCCGCAGCAGCACTGGGGATCTCTGCTTTCCCAGAGACCCAGCATGTCACGGTGCTCGCTCTCGGCAGAAACTTTTTCTGAAAAGGCAAACGTCTGGCTCCTTCTCCCACAAGGAAGCTGCCAGCCCTGAAATCTCTTGCAGGTCTGCACTATCCCACTGCAGCCTATCCACAGGCACAACAGCACTGGGGATCTCTGCTTTCCCAGAGACTCAGCATGTCACACTGCTTGTTCGCAGCAGAAACTTTTTCTGAAAAGGCAAACGTCTGGCTCCTTCTCCCACAAGGAAGCTGCCAGCCCTGAAAGATCTTGCTGGTCTTCACTATCCCTCTGCAGCCTATCTTTAGCCGCAGCAGCAGTGGGAATCTCTGCTTTCCCAGAGACCCAGCATGTCACGGTGCTCGCTCTAGGCAGAAACGTTTTCTGAAAAGGCAAACGTCCGGCTCCTTCTCCCACAAGGAAGCTGCCAGCCCTGTAATCTCTTGCAGGTCTTCACTATCCCTCTGCAGCCTATCTTTAGCCGCAGCAGCAGTGGGGATCTCTGCTTTCCCAGAGACTCAGCATGTCACGGTGCTTGTTCGCGGCAGAAACTTTTTTTAAAAAGGCAAACGTCTGGCTCCTTCTCTCACAAGGAAGCTGCCAGCCCTGAAATCTCTTGCAGGTCTGCACTATCCCACTGCAGCCTATCCACAGGCACAACAGCACTGGGGATCTCTGCTTTCCCAGAGACTCAGCATGTCACACTGCTTGTTCGCGGCAGAAACTTTTTCTGAAAAGGCAAACGTCTGGCTCCTTCTCCCACAAGGAAGCTGCCAGCCCTGTAATCTCTTGCAGGTCTTCACTAATCCCTCTGCAGCCTATCTTTAGCCGCAGCAGCACTGGGGATCTCTGCTTTCCCAGAGACTCAGCATGTCACGGTGCTTGTTCGCGGCAGAAACTTTTTTTAAAAAGGCAAACGTCTGGCTCCTTCTCCCACAAGGAAGCTGCCAGCCCTGAAAGATCTTGCTGGTCTTCATTATCCCACTGCAGCCTATCCACAGGCACAACAGCACTGGGGATCTCTGCTTTCCCAGAGACTCAGCATGTCACACTGCTTGTTCACGGCAGAAACTTTTTCTGAAAAGGCAAACGTCTGGCTCCTTCTGCCACAAGGAAGCTGCCAGCCCTGAAAGATCTTGCTGGTCTTCACTATCCCACTGCAGCCTATCCTCAGGCACAACAGCACTGGGGATCTCTGCTTTCCCAGAGACTCAGCATGTCACACTGCTTGTTCGCAGCAGAAACTTTTTCTGAAAAGGCAAACGTCTGGCTCCTTCTCCCACAAGGAAGCTGGCAGCCCTGAAAGATCTTGCTGGTCTTCACTATCCCTCTGCAGCCAATCTTTAGCCGCAGCAGCACTGGGGATCTCTGCTTTCCCAGAGACCCAGCATGTCACGGAGCTCGCTCTCGGCAGAAACATTTTCTGAAAAGGCAAACGTCCGGCTCCTTCTCCCACAAGGAAGCTGCCAGCCCTGAAATCTCTTGCAGGTCTGCACTATCCCACTGCAGCCTATCCACAGGCACAACAGCACTGGGGATCTCTGCTTTCCCAGAGACTCAGCATGTCACATTGCTTGTTCGCGGCAGAAACTTTTTCTGAAAAGGCAAACGTCTGACTCCTTCTCCCACAAGGAAGCTGCCAGCCCTGAAAGACCTCGCTGGTCTTCACTATCCCTCTTCAGCCAATCTTTAGCCGCAGCAGCACTGGGGATCTCTGCTTTCCCAGAGACTCAGCATGTCACACTGCTTGTTCGCGGCAGAAACTTTTTCTGAAAAGGCAAACGTCCGGCTCCTTCTCCCACAAGGAAGCTGCCAGCCCTGAAAGACCTCGCTGGTCTTCACTATCCCTCTGCAGCCAATCTTTAGCCGCAGCAGCACTGGGGATCTCTGCTTTCCCAGAGACTCAGCATGTCACGGTGCTCGCTCTCGGCAGAAACTTTTTTAAAAGGCAAACGTCTGACTCCTTCTCCCACAAGGAAGCTGCCAGCCCTGAAATCTCTTGCAGGTCTGCACTATCCCTCTGCAGCCAATCTTTAGCCGCAGCAGCACTGGGGATCTCTGCTTCCCCAGAGACCCAGCATGTCACAGTGCTCCCTCTCGGCAGAAAATTTTTAAAAAGGCAAACGTCTGGCTCCTTCTCCCACAAGGAAGCTGCCAGCCCTGAAAGATCTTGCTGGTCTGCACTATCCCACTGCAGCCTATCCACAGGCACAACAGCACTGGGGATCTCTGCTTTCCCAGAGACTCAGCATGTCACACTGCTTGTTCGCGGCAGAAACTTTTTCTGAAAAGGCAAACGTCTGGCTCCTTCTCCCACAAGGAAGCTGCCAGCCCTGTAATCTCTAGCAGGTCTGCACTATCCCACTGCAGCCTATCCACAGGCACAACAGCACTGGGGATCTCTGCTTTCCCAGAGACTCAGCATGTCACACTGCTTGTTCGCGGCAGAAACTTTTTCTGAAAAGGCAAACGTCTGGCTCCTTCTCCCAGAAGGAAGCTGCCAGCCCTGAAAGATCTTGCTGGTCTTCACTATCCCACTGCAGCCTATCCACAGGCACAACAGCACTGGGGATCTCTGCTTTCCCAGAGACTCAGCATGTCACACTGCTTGTTCGCAGCAGAAACTTTTTCTGAAAAGGCAAACGTCTGGCTCCTTCTCCCACAAGGAAGCTGGCAGCCCTGAAAGATCTTGCTGGTCTTCACTATCCCTCTGCAGCCAATCTTTAGCCTCAGCAGCAGTGGGGATCTCTGCTTTCCCAGAGACTCAGCATGTCACACTGCTTGTTCGCAGCAGAAACTTTTTTTAAAAAGGCAAACGTCTGGCTCCTTCTCCCACAAGGAAGCTGCCAGCCCTGAAAGATCTTGCTGGTCTTCACTATCCCACTGCAGACTATCCACAGGCACAACAGCACTGGGGATCTCTGCTTTCCCAGAGACTCAGCATGTCACACTGCTTGTTCGCAGCAGAAACTTTTTCTGAAAAGGCAAACGTCTGACTCCTTCTCCCAAAAGGAAGCTGCCAGCCCTGAAATCTCTTGCAGGTCTGCACTATCCCTCTGCAGCCAATCTTTAGCCGCAGCAGCACTGGGGATCTCTGCTTCCCCAGAGACCCAGCATGTCACAGTGCTCCCTCTCGGCAGAAAATTTTTAAAAATGCAAACGTCTGGCTCCTTCTCCCACAAGGAAGCTGCCAGCCCTGAAAGATCTTGCAGGTCTGCACTATCCCACTGCAGCCTATCCACAGGCACAACAGCACTGGGGATCTCTGCTTACCCAGAGACTCAGCATGTCACACTGCTTGTTCGCGGCAGAAACTTTTTCTGAAAAGGCAAACGTCTGGCTCCTTCTCCCACAAGGAAGCTGCCAGCCCTGTAATCTCTAGCAGGTCTGCACTATCCCACTGCAGCCTATCCACAGGCACAACAGCACTGGGGATCTCTGCTTTCCCAGAGACTCAGCATGTCACACTGCTTGTTCGCAGCAGAAACTTTTTTAAAAAGGCAAACGTCTGGCTCCTTCTCCCACAAGGAAGCTGCCAGCCCTGAAAGATCTTGCTGGTCTTCACTATCCCTCTGCAGCCTATCTTTAGCCGCAGCAGCACTGGGGATCTCTGCTTTCCCAGAGACTCAGCATGTCACGGTGCTCGCTCTCGGCAGAAAATTTTTTAAAAGGCAAACGTCTGGCTCCTTCTCCCACAAGGAAGCTGCCAGCCCTGAAAGATCTGCTGGTCTTCACCGCCCACTGCAGCCTATCTGCAGGCACAACAGCACTGAGGATCTCTGCTTTCCCAGAGACTCAGCATGTCACACTACTTGTTCGCAGCAGAAACTTTTTCTGAATAGGCAAACGTCTGACTCCTTCTCCCACAAGAAAGCTGCCAGCCCTGAAATCTCTTGCAGGTCTGCACTATCCCTCTGCAGCCAATCTTTAGCCACAGCAGCACTGGGGATCTCTGCTTTCCCAGAGACCCAGCATGTCACAGTGCTCGCTGTCGGCAGAAACTTTTTTAAAAAGGCAAACGTCTGGCTCCTTCTCCCACAAGGAAGCTGCCAGCCCTGAAAGATCTTGCTGGTCTTCACTATCCCACTGCAGCCTATCCACAGGCACAACAGCACTGGGGATCTCTGCTTTCCCAGAGACTCAGCATGTCACACTGCTTGTTCGCAGCAGAAACTTTTTCTGAAAAGGCAAACGTCTGGCTCCTTCTCCCACAAGGAAGCTGCCAGCCCTGAAATCTCTTGCAGGTCTGCACTATCCCACTGCAGCCTATCCACAGGCACAACAGCACTGGGGATCTCTGCTTTCCCAGAGACTCAGCATGTCACACTGCTTGTTCGCGGCAGAAACTTTTTCTGAAAAGGCAAACGTCCGGCTTCTTCCCCCACAAGGAAGGTGCCAGCCCTGTAATCTCTTGCAGGTCTTCACTAATGCCTCTGCAGCCTATCTTTAGCCGCAGAGGCACTGGGGATCTCTGCTTTCCCAGAGACTCAGCATGTCACGGTGCTTGTTCGCGGCAGAAACTTTTTTTAAAAAGGCAAACGTCTGGCTCCTTCTCCCACAAGGAAGCTGCCAGCCCTGAAAGATCTTGCTGGTCTTCACTATCCCACTGCAGCCTATCCACAGGCACAACAGCACTGGGGATCTCTGCTTTCCCTGAGACTCAGCATGTCACACTGCTTGTTCGCGGCAGAAACTTTTTCTGAAAAGGCAAACGTCTGGCTCCTTCTCCCACAAGGAAGCTGCCAGCCCTGAAATCTCTTGCAGGTCTGCACTATCCCTCTGCAGCCTATCTTTAGCCGCAGCAGCACTGGGGATCTCTGCTTTCCCAGAGACCCAGCATGTCACAGTGCTCGCTCTCAGCAGAATCTTTTTTAAAAAGGCAAACGTCTGGCTCCTTCTCCCACAAGGAAGCTGCCAGCCCTGAGAGATCTTGCTGGTCTTCACTATCCCACTGCAGCCTATCCACAGGCACAACAGCACTGGGGATCTCTGCTTTCCCAGAGACTCAGCATGTCACGGTGCTTGTTCGCGGCAGAAACTTTTTCTGAAAAGGCAAATGTCTGGCTCCTTCTCCCACAAGGAAGCTGCCAGCCCTGAAATCTCTTGCAGGTCTGCACTATCCCTCTGCAGCCAATCTTTAGCCGCAGCAGCACTGGGGATCTCTGCTTTCCCAGAGACCCAGCATGTCACAGTGCTCGCTCTCGGCAGAATCTTTTTTAAAAAGGCAAACGTCTGGCTCCTTCTCCCACAAGGAAGCTGCCAGCCCTGAAAGATCTTGCTCGTCTTCACTATCCCACTGCAGCCTATCCACAGGCACAACAGCACTGGGGATCTCTGCTTTCCCAGAGACCAGCATGTACACTGCTTGTTCGCAGCAGAAACTTTTTCTGAAAAGGCAAACGTCTGGCTCCTTCTCCCACAAGGAAGCTGCCAGCCCTGAAATCTCTTGCAGGTCTGCAATATCCCTCTGCAGCCAATCTTTAGCCGCAGCAGCACTGGGGATCTCTGCTTTCCCAGAGACTCAGCATGTCACCGTGCTTGTTCGCGGCAGAAACTTTTTCTGGAAAGGCAAACGTCTGGCTCCTTCTCCCACAAGGAAGCTGCCAGCCCTGAAAGATCTTGCTGGTCTTCACTATCCCACTGCAGCCAATCTTTAGCAGCAGAAGCACTGGGGATCTCTGCTTTCTCAAAGACTCAGCATGTCACGCTGCTTGTTCGCAGCAGACACTTTTTTAAAGAGGCAAACGTCTGGCTCCTTTTCCCACAAGGATGCTGCCAGCCCTGAAATCTCTTGCAGGTCTACACTATCCCACTGCAGCCTATCCACAGGCACAACAGCACTGGGGATCTCTGCTTTCCCAGAGACTCAGCATGTCACACTGCTTGTTCGCAGAAGAAACTTTTTCTGAAAAGGCAAACGTCTGGCTCCTTCTCCCACAAGGAAGCTGCCAGCCCTGAAAGATCTTGCTGGTCTTCACTATCCCTCTGCAGCCTATCTTTAGCCGCAGCAGCAGTGGGAATCTCTGCTTTCCCAGAGACTCAGCATGTCACGGTGCTCGCTCTCGGCAGAAACTTTTTCTGAAAAGGCAAACGTCCGGCTCCTTCTCCCACAAGGAAGCTGCCAGCCCTGTAATTTCTTGCAGGTCTTCACTATCCCTCTGCAGCCTATCTTTAGCCGCAGCAGCACTGGGGATCTCTGCTTTCCCAGAGACTCAGCATGTCACGGTGCTCGTTCGCGGCAGAAACATTTTTTAAAAAGGCAAACGTCTGGCTCCTTCTCCCACAAGGAAGCTGCCAGCCCTGAAATCTCTTGCTGGTCTGCACTATCCCACTGCAGCCAATCTTTAGCAGCAGAAGCACTGGGGATCTCTGCTTTCCCAAAGACTCAGCATGTCACACTGCTTGTTCGCGGCAGAAACTTTTTCTGAATAGGCAAACGTCTGACTCCTTCTCCCGCAAGGAAGCTGCCAGCCCTGAAATCTCTTGCAGGTCTGCACTATCCCACTGCAGCCAATCTTTAGCAGCAGAAGCACTGGGGATCTCTGCTTTCCCAGAGACTCAGCATGTCACGGTGCTTGTTCGCGGCAGAAACTTTTTTAAAAAGGCAAACGTCTGGCTCCTTTTCCCACAAGGAAGCTGCCAGCCCTGAAAGATCTTGCTGGTCTTCACTATCCCACTGCAGCCTATCCACAGGCACAACAGCACTGGGGATCTCTGCTTTCCCAGAGACTCAGCATGTCACACTGCTTGTTCGCGGCAGAAACTTTTTCTCAAAAGACAAACGTCTGACTCCTTCTCCCACAAGGAAGCTGCCAGCCCTGAAAGACCTCGCTGGTCTTCACTATCCCTCTGCAGCCTATCTTTAGCCGCAGCAGCACTGGGGATCTCTGCTTTCCCAGAGACCCAGCATGTCACGGTGCTCGCTCTCGGCAGAAACTTTTTTAAAAAGGCAAACCTCTGGCTCCTTCTCCCACAAGGAAGCTGCCAGCCCTGAAAGATCTTGCTGGTCTGCACTATCCCACTGCAGCCTATCTTTAGCAGCAGAAGCACTGGGGATCTCTGCTTTCCCAAAGACTCAGCATGTCACACTGCTTGTTCGCGGCAGAAACTTTTTCTGAATAGGCAAACGTCTGACTCCTTCTCCCGCAAGGAAGCTGCCAGCCCTGAAATCTCTTGCAGGTCTGCACTATCCCACTCCAGCCAATCTTTAGCAGCAGAAGCACTGGGGATCTCTGCTTTCCCAAAGACTCAGCATGTCACGCTGCTTGTTCGCAGCAGAAACTTTTTTAAAAAGGCAAACGTCTGGCTCCTTTTCCCACAAGGATGCTGCCAGCCCTGAAATCTCTTGCAGGTCTGCACTATCCCACTGCAGGCAATCTTTAGCAGCAGCAGCACTGGGGATCTCTGCTTTCCCAGAGACCCAGCATGTCATGGTGCTCGCTCTCGGCAGAAACTTTTTCTGAAAAGGCAAACGTCTGGCTCCCTCTCCCACAAGGAAGCTGCCAGCCCTGAAATCTCTTGCAGGTCTGCACTATCCCACTGCAGCCTATCCACAGGCACAACAGCACTGGGGATCTCTGCTTTCCCAGAGACTCAGCATGTCACACTTCTTGTTTGCAGAAGAAACTTTTTCTGAAAAGGCAAACGTCTGGCTCCTTCTCCCACAAGGAAGCTGCCAGCCCTGTAATCTCTTGCAGGTCTTCACTAATCCCTCTGCAGCCTATCTTTAGCCGCAGCAGCAGTGGGAATCTCTGCTTTCCCAGAGACCCAGCATGTCACGGTGCTCGCTCTCGGCAGAAACGTTTTCTGAAAAGGCAAACGTCCGGCTCCTTCTCCCACAAGGAAGCTGCCAGCCCTGTAATCTCTTGCAGGTCTTCACTATCCCTCTGCAGCCTATCTTTAGCCGCAGCAGCAGTGGGGATCTCTGCTTTCCCAGAGACTCAGCATGTCACGGTGCTTGTTTGCGGCAGAAACTTTTTTTAAAAAGGCAAACGTCTGGCTCCTTCTCCCACAAGGAAGCTGCCAGCCCTGAAAGATCTTGCTGGTCTTCACTATCCCACTGCAGCCTATCCACAGGCACAACAGCACTGGGGATCTCTGCTTTCCCAGAGACTCAGCATGTCACACTGCTTGTTCGCGGCAGAAACTTTTTCTGAAAAGGCAAACGTCTGGCTCCTTCTCCCACAAGGAAGCTGCCAGCCCTGAAATCTCTTGCTGGTCTGCACTATCCCTCTGCAGCCAATCTTTAGCCGCAGCAGCACTGGGGATCTCTGCTTTCCCAGAGACCCAGCATGTCACAGTGCTCGCTCTCGGCAGAATCTTTTTTAAAAAGGCAAACGTCTGGCTCCTTCTCCCACAAGGAAGCTGCCAGCCCTGAAAGATCTTGCTGGTCTTCACTATCCCACTGCAGCCTATCCACAGGCACAACAGCACTGGGGATCTCTGTTTCCCAGAGACTCAGCATGTCACACTGCTTGTTCGCAGCAGAAACTTTTTCTGAAAAGGCAAACGTCTGGCTCCTTCTCCCACAAGGAAGCTGCCAGACCTGAAATCTCTTGCAGGTCTGCACTATCCCACTGCAGCCTATCCACAGGCACAACAGCACTGGGGATCTCTGCTTTCCCAGAGACTCAGCATGTCACACTGCTTGTTCGCGGCAGAAACTTTTTCTGAAAAGGCAAACGTCTGGCTCCTTCCCCCACAAGGAAGCTGCCAGCCCTGTAATCTCTTGCAGGTCTTCACTAATCCCTCTGCAGCCTATCTTTAGCCGCAGCAGCACTGGGGATCTCTGCTTTCCCAGAGACTCAGCATGTCACACTGCTTGTTCGCAGCAGAAACTTTTTCTGAAAAGGCAAACGTCTGGCTCCTTCTCCCACAAGGAAGCTGCCAGCCCTGAAATCTCTTGCAGGTCTGCACTATCCCTCTGCAGCCAATCTTTAGCCGCAGCAGCACTGGGGATCTCTGCTTTCCCAGAGACCCAGCATGTCACGGTGCTCGCTCTCGGCAGAAACTTTTTCTGAAAAGGCAAACGTCCGGCTCCTTCTCCCACAAGGAAGCTGCCAGCCCTGAAATCTCTTGCAGGTCTGCACTATCCCACTGCAGCCT